>NC_088405.1:7014070-7021570 GCF_034236695.1 Oncorhynchus nerka
GGAAATAGAGAGAGTCTGGAGGGCTATAGGGTAAGAGAGAGTCTGGAGGGCTATAGGGAAAAGAGAGAGTCTGGAGGGCTATAGGGAAAAGAGAGAGTCTGGAGGCTATAGGGAAAGAGAGAGTCTGGAGGGCTATAGGGAAAGAGAGAGAGTCTGGAGGGCTATAGGGAAAGAGAGAGTCTGGAGGGCTATAGGGAAATAGAGAGAGTCTGGAGGGCTAGGGAAAGAGAGAGTCTGGAGGGCTATAGGGAAAGAGCTGGAGGGCTATAGGGAAATAGAGAGAGTCTGGAGGGCTATAGGGAAAGAGAGAGAGTCTGGAGGGCTATAGGGAAATAAGAGAGTCTGGAGGGCTATAGGGAGAGAGAGTCTGGAGGGCTATAGGGAAAGAGAGACAGAGTCTGGAGGGCTATAGGGTAAGAGAGAGTCTGGAGGGCTATAGGGAAAGAGAGAGTCTGGAGGGCTATAGGGAGGGCTATAAAGAGAGTCTGAGGGCTATAGGGAAAGAGAGAGAGAGTCTGGAGGGCTATATAGGGCTATAAAGAGAGAGTCTGGAGGGCTATAGGGAAGGGCTATAGGGTAAGAGAGAGTCTGGAGGGCTATAGGGAAAGAGAGAGAGTCTGGAGGGCTATAGGAAAAGAGAGAGTCTGGAGGGCTATAGGGAAAGAGAGAGAGTCTGGAGGGCTATAGGGAAAGAGAGAGTCTGGAGGGCTATAGGGAAAAAAGAGAGAGAGTCTGGAGGGCTATAGGGGGAAAAGAGAGAGTCTGGAGGGCTATAGGGAAAGAGAGAGAGTCTGGAGGGCTATAGGGAAAAGAGAGAGAGTCTGGAGGGCTATAGGGAAGAGAGAGAGTCTGGAGGGCTATAGGGTAAGAGAGAGTCTGGAGGGCTATAGGGGAGAAGTCTGGAGAGGGTAAGAGAGAGTCTGGAGGGCTATAGGGAGAGAGTCTGGAGGGCTATAGAGAGAGTCTGGAGGGCTATAGGGTAAGAGAGAGTCTGGAGGGCTATAGGGAAAAGAGAGAGAGAGTCTGGAGGGCTATAGGGAAAGAGAGAGAGTGTGGAGGGCTATAGGGAAAGAGAGAGTCTGGAGGGCTATAGGGAAAGAGAGAGAGAGTATAGGGGAGGGCTATAGGGTAGGAAAAGAGAGAGTCTGGAGGGCTATAGGGTAAGAGAGAGTCTGGAGGGCTATAGGGAAAGAGAGAGTCTGGAGGGCTATAGGGAAAGAGAGAGAGAGTCTGGAGGGCTATAGGGTAAGAGAGAGTCTGGAGGGCTATAGGGTAAGAGAGAGAGTCTGGAGGGCTATAGGGAAAGAGAGAGTCTGGAGGACTATAGGGTAAGAGAGAGTCTGGAGGGCTATAGGGTAAGAGAGAGTCTGGAGGGCTATAGGGTAAGAGAGAGTCTGGAGGGCTATAGGGAAAGAGAGAGAGAGTCTGGAGGGCTATAGGGAAAGAGAGAGAGAGTGTGGAGGGCTATAGGGAAAGAGAGAGTCTGGAGGGCTATAGGGAAAGAGAGAGAGAGTCTGGAGGGCTATAGGGTAAGAGAGAGTCTGGAGGGCTATAGGGTAAGAGAGAGTCTGGAGGGCTATAGGGAAAGAGAGAGTCTGGAGGGCTATAGGGAAAGAGAGAGAGAGTCTGGAGGGCTATAGGGTAAGAGAGAGTCTGGAGGGCTATAGGGTAAAAGAGAGCCTGGAGGACTATAGGGTAAGAGAGAGTCTGGAGGGCTATAGGGTAAGAGAGAGTCTGGAGGGCTATAGGGTAAGAGAGAGTCTGGAGGGCTATAGGGAAAGAGAGAGAGAGTCTGGAGGGCTATAGGGAAAGAGAGAGAGAGTGTGGAGGGCTATAGGGTAAGAGAGAGTCTGGAGGGCTATAGGGAAAGAGAGAGAGAGTCTGGAGGGCTATAGGGAAAGAGAGAGAGAGTCTGGAGGGCTATAGGGAAAGAGAGAGAGAGTCTGGAGGGCTATAGGGAAAGAGAGAGTCTGGAGGGCTATAGGGTAAGAGAGAGTCTGGAGGGCTATAGGGAAAGAGAGAGAGAGTCTGGAGGGCTATAGGGAAAGAGAGAGAGAGTCTGGAGGACTATAGGGAAAGAGAGAGAGTCTGGAGGGCTATAGGGAACGAGAGAGTCTGGAGGGCTATAGGGAAAGAGAGAGTCTGGAGGGCTATAGGGAAAGAGAGAGTCTGGAGGGCTATAGGGAAATAGAGAGTCTGGAGGGCTATAGGGAAAGAGAGAGTCTGGAGGGCTATAGGGAAAGAGAGTCTGGAGGGCTATAGGGAAAGAGAGAGAGAGTCTGGAGGGCTATAGGGAAAGAGAGAGAGAGTCTGGAGGGCTATAGGGAAAGAGAGAGTCTGGAGGGCTATAGGGTAAGAGAGAGTCTGGAGGGCTATAGGGAAAGAGAGAGTCTGGAGGGCTATAGGGAAAGAGAGAGAGAGTCTGGAGGGCTATAGGGAAAGAGAGAGAGAGTCTGGAGGGCTATAGGGAAAGAGAGAGAGTCTGGAGGGCTATAGGGAAAGAGAGAGAGAGTCTGGAGGGCTATAGGGAAAGAGAGAGAGAGTCTGGAGGACTATAGGGAAAGAGAGAGAGTCTGGAGGGCTATAGGGAAAGAGAGAGTCTGGAGGGCTATAGGGAAAGAGAGAGTCTGGAGGGCTATAGGGAAAGAGAGAGTCTGGAGGGCTATAGGGAAAGAGAGAGTCTGGAGGGCTATAGGGAAAGAGAGAGTCTGGAGGGCTATAGGGAAAGAGAGTCTGGAGGGCTATAGGGAAAGAGAGAGAGAGTCTGGAGGGCTATAGGGAAAGAGAGAGAGAGTCTGGAGGACTATAGGGAAAGAGAGAGAGAGTCTGGAGGGCTATAGGGAAAGAGAGAGAGAGTCTGGAGGGCTATAGGGAAAGAGAGAGAGAGTCCGGAGGGCTATAGGGAAAGAGAGAGAGAGTCTGGAGGGCTATAGGGAAAGAGAGAGAGAGTCTGGAGGGCTATAGGGAAAGAGAGAGAGAGTCTGGAGGGCTATAGGGAAAGAGAGAGAGAGTCTGGAGGGCTATAGGGAAAGAGAGAGAGTCTGGAGGGCTATAGGGAAAGAGAGAGAGAGTCTGGAGGGCTATAGGGAAAGAGAGAGAGAGTCTGGAGGGCTATAGGGAAAGAGAGAGAGAGTCTGGAGGCCTATAGGCTAAGAGAGAGTGTGGAGGGCTATAGGGAAAGAGAGAGAGAGTCTGGAGGGCTATAGGGAAAGAGAGAGAGAGTCTGGAGGGCTATAGGGAAAGAGAGAGAGAGTCTGGAGGGCTATAGGGAAAGAGAGAGAGACAGTCTGGAGGGCTGGTTGGAGTGAAGGGCAGCTAACTGACAATCTGTCACTGTGGACTGTTGAACTGGTCATTGTTAACACTGTGACGTTTCCTCCCTCTCCCTCCCTCCTGCTTTTTAAGACTAACGTCTATCACACTCAGTGGGAGAGGAGAGGAGACAACCTCCCCCGTATTCTCCTTCTACCCCCCCTCACACCAGTCAAACATACACACAGACACACACAGACACACACACACCCACACACTGCCAAAACCAAACCTCCTCATTTCTCCAATGACCTCTATACTCTGGGAACAGTTACTGGTGAAAGCCTGTCAATATCATTATTGTTACAGGAAATCAATACGCTTCACAGAGTTAATGGGGGGAGAAACAGAGAGAGAGAGAGAGAGAGAGAGAGAGAGAGAGAGAGAGACAGAGAGAGACAGAGAGAGACAGAGAGAGAGAGAGAGAGAGAGAGAGAGAGAGAGACAGAGAGAAATAGGCTGTAGGCAGCAGGCAGGCGTGGAAAACGTCAGCTCTCCTAAAGGCAGCTAGGCCGGCTCTAACGAGCCAAGATGTCAGCCGCATTCTCCAAGTGTCCACTCCGGAGAAGAGAGGAGGAGGAAGAGGGAAGGAGGAGGAGGAGGAGGTGGAGGAGGAGGAGGAGGAGGAGGAGGTGGAGGAGGTGGAGGAGAAAACAGGGATGAGGAAAGGAGGCCAGTGGCTGCTCTTATTTTTCTCTGAAGGTTTTGTCTTGTGGTTGTGGGCTCCAGGTAGCAGAAAATGGAAAGGAGGCCAGTGGCTGCTCTTATTTTTCTCTGAAGGTTTTGTCTTGTGGTTGTGGGCTCCAGATAGCAGAAAATGATAAATCTGCCGATGTTTACTTTGATTAAAAAAAATAGTGTATCAATGACTGCAGATAAATATATAACGGACGTCCCAAATATATACTGGACAGTCATTTACTACATTTAGTTCTCACTCATCATTTCACCCAATAATACTGATTCATGATGATCCAAAACACGACATGTTGTCTTCTATACTATCTTCCTTAGAGACACAACATAACAACATGCTGTCTCCTAAACTATCTTCCTTAGAGACACAACATAACAACATGCTGTCTCCTAAACTATCTTCCTTAGAGACACAACATAACAACATGCTGTCTTCTATACTATCTTCCTTAGAGACACAACATAACAACATGCTGTCTCCTAAACTATCTTCCTTAGAGACACAACATAACAACATGCTGTCTTCTATACTATCTTCCTTAGAGACACAACATAACAACATGCTGTCTCCTAAACTATCTTCCTTAGAGACACAACATAACAACATGCTGTCTTCTATACTATCTTCCTTAGAGACACAACATAACAACATGCTGTCTCCTAAACTATCTTCCTTAGAGACACAACATAACAACATGCTGTCTTCTATACTATCTTCCTTAGAGACACAACATAACAACATGCTGTCTCCTAAACTATCTTCCTTAGAGACACAACATAACAACATGCTGTCTCCTAAACTATCTTCCTTAGAGACACAACATAACAACATGCTGTCTCCTAAACTATCTTCCTTAGAGACACAACATAACAACATGCTGTCTTCTATACTATCTTCCTTAGAGACACAACATAACAACATGCTGTCTCCTAAACTATCTTCCTTAGAGACACAACATAACAACATGCTGTCTCCTAAACTATCTTCCTTAGAGACACAACATAACAACATGCTGTCTTATATACTATCTTCCTTAGAGACACAACATAACAACATGCTGTCTCCTAAACTATCTTCCTTAGAGACACAACATAACAACATGCTGTCTCCTAAACTATCTTCCTTAGAGACACAACATAACAACATGCTGTCTCCTAAACTATCTTCCTTAGAGACACAACATAACAACATGCTGTCTCCTAAACTATCTTCCTTAGAGAGAGACTTCTGTTGGTTGGTGAGTTGGTGTGTTGGTGGTTTGGTTGGTGGGTTGGTGGGTTGGTGGGTTTGTTGGTTGATTGGTTGGTGGGTTGGTGGGTTTGTTGGTTGATTGGTTGGTGGGTTGGTGGGTGGGTTGGTTGGTTGGTTGGTTGGTTGGTGGGTGGGTTGGTGGGTTTGTTGGTTGATTGGTTGGTGGGTGGGTTGGTTGGTTGGTGGGTTGGTGGGTTTGTTGGTTGATTGGTTGGTGGGTGGGTGGGTGGGTGGGTGGGTGGGTGGGTGGGTGGGTGGGTGGGTGGGTGGGTGGGTGGGTGGGTGGGTGGGTTGGTTGGTTGGTTGGTTGGTTGGTGGGTGGTTGGGTTGGTTGGTGGGTTGGTGGGTGGGTTGGTGGGTTGGTTGGTGGGTTGGTTGGTTGGTGGGTTGGTGGGTTTGTTGGTGGGTTGGTTGATTGGTTGGTGGGTTGGTGGGTTGGTTGGTTGGTTGGTGGGTTGGTTGGTTGGTTGGTTGATTGGTGGGTTGGTGGGTTTGTTGGTTGATTGGTTGGTGGGTTGGTGGGTTTGTTGGTTGATTGGTTGGTGGGTTGGTGGGTGGGTTGGTTGGTTGGTTGGTTGGTTGGTTGGTGGGTGGGTTGGTGGGTTTGTTGGTTGATTGGTTGGTTGGTTGGTTGGTTGATTGGTGGGTTGGTGGGTTTGTTGGTTGATTGGTTGGTGGGTTGGTGGGTTTGTTGGTTGATTGGTTGGTGGGTTGGTGGGTGGGTTGGTTGGTTGGTTGGTTGATGGGTGGGTTGGTGGGTTTGTTGGTTGATTGGTTGGTGGGTGGGTTTGTTGGTTGATTTGTTGGTGGGTTGGTGGGTGGGTTGGTTGGTTGGTTGGTTGGTTGGTGGGTGGGTTGGTGGGTTTGTTGGTTGATTGGTTGGTGGGTGGGTTGGTTGGTTGGTGGGTTGGTGGGTTTGTTGGTTGATTGGTTGGTGGGTGGGTGGGTGGGTGGGTGGGTTGGTTGGTTGGTTGGTTGGTGGGTGGGTGGGTTTGTTGGTGGGTTGGTGGGTTGGTTGGTGGGTTGGTGGGTGGGTTGGTGGGTTTGTTGGTGGGTTGGTTGATTGGTTGGTGGGTTTGGTGGGTGGGTTGGTGGGTTTGTTGGTGGGTTGGTTGATTGGTTGGTGGGTTGGTGGGTTGGTGGGTGGGTTGGTGGGTTTGTTGGTGGGTTGGTTGGTGGGTTGGTGGGTTTGTTGGTGGGTTGGTGGGTTGGTGGGTGGGTTGGTGGGTTGTTGGTGGGTTGGTGGGTGGGTTGGTGGGTGGGTTGGTGGGTTTGTTGGTTGATTGGTTGGTGGGTGGGTGGGTGGGTGGGTGGGTTGGTTGGTTGGTTGGTGGGTGGGTGGGTTTGTTGGTGGGTTGGTGGGTGGGTTGGTGGGTTTGTTGGTGGGTTGGTTGATTGGTTGGTTGGTTGGTGGGTGGGTTTGTTGGTGGGTGGGTTGATTGGTTGGTGGGTTGGTGGGTGGGTTGGTGGGTTGGCTGGGAGAGACAGAGTGGCCGGTCTGAGGTTTATAGTTGGTGGGTTGGCTGGGAGAGACAGAGTGGCCGGTCTGAGGTTTATAGTTGGTGGGTTGGCTGGGAGAGACAGAGTGGCCGGTCTGAGGTTTATAGTTGGTGGGTTGGCTGGGAGAGACAGAGTGGCCGGTCTGAGGTTTATAGTTGGTGGGTTGGCTGGGAGAGACAGAGTGGCCGGTCTGAGGTTTATAGTTCCATGCCACATTTCACATTTCTTACGCTAAATAATTATATAACTATGCTGATGCGTCGCTGTAAAATACTGGCAGTGTTTTCTATCAGCCCTTCCCAGACGGGCTCCAGGCTACTGCCAAACGTCTCTTGTCATCAGCCCTGTGAACTATGACATCATTTGGCAATAAGACTAGTCTTTATATCAGGGGTTTAGTGCCGGAGCAGTGTTTGACTGTCCAATTCATCATCTGGGGAATATTCCTGTCAAGACGATAGTGAGAGGAAATGCTTCTCACGTCTAAAAGAGATACGGAGACAGATATGTGTGTGTGTGTGTGTGTGTGTGTGTGTGTGTGTGTGTGTGTGTGTGTGTGTGTGTGTGTGTGTGTGTGTGTGTGTGTGTGTATATATATATGCAACATGCTCCACTCCATCACTCAGTGGGTAAAGAAAAAACACAACCAGACCTCGAAGTGAAGACATTTCTTTTTTTAGATTGTTGATTAAATAATATTTTAAAATCCCTAGGCTCAGAATTCTCCACATAATTGTCCA
>NC_088405.1:7024070-7036570 GCF_034236695.1 Oncorhynchus nerka
GTACTGATTAAAAAGGAGACTTGTTAGGATTTTAGCCTAAAGACGCCTCGTCCTTAACAAGCGTGTGAAGAAAACATTGTCATTAACGTTCGCAGGTGTGTTGCAGGTGCCACTCAAGATGTGGCGTAGTCTGTTGGAAATAAAGGCCATTTAACTTGAATGCTGTCAGAATGGAGGGACGATGTTGAATGAGAGGGGGGGACGTTGGCTGGATATGACAGGTTTTAATATGCTTGGATGGTGGATGTTGTCTCTATCACACTAGAACAGGGAGTTTCAACGCTTTGAAAATGTTCTTGTAATAAAAAAACAACAACAACACACACACAAAGACCAATGTCATAGCTTCTTCTTCTGAATGATCATGTTTAATAACAATGCATCATGGTCCGTATGATAGGTGTTGAGTGAAAACAAAAGTGATAGGTGCCGTGGCTATTACTGAGGATTCTCTATCTCTCTCTGTCAAGCACAACGTAGGTGACACTAACAACATTCAACACAGTCCCACGGTTAACACATACATTCTATGGATCCCAGGAAAAAGATTTACTGACAGGACTATTCTGGCTAGCTTTACTGAGTGGACTATCCTGGCTAGCTTTACTGACAGGACTATCCTGGCAGGCTTTACTGAGTGGACTATTCTGGCTAGCTTTACTGAGTGGACTATCCTGGCTAGCTTTACTGACAGGACTATCCTGGCAGGCTTTACTGAGTGGACTATCCTGGCTAGCTTTACTGAGTGGACTATCCTGGCTAGCTTTACTGAGTGGACTATCCTGGCTATCTTTACTGAGTGGACTATCCTGGCTAGCTTTACTGAGTGGACTATCCTGGCTAGCTTTACTGAGTGGACTATCCTGGCTAGCTTTACTGAGTGGACTATCCTGGCTAGCTTTACTGAGTGGACTATCCTGGCTAGCTTTACTGAGTGGACTATCCTGGCTAGCGTTACGGAGCGGACTATCCTGGCTAGCTTTACTAAGTGGACTATCCTGGCTAGCTTTACTGAGTGGACTATCCTGGCTAGCTTTACTGACAGGACTATCCTGGCTAGCTTTACTGAGTGGACTATCCTGGCTAGCTTTCCTGAGTGGATTATCCTGGCTAGCTTTACTGAGTGGACTATCCTGGCTAGCTTTTCTGAGTGGACTATCCTGGCAGGCTTTACTGAGTGGACTATCCTGGCAGGCTTTACTGAGTGGACTATCCTGGCAGGCTTTACTGAGTGGACTATCCTGGCTAGCTTTACTGAGTGGACTATCCTGGCTAGCTTTACTGAGTGGACTATCCTGGCTAGCTTTACTGAGCAGACTATCCTGGCTAGCTTTACTGAGTGGACTATCCTGGCTAGCTTTACTGAGTGGACTATCCTGGCTAGCTTTACTGAGCAGACTATCCTGGCTAGCTTTACTCAGTGGACTATCCTGGCTAGCTTTACTGAGTGGACTATCCTGGCTAGCTTTACTGAGCAGACTATCCTGGCTAGCATTACTCAGTGGACTATCCTGGCTAGCTTTACTGACAGGACTATCCTGGCTAGCTTTACTGACAGGACTATCCTGGCTAGCTTTACTGAGTGGACTATCCTGGCTAGCTTTACTGAGTGGACTATCCTGGCTAGCTTTACTGAGTAGACTATCCTGGCTAGCTTTACTGAGTGGACTATCCTGGCTAGCTTTACTGAGTGGACTATCCTGGCTAGCTTTACTGAGCAGACTATCCTGGCTAGCTTTACTGAGTGGACAATCCTGGCTAGCTTTACTGAGTGGACTATCCTGGCTAGCTTTACTGAGTGGACTATCCTGGCTAGTTTTACTGAGTGGACTATCCTGGCTAGCTTTACTGAGTGGACTATCCTGGCTAGCTTTACTGAGTGGACTATCCTGGCTAGCTTTACTGAGTGGACTATCCTGGCTAGCTTTACTGAGTGGACTATCCTGGCTAGCTTTACTGAGTGGACTATCCTGTTCCTTTGTAGCTCAGTTGGTAGAGCATCGTGCTTGTAACACCAGGGTAGTGGGTTTGATTCCCTCGAACCACACACACTTCAAATGTATGAATGCATGACTGTAAATTGCTAAACGGCACATACTATAAATAAATCAAATGAATGAGTGACAGGAGCAGATTTGCTACTGGTTGGGCTTTCTCCCTCTTCTCTCCACATTAATTTGAGTGAGTCCTCCCTGGCCCTGGCTAAGTCTGGTCTCTTTCTCAACAGGCTGGTCCAGACTGACTGACTGACAGCTCTCTGTCCCCTCTCCTCACACCTCCTGGAGCCCTCCTGCCCCCCTTCCTGCCCTCTGTAGCAGCAGTCAGCTTCCCTGGCCCCTGTCAAGGAGCTGGGCCCCTCCCTCTCTTTCCCCTTCTCCCTCCCTCCCTCACTCCCTTTCTCCTCCCTTTACCCCTCCCTCTCTTTCCCTCTCTTTCCCCCTCCCTCCCTCCCTCTAATTCCCCTCCCTTTACCCCTCCCTCTCTTTCCCTCTCTTTCCCCCTCCCTCCCTCTAATTCCCTCCCTCTCTTTCCCTCTCTTTCCCCCTCCCTCCCTCTAATTCCCCTACCTCTCCCTCCCTCTCTTTCCCCTACCTCTCTTTCCATCTCTTTCCCCCTCCCTCCCTCTAATTCCCCTCCCTTTACCCCTCCCTCTCTTTCCCTCTCTTTCCCCCCCTCCCTCCCTCTCTTTCCCTCTCTCATCACTCCTTCTAACTCTCTATCCCTCCCTCCCTCTCTTTCCCCCTCCCTCCCTCTCTTTCCCCCTCCCTCCCTCTAATTCCCCTACCTCTCTTTCCCCTCTCTTTCCCCCTCCCTCCCTCTCTTTCCCCCTCCCTCCCTCTCTTTCCCTCTCTCATCACTCCTTCTAACTCTCTATCCCTCCCTCCCTCTCTTTCCCCCTCCCTCCCTCTCTTTCCCCTCCCTCCCTCTAATTCCCCTACCTCTCTTTCCCTCTCTTTCCCCCTCCCTCCCTCCCTCTAATTCCCCTCCCTTTACCCCTCCCTCTCTTTCCCTCTCTTTCCCCCTCCCTCCCTCTAATTCCCCTCCCTCTCTTTCCCTCTCTTTCCCCCTCCCTCCCTCTAATTCCCCTACCTCTCCCTCCCTCTCTTTCCCCTACCTCTCTTTCCCTCTCTTTCCCCCTCCCTCCCTCTAATTCCCCTCCCTTTACCCCTCCCTCTCTTTCCCTCTCTTTCCCCCTCCCTCCCTCTCTTTCCCTCTCTCATCACTCCTTCTAACTCTCTATCCCTCCCTCCCTCTCTTTCCCCCTCCCTCCCTCTCTTTCCCCCTCCCTCCCTCTAATTCCCCTACCTCTCTTTCCCTCTCTTTCCCCCTCCCTCCCTCTCTTTCCCCCTCCCTCCCTCTCTTTCCCTCTCTCATCACTCCTTCTAACTCTCTATCCCTCCCTCCCTCTCTTTCCCCCTCCCTCCCTCTCTTTCCCCTCCCTCCCTCTAATTCCCCTACCTCTCTTTCCCTCTCTATCCCTCCCTCCCTCTCTTTCCCCCTCCCTCCCTCTAATTCCCCTACCTCTCTTTCCCTCTCTTTCCCCCTCCCTCCCTCTCTTTTCCCCTCCCTCCCTCTCATCCCCCTTCTCTCTTCATCCCTTTCCCCCTCCCTCCCTCTCTTTCCCCCTCCCTCCCTCTCATCCCCTTCCCTCTTCATCTCTTTCCCCCTCCCTCCCTCTAATTCCCCTTCCCTCTCCCTCCCTCTCTGCCTCTCTTTCCCTCCCCTCTTTAGCACCGTGCAGACCGCCACCCTGTGTGATGTGTCTACTAATGATAGATTGCCCTGCCCCTACTTCACCCCCCTCCAATCCGCTACCTCTCAACCTGGAGAGGGATCACTGGCAGTGGGGTCGGTGAACCTCCAACCCCTCCTCTTCACCTCCCATCACCTCAACAATGTCATGTCTTAGCTTCCTCCTCCACTCCACTCCAAAACATTCAGTGTGTGGTGCCCCCCCCATGTCTCTCCTGTGCCCCCACCCCCTCCTGTGACAGAGAGAGAGAGAGTGAGTCAGACGACTGGGGAATCCCTCGTGCTTCGACTCATATAATACTCTATAGATAACACCTTTTCCAACTTTAACACAACAGAAAAAGAGAGTTTCCTGCTCAAACAATATATATCACAACAGACCACATTGACTGATTAATTCAATACACACACACACACACACACCTCCAAACACACACACACACAAATCTCAAAAACACACACACACACACACCTCCAAAAAAAAACACACACACACACAAATCTCACAAAACACACACACACACACACCTCCAAACACACACACACCTCCAAACACACACACACCTCCAAACACACACACACCTCCAAAACACACACACACACACACCCAAAACACACACACCTCCAAACACACACACACACACACACCTCCAACACACACACACCTCCAAACACACACACACACAAATCTCAAAAACACACACACACACCTCCAAACACACACACACCTCCAAAAAACACACACACACACACACACAAACACACACACAAACACACACGCACACACGCCCAAACACACACACACACCTCCAAACACAAACAAACACCCCCTTCCTCTGTCATCCGTGTTCCTTGTGTACATGGCTTAATACTCAACAACGAGGTCTTTCCTTTAATAGAGGCCGGCTAGAGGAATTGGTTTGGTCGGTCTGTGTGTGGCGCTGAGGCGGTGATATCCGGAGCTCTATCAGTGCAGAGTGGATGGAGAGGCTGTGGACCATTCATCCCCCCTCTCTCCTTTTTCAATTTCACTCTGTCCTGGTGAGCCAACAGCGCTCTGATGCGTTTCACTCTTGACTGAATACGGTGAGATTGCTAATCAGGATTACTCGATTCAGTCAACACTGATTTCAATAAAAAATATTTAAAAAAGACACAAGAACAATTATCATAAATATAGGGAGGGAGGGAGGGAGTGAGGGATGGGGGAGAGGGGGGAGGGAGGGAGGGAGGGAGGGAGGGAGTGAGTGAGGGAGATGGGAGGGGGGAGGGAGGGAGGGAGGGAGGGAGGGAGGGAGGGAGGGGGAGGGGGAGGGAGGGAGGGAGGAGGAGGGAGGGAGGGAGGGAGGGAGGGAGGAGATGGGGGAGGGAGGGAGGGAGGGAGGGAGGGAGGGAGGGAGGGAGGGAGGGAGGGAGGGAGGGAGGGAGGGAGGGAGGGAGGGAGGGAGGGAGGGAGGGAGGGAGGAGGGATAGGGAGCTGGAAGGCTGGCCGGCTGGTGGGGTGGTGTTGGCAGGTGATTAAAATCTTCTACAATGGGAATCTGTCTGATTCACCGTGGTCAGAAAGAGGAGCTATCTGAACAACCAATCATTGCGCAGAGAGCCTGACCTCTTCAAAATTAGCATTTGATACAGTTGTCTCACAGGAGCCAAGCAAAGTGTGAGGTGGCTAATACTCATTTGCAGTGTGTGTAAAAAAATGGCATGGATCAGGAAGGCGGGGGAAGGTTTCAATGAGGCTGCTTAGCCTACTGTGTTATATTGTCCTCTGCGCTAACGTTACATGCTAACACGCTACTGTGTTACCCCTGTCTGCGCTAACGCTAACACGCTAGGCTAACACGCTACTGTGTTACCCCTGCCTGCGCTGAAGCTACATGCTAACACTCTACTGTGTAACCCCTGCCTGCGCTAACACTAACACGCTAGGCTAACACGCTAGCCGCTAATGGAGTTGACAGATAACCATGTTGAGATGAAAGAGGTAGTCACTTCCCTAGGGAAACAAATTACTGGGGGTTACAACTAGACTTTCTATACTTTCAAATCAAATCAAATCAAATGTATTTATATAGCCCTTCGTACATCAGCTGATATCTCAAAGTGCTGTGCAGAAACCCAGCCTAAAACCCCAAACAGCAAGCAATGCAGGTGTAGAAGCACGGTGGCTAGGAAAAACTCCCTAGAAAGGCCAAAACCTAGGAAGAAACCTAGAGAGGAACAGGGCTATGTGGGGTAGCCAGTCCTCTTCTGGCTGTGCCGGGTGGAGATTATAACAGAACATGGCCAAGATGTTCAAATGTTCATAAACATTTGCCCGAATAATAATAAGGCAGAACAGTTGAAACTGGAGCAGCAGCACAGTCAGACGTGAAGACGTGTTGAGTTAGAGAGGCCGGCAGGCTGTTAGCGAGCACTAGGCCAGTTTCCTAGCAGCAATACTTTAGCTGTTTACTGACAGTACTTAGCATACTGCAGCCTACTACAGCAGAGAGCTGATGCAACACGGTGAAATCTCCATCAGAATAAAACAAGTCCAAGTGACAAAACGGTTTAATGGTGTGTGTAAAAAAATAAACATTCCTAAAAGTGTTTATTTAAAGGAACTGTATATATATATACACAGGCTACGGGTACTGGCTGTATGGTTAGGACTAGTGGCCCCGATGCACACAGCAACACTACCAGGTCTGTTAGTAGGGTAGTAGTAACACTACCAGGTCTGTTAGTAGGGTAGTAGTAACACTACCAGGTCTGTTAGTAGGGTAGTAGTACCACTACCAGGTCTGTTAGTAGGGTAGTAGTACCACTACCAGGTCTGTTAGTAGGGTAGTAGTAACACTACCAGGTCTGTTAGTAGGGTAGTAGTAGTAGTAGTAACACTACCAGGTCTGTTAGTAGGGTAGTAGTAACACTACCAGGTCTGTTAGTAGGGTAGTAGTAGTAGTAGTAACACTACCAGGTCTGTTAGTAGGGTAGTAGTAGTAGTAGTAACACTACCAGGTCTGTTAGTAGGGTAGTAGTACCACTACCAGGTCTGTTAGTAGGGTAGTAGTAGTAGTAGTAACACTACCAGGTCTGTTAGTAGGGTAGTAGTAGTAGTAACACTACCAGGTCTGTTAGTAGGGTAATAGTAGTAGTAACACTACCAGGTCTGTTAGTAGGTTAGTAGTAGTAGTAGTAGTAGTAGTAACACTACCAGGTCTGTTAGTAGGGTAGTAGTAGTAGTAGTAGTACCACTACCAGGTCTGTTAGTATGGTAGTAGTAGTAGTAGTAGTAGTAACACTACCAGGTCTGTTAGTAGGGTAGTAGTAGTAGTAGTAGTAGTAGTAGTAATAACACTACCAGGTCTGTTAGTAGGGTAGTAGTAGTAGTAGTAGTAACACTACCAGGTCTGTTAGTAGGGTAGTAGTAGTAGTAGTAGTAACACTACCAGGTCTGTTAGTAGGGTAGTAGTAGTAGTAGTAAAAACACTACCAGGTATGTTAGTAGGGTAGTAGTAGTAGTAGTAATAACACTACCAGGTCTGTTAGTAGGGTAGTAGTAGTAGTAGTAATAACACTACCAGGTCTGTTAGTAGGGTAGTAGTAGTAGTAGTAGTAGTAACACTACCAGGTCTGTTAGTAGGGTAGTAGTACCACTACCAGGTCTGTTAGTAGGGTAGTAGTAGTAGTAGTAATAACACTACCAGGTCTGTTAGTAGGGTAGTAGTAGTAGTAGTAGTAACACTACCAGGTCTGTTAGTAGGGTAGTAGTACCACTACCAGGTCTGTTAGTAGGGTAGTAGTACCACTACCAGGTCTGTTAGTAGGGTAGTAGTACCACTACCAGGTCTGTTAGTAGGGTAGTAGTACCACTACCAGGTCTGTTAGTAGGGTAGTAGTAGTAGTAGTAACACTACCAGGTCTGTTAGTAGGGTAGTAGTAACACTACCAGGTCTGTTAGTAGGGTAGTAGTAGTAGTAGTAACACTACCAGGTCTGTTAGTAGGGTAGTAGTAGTAGTAACACTACCAGGTCTGTTAGTAGGGTGGTAGTAGTAGTAGTAGTACCACTACCAGGTCTGTTAGTAGGGTAGTAGTAGTAGTAGTAGTAACACTACCAGGTATGTTAGTAGGGTAGTAGTAGTAGTAGTAACACTACCAGGTCTGTTAGTAGGGTAGTAGTAGTAGTAGTAGTAGTAACAATACCAGGTCTGTTAGTAGGGTAGTAGTAGTAGTAGTAGTAGTAGTAACACTACCAGGTCTGTTAGTAGGGTAGTAGTAATAACACTACCAGGTCTGTTAGTAGGGTAGTAGTAGTAGTAGTAGTAGTAGTAACACTACCAGGTCTGTTAGTAGGGTAGTAGTAGTAGTAGTAACACTACCAGGTCTGTTAGTAGGGTAGTAGTAGTAGTAGTAGTAACACTACCAGGTCTGTTAGTAGGGTAGTAGTAGTAGTACCACTACCAGGTCTGTTAGTAGGGTAGTAGTAGTAGTAGTAGTAACACTACCAGGTCTGTTAGTAGGGTAATAGTAGTAGTAGTAACACTACCAGGTCTGTTAGTAGAGTAGTAGTAGTAGTAGTAGTAATAACACTACCAGGTCTGTTAGTAGGGTAGTAGTAATAACACTACCAGGTCTGTTAGTAGGGTAGTAGTAGGAGTAACACTACCAGGTCTGTTAGTAGGGTAGTAGTAGTAGTAGTAGTAACACTACCAGGTCTGTTAGTAGGGTAGTAGTAGTAGTAGTAGTAACACTACCAGGTCTGTTAGTAGGGTAGTAGTAGTAGTAGTAACACTACCAGGTCTGTTAGTAGGGTAGTAGTAGTAGTAGTAATAACACTACCAGGTCTGTTAGTAGGGTAGTAGTAGTAGTAGTAACACTACCAGGTCTGTTAGTAGAGTAGTAGTAGTAGTAGTAGTAACACTACCAGGTCTGTTAGTAGGGTAGTAGTAGTAGTAGTAACACTACCAGGTCTGTTAGTAGGGTAGTAGTAGTAGTAGTAGTAATAATAATACTACCAGGTCTGTTAGTAGGGTAGTAGTAGTAGTAGTAGTAATAACACTACCAGGTCTGTTAGTAGGGTAGTAGTAATAACACTACCAGGTCTGTTAGTAGGGTAGTAGTAGTAGTAGTAATAACACTACCAGGTCTGTTAGTAGGGTAGTAGTAGTAGTAATAACACTACCAGGTCTGTTAGTAGGGTAGTAGTAATAACACTACCAGGTCTGTTAGTAGGGTAGTAGTAGTAGTAACACTACCAGGTCTGTTAGTAGGGTAGTAGTAGTAGTAGTAGTAGTAACACTACCAGGTCTGTTAGTAGGGTAGTAGTAGTAGTAATAACACTACCAGGTCTGTTAGTAGGGTAGTAGTAGTAGTAGTAGTAGTAGTACCACTACCAGGTCTGTTAGTAGGGTAGTAGTAGTAGTAGTAGTAGTAGTAGTAGTAGTAGTAGTAACACTACCAGGTCTGTTAGTAGGGTAGTAGTAGTAGTAGTAACACTACCAGGTCTGTTAGTAGGGTAGTAGTAGTAGTAACACTACCAGGTCTGTTAGTAGGGTAATAGTAGTAGTAACACTACCAGGTCTGTTAGTAGGTTAGTAGTAGTAGTAGTAGTAGTAGTAACACTACCAGGTCTGTTAGTAGGGTAGTAGTAGTAGTAGTAGTACCACTACCAGGTCTGTTAGTATGGTAGTAGTAGTAGTAGTAACACTACCAGGTCTGTTAGTAGGGTAGTAGTAGTAGTAGTAGTAACACTACCGGGTCTGTTAGTAGGGTAGTAGTAGTAGTAGTACCACTACCAGGTCTGTTAGTAGGGTAGTAGTAGTAGTAGTAGTAGTACCACTACCAGGTCTGTTAGTAGGGTAGTAGTAGTAGTAGTAACACTACCAGGTCTGTTAGTAGGGTAGTAGTAGTAGTAACACTACCAGGTCTGTTAGTAGGGTAGTAGTAGTAGTAGTAGTAACACTACCAGGTCTGTTAGTAGGGTAGTAGTAGTAGTAGTAACACTACCAGGTCTGTTAGTAGGGTAGTAGTAGTAGTAGTAGTAGTAGTAACACTACCAGGTCTGTTAGTAGGGTAGTAGTAGTAGTAGTAACACTACCAGGTCTGTTAGTAG
The DNA here is from genome assembly GCF_034236695.1 of Oncorhynchus nerka. Classification (NCBI taxonomy): domain Eukaryota; kingdom Metazoa; phylum Chordata; class Actinopteri; order Salmoniformes; family Salmonidae; genus Oncorhynchus; species Oncorhynchus nerka. Next base: position 7,033,922 of record NC_088405.1, read on the forward strand.
TAGTAGTAGTAGTAGTAGTAGTAGTAACACTACCAGGTCTGTTAGTAGTAGTAGTAGTAGTAACACTACCAGGTCTGTTAGTAGTAGTAGTAGTAGTAGTAACACTACCAGGTCTGTTAGTAGGGTAGTAGTAGTAGTAGTAGTAGTAACACTACCAGGTCTGTTAGTAGGGTAGTAGTAGTAGTAGTAGTAGTAACACTACCAGGTCTGTTAGTAGGGTAGTAGTAGTAGTAGTAGTAACACTACCAGGTCTGTTAGTAGGGTAGTAGTAGTAGTAGTAGTAACACTACCAGGTCTGTTAGTAGGGTAGTAGTAGTAGTAGTAGTAGTAGTAGTAGTAGTAACACTACCAGGTCTGTTAGTAGGGTAGTAGTAGTAGTAGTAGTAACACTACCAGGTCTGTTAGTAGGGTAGTAGTAGTAGTAGTAGTAACACTACCAGGTCTGTTAGTAGGGTAGTAGTAGTAGTAGTAGTAGTAGTAGTAACACTACCAGGTCTGTTAGTAGGGTAGTAGTAGTAGTAGTAGTAGTAGTAGGGTAGTAGTAGTAGTAGTAGTAGTAGTAGTAACACTACCAGGTCTGTTAGTAGGTAGTAGTAGTAGTAGTAGTAGTAACACTACCAGGTCTGTTAGTAGGGTAGTAGTAGTAGTAGTAGTAGTAGTAGTAACACTACCAGGTCTGTTAGTAGGGTAGTAGTAGTAGTAGTAGTAACACTACCAGGTCTGTTAGTAGGTAACAGTAGTAGTAGTAGTAGTAGTAGTAGTAGTAACACTACCAGGTCTGTTAGTAGGGTAGTAGTAGTAGTAGTAGTAGTAGTAGTAGTAGTAGTAGTAGTAGTAGTAGTAGTAGTAGTAGTAGTAGTAGTAGTAGTAGTAGTAGTAGTAACACTACCAGGTCTGTTAGTAGTAGTAGTAGTAGTAGTAGTAGTAGTAGTAACACTACCAGGTCTGTTAGTAGGGTAGTAGTAGTAGTAGTAGTAGTAGTAGTAGTAGTAGTAGTAGTAGTAGTAGTAGTAGTAGTAGTAGTAGTAGTAGTAGTAGTAGTAGTAGTAGCAGTAGCAGTAGTAGTAGTAGTAGTAGTAGTAGTAGTAGTAGTAGTAGTAGTAGTAGTACCAGGTCTGTTAGTAGGGTAGTAGTAGTAGTAGTAGGTCTGTAGTAGTAGTAGTAGTAACACTACCAGGTCTGTTAGTAGTAGTAGTAGTAGTAGTAGTAGTAACACTACCAGGTCTGTTAGTAGTAGTAGTAGTAGTAGTAGTAGTAGTAGTAGTAGTAGTAGTAGTAGTAGTAGTAGTAGTAGTAGTAGTAGTAGTAGTAGTAGTAGTAGTAGTAGCAGCAACATAGTTCAACAGAAATAGGTTAATAGAAGCACTCTAAAACCATGGGGGGGGTAACAGTTGATTTAAGCCAACATCATTATCAATCGCTGGAAGGGCCAAACAGTGAGAGGTGTAAAAGTGCAAGTCAACGTGTTCATTGTCTCGTTCAAATAATGAATAACAGCAGTCATAACTCTGGGAGATCTGGCTTCAACCGCTGAGAACCTGGCTTGTTTTACAACCAATTAAAGACCAATCAATGGGGAAGGAGAAACCAAAACAAGATGGCTGTGTCCCAAACAGCACCCTATTCTCTGTCAGAGCCCTGGCCAGGAGCATCTCTGTCACGACACCCTATTCTCTGTCACAGCCCTGGCCAGGAGCAGCTCTGTCACAACACCCTATTCTCTGTCAGAGCCCTGGCCAGAAGCAGCTCTGTCACGACACCCTTTTCTCTGTCAGAGCCCTGGCCAGAAGCAGCTCTGTCACGACACCCTTTTCTCTGTCACAGCCCTGGCCAGGAGCAGCTCTGTCACAACAACCTATTCTTTGTCAGAGCCCTGGCCAGGAGAAGCGTACTCTGTCGGGAATAGTGTGGCCGTGGGTCATAAAGTAACCTGTTGAGGGATTGTTGATGGCTGAAGGGGGTTGAGGGGTGATTAGGGGTGTTGAGGGTTGGTTGATGGCTGAAGGTGTGTTGAGGGTTGGTTGATGGCTGAAGAGGTGTTGAGGGTTGGTTGATGGCTGAAGGGGTGTTGAGGGTTGGTTGATGGCTGAAGGTGTGTTGAGGGTTGGTTGATGGCTGAAGGGGTGTTGAGGGTTGGTTGATGGCTGAAGGGGTGTTGAGGGTTGGTTGATGGCTGAAGGGGTGTTGAGGGTTGGTTGATGGCTGAAGGTGTGTTGAGGGTTGGTTGATGGCTGGAGGGGCGTTGAGGGTTGGTTGATGGCTGAAGGCGGGTTGAGGGGGAATGAGGGGTGGTTGATAGCTTAAGGGGTTGAGGGGGTTGAGGGATGGTTGATAGGGAGGTCGGGAAGGAGAGGGGGAATAAGGAGGTCGGGAAGGAGAGGGGGAATAGGGAGGTCGGGAAGGAGAGGGGGAATAGGGAGGTCGGGAAAGAGAGGGGGAATAGGGTGGTCGGGAAGGAGAGGGGGAATAGGGTGGTCGGGAAGGAGAGGGGGAATAGGGTGGTCGGGAAGGAGAGGGGGAATACGGAGGTCGGGAAGGAGAGGGGGAATAGGGAGGTCGGGAAAGAGAGGGGGAATAGGGTGGTCGGGAAGGAGAGGGGGAATAGGGAGGTCGGGAAAGAGAGGGGGAATAGGGTGGTCGGGAAGGAGA
>NC_088405.1:7039070-7054070 GCF_034236695.1 Oncorhynchus nerka
TTGTTACTAAGACAGGACTGTTTTCTCCTCTCCAGAGTGGAGGGCTGGATACATTGTTACTAAGACAGGACTGGATACATTGTTACTAAGACAGGGCTGGATACATTGTTACTAAGACAGGAGACAGTTACTAAGACAGGGCTGGATACATTGTTACTAAGACAGGACTGGATACATTGTAAGACAGGACTAAGACAGGGCTGGATACATTGTTACTAAGACAGGACTGGATACATTGTTACTAAGACAGGACTGGATACATTGTTACTAAGACAGGACTGTTTTCTCCTCTCCAGAGTGGAGGGCTGGATACATTGTTACTAAGACAGGACTGTTTTCTCCTCTCCAGAGTGGAGGGCTGGATACATTGTTACTAAGACAGGACTGTTTTCTCCTCTCCAGAGTGGAGGGCTGGATACATTGTTACTAAGACAGGACTGGATACATTGTTACTAAGACAGGACTGTTTTCTCCTCTCCAGAGTGGAGGGCTGGATACATTGTTACTAAGACAGGACTGGATACATTGTTACTAAGACAGGACTGTTTTCTCCTCTCCAGAGTGGAGGGCTGGATACATTGTTACTAAGACAGGACTGTTTTCTCCTCTCCAGAGTGGAGGGCTGGATACATTGTTACTAAGACAGGACTGTTTTCTCCTCTCCAGAGTGGAGGGCTGGATACATTGTTACTAAGACAGGACTGTTTTCTCCTCTCCAGAGTGGAGGGCTGGATACATTGTTACTAAGACAGGACTGGATACATTGTTACTAAGACAGGGCTGGATACATTGTTACTAAGACAGGACTGGATACATTGTTACTAAGACAGGGCTGGATACATTGTTACTAAGACAGGACTGGATACATTGTTACTAAGACAGGACTGTTTTCTCCTCTCCAGAGTGGAGGGCTGGATACATTGTTACTAAGACAGGACTGTTTTCTCCTCTCCAGAGTGGAGGGCTGGATACATTGTTACTAAGACAGGACTGTTTTCTCCTCTCCAGAGTGGAGGGCTGGATACATTGTTACTAAGACAGGACTGGATACATTGTTACTAAGACAGGGCTGGATACATTGTTACTAAGACAGGACTGTTTTCTCCTCTCCAGAGTGGAGGGCTGGATACATTGTTACTAAGACAGGACTGGATACATTGTTACTAAGACAGGACTGTTTTCTCCTCTCCAGAGTGGAGGGCTGGATACATTGTTACTAAGACAGGACTGGATACATTGTTACTAAGACAGGACTGTTTACTCCTTCCAGAGGACTGGATACATTGTTACTAAGACAGGGCTGGATACATTGTTACTACTAAGACAGGACAGAGTGGAGGGCTGGATACATTGTTACTAAGACAGGACTTACTAAGACAGGACTGTTTTCTCCAGAGTGGAGGGCTGGATACATTGTTACTAAGACAGGACTGTTTTCTCCTCTCCAGAGTGGAGGGCTGGATACATTGTTACTAAGACAGGACTGGATACATTGTTACTAAGACAGGACTGTTTCCTCTCCAGACTGGAGGGCTGGATACATTGTTACTAAGACAGGGCTGGATACATTGTTACTAAGACAGGACTGGATACATTGTTACTAAGACAGGGCTGGATACATTGTTACTAAGACAGGACTGGATACATTGTTACTAAGACAGGACTGTTTTCTCCTCTCCAGAGTGGAGGGCTGGATACATTGTTACTAAGACAAGACTCCAAGTGGACAGCCTCTCTCCAAATCAGCAGCCATCAACAGATCTATATGTGCTGGTCAGTGTGTGTTACTCTAATGAGGGTATAGTGAGGAGTTCAGAGACGTGTGGGTGTCTACATGTGAGGTTATCACCACAGAGTAAGCAGGAAATGACCTGTGATTTCTGCAGGAATCCACAACGTTGTTCAACCATTGTGGTAAAGTGAGAAGACGGAGCGGAGCGTGACGTTATACACCCAGGTGCTTACAGCATCGTATCCCAACCGTTTAGGATTCCACTTTCATGAGGCGGCTGTAACAAAAACATCATAATAAATGAAACAGCTTTCTTATTGGAAAATACATCCACTGAAGACAAGTGGTGCTTGTCTTCTTACCGTCTGTCGGGATGATACATCCTCTCGCCTCTTCAACCGGCGCCGTAACGCGTACTGAGCTCGCAGCTGGACAAACGGGACTGTTTCTTTATTTGTTCATCAATGACGATCTATTCTGAGCCTTGGTGTTAAATAGGGATCGATATGGGGCCAGGCGGCGGATGAGATCTGATTTCATTTGGCCCGGGAACATTAAGTCAGGTGAACTGATACAGAACCTTTCTCTGTGCTGTTGTACTGACATTAAACCAACGCTAGGAAATAAATACCTGTCATTTTGTATTATCACTGCTACGTCTGGGTTTATTCAGGGGGGTTCTAGGGCGTTTTGGGAGTGATTGCTCTCTCTCTCTCTCTCTCTCCCTCTCTCTCTCTCTCTCTCTCTCTCTCTCCCTCTCTCTCTCCCTCTCTCTCCCTCTCTCTCTCTCTCTCTCTCTCTCTCTCTCCTCTCTCTCTCTCTCTCTCTCCCTCTCTCTCTCTCTCTCTCTGTCTCTCTCTCTCTCCTCTCTCTCTCTCTCTCTCTCTCTCTCTCTCTCTAGAAGGAGGAGAATGTGTGGGTGTTAAAGGGGAAAGCTGTGGTTTAAATCCTTCCACGTAAAAGTGCAGTATAACTGTTAGATTCCCAGACGCAAATTCAAATCCATTAAGAAATAGACTTAGAGAAAAAGGGGTCAGTTTTATCGCAGTGTCTCATTTCTGATTATTAAACACCAAGAGACGTGCTGTATCAATAGCTCGTCTTAAGCCGTCCACATTTCACCTGACGCCCTCTGACACGGGATCATAGGAATTAGGTTAGCGATGAATCGGTTATCCCAGGACCTGACAGATCCACTATTATCCACTCCACACAAAAAAATAGAGAGAGAGAGAGATATTACAATGTTTAAGAAATAGAAATGGTTCTGTCTAGTTTTTGAACTCCTCTGTCCTCTCTTGCTTTGAGGTGGTAAATAAACCCTACAGTAAGTACTGTTGAGCAGTAGCACACTGCTCGTCTTGCACTTAATATCTTCTCTTCAAAAGGGAGAGATTCCTTTGATTTGTTTTTTCTTCTGAAGAGCCCTTGAAAAACAAGGCGGGCCTTCCGACCCCTCATCTGATATGGGGGGGCAAGGGGGGGGGGTCTTAAAACGAGCCCTCCTTCTCCCTCCTCCTTCCAATAATCATCATGTGAGGAGATCATTTGTGAAGCAAAGCGATTGGCTGAGATCTAATCATTCAGATGATTATATAGTGTTGTGTGTGACTGCTCCGAAACATTTAATAAAATACAGCTCATCCATGATGCATTGTGGGTGATTGATCAGAGAGGCTAGCCGTCTATTAATGGCTATGGTGGTTTTTAGCTTCGGGCCTCTGGCCTCAGACCCTCTATCTCTCTCTCTCTCTCTCTCTCTCTCTCTCTCTCTCTCTCTCTCTCTCTCTCTCTCTCTCTCTCTCTCTCTCTCTCTCTCTCTCTCTCTCTCTCTCTCTGTCTCTCTCTCTCTCTCTCTCTCTCTCTCTCTCTCTCTCTCTCTCTCTCTCTCTCTCTCTCTCATCTATGATGATGATAAATGAACATTAGATAGAACCCTAATGAGTTTACTAAACATTTGGGATGTGAGCTAATAATGTGTCTGGCTTAGTGAGGAAGTAGCAGGAAGAGGGAGAATGAGCAATCCCCCCCAGCTCCTCCTTATCTTCCCCCGACATGACAGTTAAACTACGTTCCCAATCTGCAGTCAATGCATCATCCTAGAGACCTCGTTGTAACGTTGTTCACCGGGAGATAATTAGTGAGAGCAACTCTGACATCACAAACAACCATGTACGAGTCTCAAATAACACCCTATAAATAGCACCCTATAAATAGCACCCTATTTGATATGCATATAAATGGGCCCTGATCAAAAAAAGTAGTGCACTATGTACAGACTAGGGAGCCATTTTGGGATGCAGTTTTCGTTTTGATGCATTCAGGCACTAAGAAACAACGTTATTTGATAAGAGGCTGTTATTTTTTTCTTAGCTGTGTGAATGATGCTTTTTTTTGGGGTGAGGGGGTGGGGGTGGGGGGGGTGGGGGGGTGGGGGTGGGGAGGGGGGTGGGGTGTGGGGGTGGGGGGGGGGGGGGGGGGGTGTGGGGGTGGGGGAGGGGGGTGGGGGGGGTGAGGGGGGGGGTGGGGGGGGGTGGGGGGGGTGGGGGTGGGGGGTGTGGGGGGGTGGGGTGTGGGGGAGGGGGGGGGTGAGGGGGGTGGGGGGGGGGTGAGATCGACAACATCATTTCTAATTTACTGGGATTGTTACGTCCGTTGTTGGAATGAGACCAAGGTGCAGCGTGGGTAACCGTACATCAGATGTATTGACATGATTTATGTTGTTCATTTAAAATAAAGAATTTATATATATATTAATATTATTATTATTATATATTTATATATTTATTTTAAATGAACAACATAAATCATTTCAATAAATTTAATTATTTACCTTGGATTTGTTTTGTACCTACGTGTAATTATGCATTAAGATGACAATGTGTTTAGAGAATTAATTGAGAGAAATCAAATATTTCCAGTATCTAATGAAGCCTTATCAACTTTCCCTGACCTGCAAACGTCCACTACATCAACCTCACAACCCATAGTTAAAACAATGTCGATGAGGAAGGTGCTTCAAGCCTAATAAATAGTAACTAGTGTGTGTTGGACTGGACTGGAGTCGGGTTCTGGACTTAATAATGGCTGGGAAATAACGATAATGAGGTCTTGGGAAACATGAGCACTGGTTCACTTATAATGACAAATAGCCCTGAGCTGGAGAGGGAGTGGATTTCAGTCTGTGGCTTGGCTGAACCCACTATTGCACCACTTGCTATTGAGCTTTTCTTCATGTGAAGTGAAATTCATATCTCTCTCCTTCTCTCTCTCTCTCTCTCTCTCTCTCTCTCTCTCTCTCTCTCTCTCTCTCTCTCTCTCTCTCTCTCTCTCTCTCTCTCTCTCTCTCTCTCTCTCTCTCTCTCTCTCTCTCTCTCTCTCTCTCCTTTCTCTTCTCTCTCTCTCTCTCTCTCTCTCCTTCTCTCTCTCTCTCTCTCTCTCTCTCTCTCTCTCTCTCTCTCTCTCCTCTCTCTCTCTCTCCTCTCTCTCTCTCTCTCTCTCTCTCTCTCTCTCTCTCTCTCTCTCTCTCTCTCTCTCTCTCTCTCTCTCCTCTCTCTCTCTCTCTCCTCTCCTCTCTCTCTCTCTCTCTCTCTCTCTCTCTCTCTCCTTCTCTCTCTCTCTCTCTCTCTCTCTCTCTCTCTCTCTCTCTCTCTCTCTCTCTCTCTCTCTCTCTCTCTCTCTCTCTCTCTCTCTCTCTCTCTCTCTCTCTCTCTCTCTCTCTCTCTCTCTCTCTCTCTCTCTCTCTCTCTCTCTCTCCTTCTCTCTCTCTCCTCTCTCTCCCTCTCCCTCTCTCTCTCTCTATCATCTCTCTCTCTCTCTCTCTCTCTCTCTCCCTCCCTCTCTCTCTCCCTCTCTCTCCCTCTCTCCTTCTCTCTCTCTCCAATGTTATGTCAGTCTTGATTTTACTGAAGGGTTATTCATCATTGCATCATTGGTCACTACAGGACAAACCTACCAAATAGCAGTCCTGTTTTTTACCACTTGCCAACTGTTATTTATTACAACCCACTGAGTTTCTACGGCATCTTTCTCAACAAAGGAGAAAGGGGATTCACCAAATGTCTGAAGTTCTTTTGATCCAAAGACACAAAACATACGATGGAGAAGAACAGAGGGAGAGGAGCACCTAATGATGATCCTCGTGAACAGAGCCTACGTCTCAAACAGCACCCTGTTCCCTATATAGGGCACTACATTGAACCAGGGCCCATAAGGAAGCAGACCAGGCTATATTTAGAGATAAGGTGTCAGCTTTAATAAATTATACTTATTTGCTGGTGTTTCTGAAGGTTTTCGCTGTGGATCCACCCTCTCTCCCTGTCCTCCGCTGCCTCCCAGGGGCCCTGTGGCCAAGGACCACTGCCTCTCCTCTCCTCTCTTCCTGAGGCTGTGTCCCAAATGGCTCCGTATTCCCTATAGAGTGCACTTATTTTCATCAAAAGAGCCAGAGAACCATTTGGGCCCCTGGTTAAAAGTAGTGCACTATATAGGGAATAGGGTGCTGTTTGGAACCGAGCCACTCTGAGGTAACTGATGTCTGCTCGCTGCCCAATGTCCAGATCGCTGTCCTGTGACCTCAAATTGGCGGGACCAGCACCATATCCAATCCAATCCACACACTGTTTCCTAACCTAATCTCTCCTGTGTCACACAACAAATTGCCACATTCAGACAATGGGAATGGATGGAGATGTATGGGGGGAGGGGGAGAGGGGAGGGGACAGGGGGAGAGAAGGGAGACAGGGCGAGAGAGGAGAGACAGGGGGAGAGGGGGAGAAGGGAGACAGGGGAGAGGGGGAAGACAGGGAGAGAGGGGGAGAAGGGAGACAGGGGGACAGAGAGAGGGGGTGACAAGGGGGAGAGAAGGGAGAAGGGAGAAAGGGGGAGAAGGGGAGGAGGAGGACAGGGAGAGAGAAGGGAGGAGGGGTGGAGGCGGAGAGGGGGAGAGGGGACGGGACAGGGGTAGAGAAGGGAGACAGGGAGGGGGGGGTGGAGGGGGAGAGAAGGGAGACGGGGGAGGAGGGAAACGGGGAGGAGGGGTGGAGAGGGAGAGAAGGGAGACGGGGAGGAGGGGTGGAGGGGGAGAGAAGGGAGACGGGGAGGAGGGAAACGGGGGAGGAGGGGTGGAGAGGGAGAAGGGTGGAGAGAAGGGAGACGGGGGGAGGAGGGGTGGAGGGGGAGAGAAGGGAGACGGGGGAGGAGGGAGACGGGGGGAGGAGGGGTGGAGGGGGAGAGAAGGGAGACGGGGGAGGAGGGAGACGGGGGAGGAGGAGTGGAGGGGGAGAGAAGGGAGACAGGGGGAGAGGGGGAGGAGGGGTGGAGGGGGAGAGAAGGGAGAAGGGAGAGAAGGGAGACGGGGGAGGGGAGATGGGGGAGAGAAGGGAGACAGGGGGATATAGCTCCAACGAGTAGAAAAAGGGTCCAGGAGTGACAGGAGGGGTACCTCAGTAACCAGAGAAACCCTAAGCAGCACATTGATCTGATTTACAAACCTTCTCTAATGGGAAACAAATGCTGTGGCTGTGAATGTGCACTTCACCGTAAGAAAACGACAAAAACCAACCTCCCATTGGCCTTACTGGAATACCACCAACACAGGCTGGCTGCATCCCAAATGGAATACTATAGCCTTGTATACTGTATAGACCAGGGCCCAAAAGTAGTGCACTATGTAGGGAATAGGGTGGCATTAAGGATGCAGAAAACACAGCCCCGAAGCAGGAAGTGGAGAGCTGTCTAACAGGCTCGCGAGCACGGCGTCGTGGTTAAAGCCCCGACAAGATGTTTTCTTTCTTCATTACAGGATTGATGAAGCACCCAAACAGAGGAGAATTTGGGGGGGAAACGGTTTAGAGGACATAAACGCCGTTAAAAAACAGGTCCTTCCTTAAAAATAAGAACAAAAGCAGGAATCAATGATAAAACCACATGACCAGTTATTCCTTTTTCTACCAAAGTAAAACATAAACTTGGCCTCAACGGATCTGACAGGACATGAAGGACTGGTAAATATTTTTGGGACCTATCCAGCTGGAATCCAAACATCTGACTCAAGGATACTGTCATGAAACCTGGAATTGTATTCCAGAAAAAAAATCTGCACGAAAAAAAATCTAAAGTGATTCGATTTGCCAGGTTGTTATTCACAAAAGACATGTCCAGCGCCTATTGTGTAACAGCCTTCTCTACCGCCAACTGTCTGTGTCTGTTTTAAAGAAGCATCTGTGTGTGTGTGTGTGTGTGTGTGTGTGTGTGTGTGTGTGTGTGTGTGTGTGTGTGTGTGTGTGTGTGTGTGTGTGTGTGTGTGTGTGTGTGTGTGTGTGTGTGTGTGTGTGTGTGTGTGTGCGTACATGCGGGTGTGTCTGGGTCCTAACCACCGTCTGTACGGTCCAGGTTCCAACACAGTGTTGACAGTAAGCACACAGAGCTCCAGCAGGGCTTTTCACACCGCTCAACAAAAGGGGAGTGTCCCTCTTTGTGCATCACAATCAAATAGAGGCCCTTTTAGAACACATATGTTCCACTCTGAACAGCCTGGTATGATGCTAACTAGCTGGAGCTGAACAGACTGGTCTGATGCTAACTAGCTGGAGCTGAACAGACTGGTCTGATGCTAACTAGCTGGAGATGAACAGACTGGTCTGATGCTAACTAGCTGGAGCTGAACAGACTGGTCTGATGCTAACTAGCTGGAGCTGAACAGACTGGTCTGATGCTAACTAGCTGGAGCTGAACAGACTGGTCTGATGCTAACTAGCTGGAGCTGAACAGACTGGTCTGATGCTAACTAGCTGGAGCTGATGCTAACTAGCTGGAGCTGAACAGACTGGTCTGATGCTAACTAGCTGGAGCTGAACAGACTGGTCTGATGCTAACTAGCTGGAGCTGAACAGACTGGTCTGATGCTAACTAGCTGGAGCTGAACAGACTGGTCTGATGCTAACTAGCTGGAGCTGAACAGACTGGTCTGATGCTAACTAGCTGGAGCTGAACAGACTGGTCTGGAGCTGAACAGCTGAACAGACTGGTCTGATGCTAACTAGCTGGAGCTGAACAGACTGGTCTGATGATGCTGGTCTGATGCTAACTAGCTGGAGCTGAACAGACTGGTCTGATGCTAACTAGCTGATGCTAACTAGCTGGAGCTGAACAGACTGGTCTGATGCTAACTAGCTGGAGCTAAACAGACTGGTCTGATGCTAACTAGCTGGAGCTGATGCTAACTAGCTGGAGCTGAACAGCCTGGTCTGATGCTAACTAGCTGGAGCTGAACAGACTGGTCTGATGCTAACTAGCTGGAGCTGAACAGACTGGTCTGATGCTAACTAGCTGGAGCTGAACAGACTGGTATGATGCTAACTAGCTGGAGCTAGTCAGACCCACCAGCTGTCATGTATCCTGTCTCTATAGTCCTTAACTCTGTCAGACCCAGCTGGAGCTGAACAGCTGGTCGTCATGTAACCTGGTCTGATCTATAGTCCTTGGAGCTGAACTCTGGTCTCAGACCCACCAGACTGGTCTGATCTAATGTATCCTGTCTCTATAGTCCTGAACACTCTGCTAACTAGCAGACCCACTGGTCTGATGCTAACTGCTGGATCCTGGTCTCTATAGTCCTTAACTCTCTCAGACCCACCAGCCGTCATGTATCCTGTCTCTATAGTCCTTAACTCTCTCAGACCCACCAGTCGTCATGTATCCTGTCTCTATAGTCCTTAACTCTCTCAGACCCATCAGTCGTCATGTATCCTGTCTCTATAGTCCTTAACTCTCTCAGACCCATCAGTCGTCATGTATCCTGTCTCTATAGTCCTTAACTCTCTCAGACCCACCAGTCGTCATGTATCCTGTCTCTATAGTCCTTAACTCTCTCAGACCCACCAGCCGTCATGTATCCTGTCTCTATAGTCCTTAACTCTCTCAGACCCACCAGTCGTCATGTATCCTGTTTCTATAGTCCTTAACTCTCTCAGACCCACCAGTCGTCATGTATCCTGTCTCTATAGTCCTTAACTCTCTCAGACCCACCAGCCGTCATGTATCCTGTCTCTATAGTCCTTAACTCTCTCAGACCCACCAGCCGTCATGTATCCTGTCTCTATAGTCCTTAACTCTCTCAGACCCACCAGTCGTCATGTATCCTGTCTCTATAGTCCTTAACTCTCTCAGACCCACCAGTCGTCATGTATCCTGTCTCTATAGTCCTTAACTAACTCTCTCAGACCCACCAGTCGTCATGTATCCTGTCTCTATAGTCCTTAACTCTCTCAGACCCACCAGTCCTTAACTCTCTCAGACCCACCGTCATGTATCCTGTCTCTATAGTCCTTAACTCTCTCAGACCCACCAGTCGTCATGTATCCTGTCTCTATAGTCCTTAACTCTCTCAGACCCACCAGCCGTCATGTATCCTGTCTCTATAGTCCTTAACTCTCTCAGACCCACCAGCCGTCATGTATCCTGTCTCTATAGTCCTTAACTCTCTCAGACCCACCAGCCGTCATGTATCCTGTCTCTATAGTCCTTAACTCTCTCAGACCCACCAGCCGTCATGTATCCTGTCTCTATAGTCCTTAACTCTCTCAGACCCACCAGCCGTCATGTATCCTGTCTCTATAGTCCTTAACTCTCTCAGACCCACCAGCCGTCATGTATCCTGTCTCTATAGTCCTTAACTCTCTCAGACCCACCAGCCGTCATGTATCCTGTCTCTATAGTCCTTAACTCTCTCAGACCCACCAGTCGTCATGTATCCTGTCTCTATAGTCCTTAACTCTCTCAGACCCACCAGCCGTCATGTATCCTGTCTCTATAGTCCTTAACTCTCTCAGACCCACCAGCCGTCATGTATCCTGTCTCTATAGTCCTTAACTCTCTCAGACCCACCAGTCGTCATGTATCCTGTCTCTATAGTCCTTAACTCTCTCAGACCCACCAGTATCCGTCATGTATCCTGTCTCTATAGTCCTTAACTCTCTCAGACCCACCAGTCGTCATGTATCCTGTCTCTATAGTCCTTAACTCTCTCAGACCCACCAGCCGTCATGTATCCTGTCTCTATAGTCCTTAACTCTCTCAGACCCACCAGACCCACCAGTCATGTATCCTGTCTCTATAGTCCTTAACTCTCTCAGACCCACCAGTCGTCATGTATCCTGTCTCTATAGTCCTTAACTCTCTCAGACCCACCAGCCGTCATGTATCCTGTCTCTATAGTCCTTAACTCTCTCAGACCCACCAGCCGTCATGTATCCTGTCTCTATAGTCCTTAACTCTCTCAGACCCACCAGCCGTCATGTATCCTGTCTCTATAGTCCTTAACTCTCTCAGACCCACCAGCCGTCATGTATCCTGTCTCTATAGTCCTTAACTCTCTCAGACCCACCAGCCGTCATGTATCCTGTCTCTATAGTCCTTAACTCTCTCAGACCCACCAGCCGTCATGTATCCTGTCTCTATAGTCCTTAACTCTCTCAGACCCACCAGCCGTCATGTATCCTGTCTCTATAGTCAGACTTAACTATAGTCCTCTCAGACCCACCAGCCGTCATGTATCCTGTCTCTATAGTCCTTAACTCTCTCAGACCCACCATCCTGTCTCTATAGTATCCTGTCTCTATAGACCCACCTTAATCCTGTCTCTATAGTCCAGACCCACCAGCCGTCATGTATCCTGTCTCTATAGTCCTTAACTCTCTCAGACCCACCAGTCGTCATGTATCCTGTCTCTATAGTCCTTAACTCTCTCAGACCCACCAGCCGTCATGTATCCTGTCTCTATAGTCCTTAACTCTCTCAGACCCACCAGCCGTCATGTATCCTGTCTCTATAGTCCTTAACTCTCTCAGACCCACCAGTCGTCATGTATCCTGTCTCTATAGTCCTTAACTCTCTCAGACCCACCAGTATCCGTCATGTATCCTGTCTCTATAGTCCTTAACTCTCTCAGACCCACCAGTCGTCATGTATCCTGTCTCTATAGTCCTTAACTCTCTCAGACCCACCAGCCGTCATGTATCCTGTCTCTATAGTCCTTAACTCTCTCAGACCCACCAGTCGTCATGTATCCTGTCTCTATAGTCCTTAACTCTCTCAGACCCACCAGCCGTCATGTATCCTGTCTCTATAGTCCTTAACTCTCTCAGACCCACCAGCCGTCATGTATCCTGTCTCTATAGTCCTTAACTCTCTCAGACCCACCAGCCGTCATGTATCCTGTCTCTATAGTCCTTAACTCTCTCAGACCCACCAGTCCTTAACTCTCTCAGACCCACCAGCCGTCATGTATCCTGTCTCTATAGTCCTTAACTCTCTCAGACCCACCAGCCGTCATGTATCCTGTCTCTATAGTCCTTAACTCTCTCAGACCCACCAGCCGTCATGTATCCTGTCTCTATAGTCCTTAACTCTCTCAGACCCACCAGCCGTCATGTATCCTGTCTCTATAGTCCTTAACTCTCTCAGACCCACCAGAGCCGTCATGTATCCTGTCTCTATAGTCCTTAACTCTCTCAGACCCACCAGTCGTCATGTATCCTGTCTCTATAGTCCTTAACTCTCTCAGACCCACTCAGCCGTCATGTATCCTGTCTCTATAGTCCTTAACTCTCTCAGACCCACCAGCCGTCATGTATCCTGTCTCTATAGTCCTTAACTCTCTCAGACCCACCAGTCGTCATGTATCCTGTCTCTATAGTCCTTAACTCTCTCAGACCCACCACGTCATGTATCCTGTCTCTATAGTCCTTAATCCTCAGTCTCTATAGTCCTTAACTCTCTCAGACCCACCAGCCGTCATGTATCCTGTCTCTATAGTCCTTAACTATAGTCCTTAACTCTCTCAGACCCACCAGTCGTCATGTATCCTGTCTCTATAGTCCTTAACTCTCTCAGACCCACCAGTCGTCATGTATCCTGTCTCTATAGTCCTTAACTCTCTCAGACCCACCAGTCGTCATGTATCCTGTCTCTATAGTCCTTAACTCTCTCAGACCCACCAGTCGTCATGTATCCTGTCTCTATAGTCCTTAACTCTCTCAGACCCACCAGCCGTCATGTATCCTGTCTCTATAGTCCTTAACTCTCTCAGACCCACCAGCCGTCATGTATCCTGTCTCTATAGTCCTTAACTCTCTCAGACCCACCAGTCCTTAACTCTCTCAGTCATGTATCCTGTCTCTATAGTCCTTAACTCTCTCAGACCCACCAGCCGTCATGTATCCTGTCTCTATAGTCCTTAACTCTCTCAGACCCACCAGTCTCGTCATGTATCCTGTCTCTATAGTCCTTAACTCTCTCAGACCCACCAGTCGTCATGTATCCTGTCTCTATAGTCCTTAACTCTCTCAGACCCACCAGTCGTCATGTATCCTGTCTCTATAGTCCTTAACTCTCTCAGACCCACCAGCCGTCATGTATCCTGTCTCTATAGTCCTTAACTCTCTCAGACCCACCACCGTCATGTATCCTGTCTCTATAGTCCTTAACTCTCTCAGACCCACCAGCCGTCATGTATCCTGTCTCTATAGTCCTTAACTCTCTCAGACCCACCAGTCGTCATGTATCCTGTCTCTATAGTCCTTAACTCTCTCAGACCCACCAGCCGTCATGTATCCTGTCTCTATAGTCCTTAACTCTCTCAGACCCACCAGTCGTCATGTATCCTGTCTCATGTATCCTGTCTCTATAGTCCTTAACTCTCTCAGACCCACCAGTCGTCATGTATCCTGTCTCTATAGTCCTTAACTCTCTCAGACCCACCAGCCGTCATGTATCCTGTCTCTATAGTCCTTAACTCTCTCAGACCCACCAGTCGTCATGTATCCTGTCTCTATAGTCCTTAACTCTCTCAGACCCACCAGTCGTCATGTATCCTGTCTCTATAGTCCTTAACTCTCTCAGACCCACCAGTCGTCATGTATCCTGTCTCTATAGTCCCTTAACTCTCTCAGACCCACCAGTCGTCATGTATCCTGTCTCTATAGTCCTTAACTCTCTCAGACCCACCAGTCGTCATGTATCCTGTCTCTATAGTCCTTAACTCTCTCAGACCCACCAGTCGTCATGTATCCTGTCTCTATAGTCCTTAACTCTCTCAGACCCACCAGTCGTCATGTATCCTGTCTCTATAGTCCTTAACTCTCTCAGACCCACCAGTCGTCATGTATCCTGTCTCTATAGTCCTTAACTCTCTCAGACCCACCAGTCCGTCATGTATCCTGTCTCTATAGTCCTTAACTCTCTCAGACCCACCAGTCGTCATGTATCCTGTCTCTATAGTCCTTAACTCTCTCAGACCCACCAGCCGTCATGTATCCTGTCTCTATAGTCCTTAACTCTCTCAGACCCACCAGTCTCGTCATGTATCCTGTCTCTATAGTCCTTAACTCTCTCAGACCCACCAGTCGTCATGTATCCTGTCTCTATAGTCCTTAACTCTCTCAGACCCACCAGCCGTCATGTATCCTGTCTCTATAGTCCTTAACTCTCTCAGACCCACCAGTCGTCATGTATCCTGTCTCTATAGTCCTTAACTCTCTCAGACCCACCAGTCGTCATGTATCCTGTCTCTATAGTCCTTAACTCTCTCAGACCCACCAGTCGTCATGTATCCTGTCTCTATAGTCCTTAACTCTCTCAGACCCACCAGTCTATAGTCATGTATCCTGTCTCTATAGTCCTTAACTCTCTCAGACCCACCAGTCGTCATGTATCCTGTCTCTATAGTCCTTAACTCTCTCAGACCCACCAGTCGTCATGTATCCTGTCTCTATAGTCCTTAACTCTCTCAGACCCACCAGTCGTCATGTATCCTGTCTCTATAGTCCTTAACTCTCTCAGACCCACCAGTCGTCATGTATCCTGTCTCTATAGTCCTTAACTCTCTCAGACCCACCAGTCGTCATGTATCCTGTCTCTATAGTCCTTAACTCTCTCAGACCCACCAGTCTCTATAGTCCTTAATCAGTATCCTGTCCTGTCTCTATAGTCCTTAACTCTCTCAGACCCACCAGTCGTCATGTATCCTGTCTCTATAGTCCTTAACTCTCTCAGACCCACCAGTCGTCATGTATCCTGTCTCTATAGTCCTTAACTCTCTCAGACCCACCAGTCGTCATGTATCCTGTCTCTATAGTCCTTAACTCTCTCAGACCCACCAGCCGTCATGTATCCTGTCTCTATAGTCCTTAACTCTCTCAGACCCACCAGCCGTCATGTATCCTGTCTCTATAGTCCTTAACTCTCTCAGACCCACCAGTCGTCATGTA
>NC_088405.1:7059070-7061570 GCF_034236695.1 Oncorhynchus nerka
CCCTCCTCCCCCTCCCTCCCCTCCCCTCCTCCCTCCCCTCCTCCCTCCCTCCTCCCTCCCTCCCCTCCTCCCTCCCCTCCTCCTTCCCTCCCTCGCCTCCCCTCCTCCCTCTCTCCCTCGCCTCCCTCCTCCCTCCCTCCCTCCCTCCCCTCCTCCCTCCCTCCCTCCCTCCCTCCCCTCCTCCCTCCCTCCCCTCCTCCCTCCCTCCCTCCCTCTCTCACCTCAACCACCCCTCTCTTGCCTTTCTTTAAAAACATACAAACCATAAGCCCTCTGGTTTCTGTGTACAAGGATCACACGGTGTAGGTTAACATGCCAAAGGCTAAAAATGAGACAGCTATATAATGGGAAGCCAAACAAACAAATGAGAGAGAAGCAAAACCAAGGCTGTGATTGGCAGTTCAAAAAGGAGCCAACCACGGATACACACACCGCCAAGTAAGTGTCTGCCGGGGTTATACGGTCGGCGAACACTAACAGATGTGTTTGAGTCGCCCACAGCCGTGCAACTGTACGTAGGATACAGGAAATAAAAACATGTTGAGGTTTCCTTTGTTATTTCAACCCTCCTCAATCTGTCTGGGACGTCTCCATCTGTAGATCTGACCATAAAGAAGCTCTGAAGGAAAACAAGTAGAACTCTCTCTACCTGCTGAATTCTCCCCCTTTCTCTGTCTCTCCCTCTACCTCTCTCATCCCCTTTCTTTAACTCGCCCTCTCCCCCTCCCTCCCCCTCTCTCCCTCCATCTCTCCCCCCTTTCTCCTCCCTTCTCTCTGTCTCTCCCCCTCCCTCCCATTTCTCCCTCTCTGTCTCCCCCTTTCTCCCTCTCTCATCCCCTCTCTCTGTGTCTCCCCTCCCCTCCCTCCCTCCCCTCTCTCCCTCTATCTCTCCCTCTCTCATCCCCTTTCTCTGTCTCTCCCTCTCCCTCCCTTCCCCTCTATCTCTCCCCCTTTCTCCCTCTCTCCTCCCCTTTCTCTGTCCCGCCCTCTCACCCTCCCTCCTCCTCCCTCCACCTCTCCCCCTCCCTCCACCTCTCCCTCTCCACCTCTCTCCCTCTCCCTCTCCCTCTCCCCCTCCCTCCACCTCTCTCCCAGAGGTTGCTGACTGGCTCATAGATACCCCTTTAGATGTTCTGACCTGTGTACTGTGTCTGTAGGAAACACAGCAGCTGTAGTGGGTGGATGTCAGGGTGCTGTAGTTCCTACTAGCCCTCTCATTAATCTGAACTATACTGGCTGTTTGATATCAACACTGCCGGGGTTGTTAGGGGTTGTTAGGGCCAGAGGTACATTAGAGGCCCGGGGAAGACACAGTCATTTTCACACTGGATACACAGTAACGAGAAATATACACTACCGAAAAGTCCCCTGAAGGCAAACGTGACATTTCACTTAGGGCATACAGCTATAATGTATTATGACTTGTTATAAGCATGTATGAGACCTTATAGCGCTTTATAGATTCATTTATAGTATATTACGTTGCTTTTTTGGGGGGGGGGGGGGGTTTATGTAGGAGGAGGTGAGACTTAACCCTTCACACTCTGGTTTAATCACTGACCGTGCAGATGCCATGAAAACATGTAATTAAATTAACTTAAATGGATAGGCCTAATTAAATTATAAAATGACATGTTGGTTTCCTTACCCTGTAAGCAGTCTGTGGACAAGGTATAACAGTTTAGCTTTGGTTCGGCTTTCCTGACCACAGTTTCAAATGCTAACTTTTTACAAGGCTAGCCAATGTGTCATTATTTATTTTTTATTTGGGTGAACTATCACTTTAATAAATATACCTTCATCATCACTTAGCTTTCCCAGGTTGTATCCACACCACACCCCCCCCCCCCCGCCTCTCTGTTTCCTAGCTGATATGCCATTAAAATCAATTCAGAAATACTTCCTGACAGTCCATCCAGGATTCGACGTTTAGCAAAACGGAAAATGACATTAAGGAGGACAATGAATTGAATTGAGTTTAATGTTCCCCCCCCCTCTTTTTCACAGCAGATCCTAATTTACATTAGGCGTTTCACCACAAAAGAGCTGACCTTATAAAAGCTGCCATTTGTACAGCAACTCTGCCAGAGTGTGGTTTTAATCACGCGTTAGCGAAGAAGCCATGAGAGGGGGGGGGGGGAACCTAAACAGCTCTTTAAAGTGTCTGTCTGCTTGCTTAAAAAAGAAGGAAGAGGGAAATGAAAACACTGGGTCAATGTTGATTACTGTCCTAAGTGTTGTTCTCTCTCAATAAAAAAAACCCGAGCATGGACAGAGCATGGACACGGCATGGACAGAGCATGGACAGAGCATGGACAGAGCATGGACAGAGCATGGACAGAGCATGGACAGGAGTGTTATATATGGACTGTTAGCCCCGAGCATGGACAGGAGTGTTATATATGGACTGTTAGCCCTGAGCATGGACAGGAGTGTTATATATGGACTGTTAGCCCCGAGCATGGACAGGAGTGTTATATATGGACTGTTAGCCCCGAGC
>NC_088405.1:7066570-7119481 GCF_034236695.1 Oncorhynchus nerka
TCCCTCTCTCTCTCTGTCATGGGATTCCATCCACTCCCCCTCCCTCTCTCTCTATCTAGCTCCCTCCCTCCCCCTCTATCTCTCTCTCTCTATCTAGCTCCCTCTCGCTCTATCTAGCCCCCCTCTCTCTCTCTATCTAGCTCCCTCCCTCCCCCCTCTCTCTCTCTCTCTCTTAGCTCCCTCTCTCTCAATCTCTCTCTGTCATGGGATTCCATCCACTCTCCACCCTGATCACTCCCCCCTTCTCTCTCTCTCTCTATCTAGCCCCCCCTCTCTCTCTCTATCTAGCCCCCTCTCTCTATCTAGCTCCCTCTCTCTCTGTCATGGGATTCCATCCACTCCCCCTCCCTCTCTCTCTATCTAGCTCCCTCCCCCTCTCTCTCTCTCTCTATCTAGCTCCCTCTCTCTCTATCTAGCCCCCCTCTCTCTCTATCTAGCCCCCCCTCTCTCTCTCTATCTAGCCCCCCCTCTCTCTCTCTATCTAGCTCCCTCCCCCTCCCTCTCTCTGTCATGGGATTCCATCCACTCTCCGCCCTGATCACCCCCCCCCCCTTCCTTCTCTGTCCAATGTTCCTATTGGACTTCTGTTACACTCCCATTGTTGGGTGAGATTGAAGCACAGAATGCAGAGACACCAGATCCCTTTTTAGCTGTGTTTTAGTCACAATACAAAGTCAAGCAAATTTATGGGAAGAGCAGCTAGCGCTCATTATGTCAGAGACGCCCTGTTTTTAAAGTGCTCGCCTGACTTTGAAACCCCGAATACACATTATCACCGGGTGAGACAAGTGAAAAAGACCTCGTGTTTCCTCTGCCTTCCCAGGGATCCTAGCAGGCAAAGGAGAGGGTACAGGGAGGGGAACGGCTAGGCTACACGTTTCCTCTGAGAGGGTACAGGGAGGGGAACGGCTAGGCTACACGTTTCCTCTGAGAGGGTACAGGGAGGGGAACGGCTAGGCTACACGTTTCCTCTGAGAGGTTACAGGGAGGGGAACGGCTAGGCTACACGTTTCCTCTGAGAGGGTACAGGGAGAGGAACGGCTAGGCTACACGTTTCCTCTGAGAGGGTACGGGGAGGGGAACGGCTAGTCTACACGTTTCCTCTGAGAGGGTACAGTGAGGGGAACGGCTAGGCTACACGTTTCCTCTGAGAGGGTACGGGGAGGGGAACGGCTAGTCTACACGTTTCCTCTGAGAGGGTACAGTGAGGGGAACGGCTAGGCTACACGTTTCCTCTGAGAGGGTACGGGGAGGGGAACGGCTAGGCTACACGTTTCCTCTGAGAGGTTACAGGGAGGGGAACGGCTAGGCTGCACGTTTCCTCTGAGAGGGTACAGGGAGGGGAACGGCTAGGCTACACGTTTCCTCTGAGAGGGTACGGGGAGGGGAACGGCTAGGCTGCACGTTTCCTCTGAGAGGTTACAGGGAGGGGAACGGCTAGGCTGCACGTTTCCTCTGAGAGGGTACAGGGAGGGGAACGGCTAGGCTACACGTTTCCTCTGAGAGGGTACAGGGAGGGGAACGGCTAGGCTGCACGTTTCCTCTGAGAGGGTACAGGGAGGGGAACGGCTAGGCTACACGTTTCCTCTGAGAGGTTACAGGGAGGGGAACGGCTAGGCTGCATGTTTCCTCTGAGAGGGTACAGGGAGGGGAACGGCTAGGCTACACGTTTCCTCTGAGAGGGTACAGGGAGGGGAACGGCTAGGCTACACGTTTCCTCTGAGAGGTTACAGGGAGGGGAACGGCTAGGCTACACGTTTCCTCTGAGAGGGTACAGTGAGGGGAACGGCTAGGCTACACGTTTCCTCTGAGAGGGTACAGGGAGGGGAACGGCTAGGCTACACGTTTCCTCTGCTTCACACCATAACAAACCGGCTCGCTGTGAGACTTACAGAGCACTGGCTCGAGGTTCTGTGAGACACAGCGTTTTCTTCTCTCTTTTTTTTTGTACCTATGATTGAATTACGTCTCAGATCTCATCTGTTGTGTAGCAGTTCTATGGAGTATTTGGACTGTCAGTCTGCACCGTCTCCCCTTCCCTCTCAGTCAGCGGTGTAGCAGTTCTATGGACTATTTGGACTGTCAGTCTGCACCGTCTTCCCTTCCCTCGCAGTCAGCGCCACAAGTTCACCATAGTTAAACAATATTAAATAAAATACTAATAAAATACTAATAAAATACTAATACAATACTAATAAAATAATCATAAAATATTACTAAAATAATAATAATATACTAATACAATACTAATAAAATAATAATAATATACTAATAAAATACTAATAATATACTAATAAAATACTAATACTATACTAATAAAATACTAATAAAATTAAGCAACAACATTGCAGAGTGATAACAGTGCTAAGCACAGAACTAGTCAAATCTACCATGTTAACAGGTTATTACTAATACTGGACAGATGACATTACACACACACACACACACACACACACACACACACACCCTCATGGACATATCACATCACACACGCTGTCATTCTACTGTCAAATAATGAAGTCCATTTCTCAACCAATAGGAGGTGATATAGAAACACGTGGAAACACGCGTATAGATGTGTACAACTGAAGTAGGTCTGAAAAGCATCATTTTAACTCTAACCTATTACCGCAAAACAACATTCCTTTAATAAAAATGTTATATGTTTCTAAGTAACAACAAAATGACCTAAATATAAAATAGAGTCATAATACACACGTTCATAAACACATATTACAGTCATAATAGAAAAGTGTGTAATTAATGGCGGTGAATGAACGCATAAATACCCAGAATGCAATCATACACGTGATTGTGAATACATGTAAACCTGCATACATTCTGCCAGAGCTGCTCCAGTCCAGAATGTGAGTCGTCTGTGAGCTCTGTGTTCCACTGGTTGACACATAGACTCTGTCGCTGACTGACTGAGTGAAAGGCAGCAACTGGCCGTCCATATTTGATTACTAATACAGAGAGATGTTCCCTGTGTCAGATACCAAATACTCTCCGCTAAAGAGAGATGTTCCCTGTGTCAGATACCAAATACTCTCCGCTAAGCAAACAGATATTCTAACAACTCAAACATTGGCATTGATATCCACTGGTGGGGCCATATTTCACCCTGGTTTTAACTCATTGTCTTTCCCTCTCCTGGTTTCTCCATATTTCACCCTGGTTTTAACTCATCGTCTTTCCCTCTCCTGGTTTCTCCATATTTCACCCTGGTTTTAACTCGTCGTCTTTCCCTCTCCTGGTTTCTCCATACTTCACCCTGGTTTTAACTCATTGTCTTTCCCTCTCCTGGTTTCTCCATATTTCACCCTGGTTTTAACTCATCGTCTTTCCCTCTCCTGGTTTCTCCATACTTCACCCTGGTTTTAACTCATCGTCTTTCCCTCTCCTGGTTTCTCCATATTTCACCCTGGTTTTAACTCATCGTCTTTCCCTCTCCTGGTTTCTCCATATTTCACCCGGGGTTTTAACTCATCGTCTTTCCCTCTCCTGGTTTCTCCATATTTCACCCTGGTTTTAACTCGTCGTCTTTCCCTCTCCTGGTTTCTCCATATTTCACCCTGGTTTTAACTCGTCGTCTTTCCCTCTCCTGGTTTCTCCATATTTCACCCTGGTTTTAACTCGTCGTCTTTCCCTCTCCTGGTTTCTCCATACTTCACCCTGGTTTTAACTCATCGTCTTTCCCTCTCCTGGTTTCTCCATATTTCACCCTGGTTTTAACTCATCGTCTTTCCCTCTCCTGGTTTCTCCATATTTCACCCGGGGTTTTAACTCATCGTCTTTCCCTCTCCTGGTTTCTCCATATTTCACCCTGGTTTTAACTCATCGTCTTTCCCTCTCCTGGTTTCTCCATATTTCACCCGGGGTTTTAACTCATCGTCTTTCCCTCTCCTGGTTTCTCCATACTTCACCCTGGTTTTAACTCGTCGTCTTTCCCTCTCCTGGTTTCTCCATACTTCACCCGGGGTTTTAACTCATCGTCTTTCCCTCTCCCAAAATACTTGTTCACATCCAATGAACTCCGACTGAGAAAACTGTGCTCAGCCAGTAGCAGTAACAATACATCTAACGTCATATCAAGCTCTCCTGGACAGTGGGCCGCATTTAGGACGGCAGCCAAGCACTCAGATTCACATAGAAATACAGTATAGTGAAATCAATGACAGAGTACTGAATAAAAAACACTTGTTCGTAAATTAGGAGGCGGCCACTCAATGATACAAGTCTGAATGGAAAGCCAAGCGTTAACAACAGACTCCCTCACAGCAGGGCAGAGCACAGAGAGAGGAAAGGCCGAGGAAACTGTTTCCCCTGACAACTTGCTAGCAATTACCCAAACCCCCACAGAGACCTCCGGGTTTCCAAGTCAACCCACCTGTGCAACAACACAGGAGAACAACAAACACAGAGACAGTACAATGCTGCGAGACAGAGAGACAGAAGTTGGGCACCACAGAATCCCCAAGAATGACTACAACAACAGTCCCAGAATGACTACAACAACCATTACCATCGCACTCCGCCCATACACTCCGCACATACACACAGCACATACACACAGCACATACACACAGCACATACACTCCGCACATACACACAGCACATACACACAACACATACACACAGCACATACACACAGCACATACACACAGCACATACACACAGCACATACACACAGCACATACACACAGCACATACACACAGCACATACACTCCGCACATACACACAGCACATACACACAGCACATACACACAGCACATACACACAGCACATACACACAACACATACACACAGCACATACACACAGCACATACACACAGCACATACACACAGCACATACACACAACACATACACACAGCACATACACACAGCACATACACACAGCACATACACACAGCACATACACACAGCACATACACAGCACATACACACAGCACATACACACAGCACATACACACAGCACATACACACAGCACATACACACAGCACATACACACAGCACACGCCACACGACTAAACCAGAATAGAGAAAAGATCTGTAACCGAACATCGGTCTTGTTTCTTACCTGTCGATGATAACGGGGTCTGAGGGAGTCTCGTTCCTGTTGCCACAACTCTTCTTATCGCAACACCGACTAGAGAGGAGGAAATTAAGATGTGATCAAAGTCAGGTTCACACAGGCAGACTAATTCTAATCTTTTGACCCTTTTTGATAGGCAAAAGATCCAGATTGGTTAAAAAACAAATATCAGATTTGGGCTGCGTGTGTAAACTGCAGCTCAAAGAGATTCACACAAGTGTGGATTTCCGCATGTTTAATTGTTACTTCGTAACATTTTCTTTTAATTCTTTAATTGTATATTTATCTAAGCGTGACAGTGTTCAGATAATGATTGTTGCTGAGCTGTGCCTGTATGCCTGGCGCTAGCTGTCTGTCTGTCTGTTGATTGGTATGGAACCTAGTCCGTCTCGCCACGCAGGGCAAACGGGTAAACATCTCCTCCATCTGTGTTCCAAATGGAGCCCTATTCCCATAGACCTCTGGTCAAATGTAGTGCACTACGTAGGGGACAGGGTGCCCATTTGGGACGTAGTCCTTAGCATTGCCGCTATGTCCCAAATGGAGCCCTATTCCCATAGACCTATAGTCAAATGTAGTGCACTACGTAGGGAACAGGGTGCCCATTTGAGACGTAGCCCTTAGCATTGCCGAGCACTGCTGTTGCACGTTTGCTAGTCTCAGGGAGACAACATGTTTGTGGTGTTGTGTCTCTAGCACTGAACTGAGAACAGAAGACGCCAGGAGGCTGGGGAATCGTCTTTCCACAGCTTCAGCTTTTTTTGTTTCCCTCTAATTGTCAAGCTGTTAATTCTGGAGAGGATGCAGACGGCCATCTTCAAAACCAGCCTTTCTGTGATAGGCCAGAGATTCATTAGAACGCTCAGAAGCCGTGCAGCCCCTGCATCAATCTTTCACTGAAGTAGCATTGTCTCGGTTTAGCCGCTGGTGCTGGTTATGGTGCTGGGGTCTAACCATAGCTACCGATGGGGATAGGACCGGATCCAATACTGTTTGGTACAGTTTTATTCATGTTGAAATTATACCAAAATGTTTTTATTTTATTTTTTAAAGCCTAGTTGTGTGATGGTTACATGTCCAGACGAGCTCAGTGAACACCATATGGTGTGAGGAGAGTGTGAAGCTCTTTAAAGCTGCTACTGAAAGTTAAAGTGAATAAACAACGTCTAACAGTCCTCCACTTCTAGAGTTCCAAACCACATCTGTGTTTTCAACAGAAACGGCCTTTAAATACAAGCCGTGTGTGCACACACACACACACACACACACACACACCTCTGATACATTCATTGATATGCAAACCGTCATCTAAAGGGAAAACAAAGCTTCTTTTTTTGTGTACATTATGGCGTGGTGATGAGGTGTAGTTCGACCCTCTTGGAGCAGGATGACGCCTGCTGTGTGGGCTACTGTGTGGGTCAGCTCGTGACAAACAGGGATTCAACCCAACTTCATAAGAGCAGTGACTTTATCTAATGCAGGGGGGGGGGGGGGCAAGATTATCAAAGCCCCATTTGTGTTTTTTTTTATTCCGCGAGTCAAAAGGAACGCCCGTTGACAGAACACAGGAATGTGCCGTCATCTGTTCTCTGTGTTGTGTCTGTTGTCAGTCGACCAATCAAACCCAACTATAGAAGGCTAAATCGATACAGGGATTCTGGCCTGTAATACCTAACGGTCATTGAATGCAACCTCCCTAGTTATAATATTCTATTTCGCATAATATTATGTCTGAGAATAGGCAGCCTATGTAAAATTGGCTATGATTCTGCCGATATGGACCGCCGTGTTTTCATTGCAACAAGAGATTGAGGTTGATGCGTTAATACATCTACTAAGGAGATTCCTCAAAAAAAAAAAACTCAGCATTTTAATAACAAAGCAAAGAAATATATAAAATGTATATATATTTTTTAAACAAGCATGTATTAAAAGGACGTTGAAATGTAGCTAATCACCGTGACAAGCTCTTACCTGCACATGATTTCGTGTGTGAGAAGCACTCGGCACATCTCTGGGTTTTTGTCTTGACCTTCATAGATAATGGCCTTGGAATCAAAGCGAGAAATACATCAGAAGCAGACGTTTAAAATATCGAACTGGATATAACACGTTGCACATTCGCCGATCTCTGTGGGCTATAGGATATACACCTTAACCTACACCACAATAACATTCAATTCATAAATGGATCAATTCATTATATAATTGATTATTAATTAATAAAGTATATAGGCCTACTAATATTGACATATAGGTCTACATACAGCAATTTTATAGTTTATGTTTTATAGGTTATATTGTAAATTGAAAATATAAATTCATTTCTCGTAGATAATTTCCAAACAATTCATTTCTTTACAAAATATATATTTATATATATTGTAATGTAAATAAATAGCCTAAATGATTTGCTAGACCACAACAAAAACATGTCAAATAGGTTAATATGTGTATATGTTGTTTATCTATTTTTTATTAATTTATCCCAGGATAATACCAACACCACGTTGGTTCTGCTGCAGATGGGCGGTGTAAATAATACCCATTTCCGTATACATCAGCGCCATTCTAATCTACACATATTTCGGGGGAAAGAGCTAATGGGCAATCTGTTGTTTATTTTGAGCCGCTAACAATGATTTTTCTCGGATACAAAAAAAAAAAGCGGTGTCGGGGGGGTTCGGTTGAGTAATTTTTGAGCATTGGCTTTAACAGATGGCGTGGAGCTGTAGGTGCGCTCGGCCTCAGTTCTTTTTGCTCTCTGTCTGTCTCTCTCCCTCCCCTCGTTCTGCCCCGGGTCTGTGATGCACGGCTACAGCCCGACAACAGCAGCCTGCCTATCCCGCGCGCACCGCCGTTACATCTTGGATGAATGTAAAACCAAAGAAGCGGGGCTTTTAATCAAAGATAAACTCTTTATAATTAGCAATTAAGTAAAACGCGTGACACACTATAGGGCCTATCACAATTGATTTAACAATGAACAACAACGCTGCTATAGCAAGAGGGGACATAAGCGGCTGAATAAAACACATCACTACATAAAATATTTCACAGCAAAATGAGATAGGGATTTTAATATTGTTTTTGGTGCTTCTGGTAGTAGTTGAAAACACATCGAAACAGCTCTGCTCCATTGGAGGTGAGAGGGGTACCACATAGCCGAGCTACAACATCTATATACGAGGGATTTAGGGAGTATTGCAGTTATCATCATGTGATTTATTTCCCGTGTCTCGGCTGAAGAAACAGAAATCTATAAACTGCCGGTTCAGCGTCATTGACTCTCTGATCATAGACAGACCTATAGGCTACAGTCAACGAGGAGTGGGGCGAATCTAACGTGTAGCCTATATTTCCTATATAATAATAAGAGGTGACAAAATATGAATAAAAAAACTGGTCATAATAATGCTGTTTAACCCTAGACTCTGAAGCTAAAGGCTATTCAGTGAACTTGGCGGAGTGCACTTAACAATAAGCCCATACTAGCCGAGAGTGATTTCCGAAAACATTCAGGTTGAGGAAACGCGCCACATTGTCCACTCAAGTGGCCTCTCGTACTAAAAGGGGCTCTTGTTATTGAACCGAGACTTTCTTTTAGCAATAATAGTCTCCTCTGTTTGTCACAATAAATAATTATTTGAACATTTCTGAACTGATGGACTGTCAACGCACAATTATACTACATAGCAGATAAGACCTATGTTTGTTGATGGCTACGACATCCCATCTATTAGCACATAAGACAAATTAGTGGTTAATTGACTAAAAATGCGCTCACGAGCCAATACACAAAGCACGGTAGTAGACCTACAAAACCAATTCATTTCAGGAACCGTAATATCAGCTAAATATTTTATAGCATTCTCTCCCCCCAAAAAATATATATAATATCACATGTCAAAGTATAATCACGATTTTAAAAAGAGAAATGAAATAGACCCCATTCAACACTTTTGCTGCGAATGAAATCAACATTTAAGGGGAATCGTGCACGGGTATACGGGAGACCCCTGGAGCTTACAACCCGAATTAAAGAGAGGCCCCTAAAGGTTATTATTGTAATTAACTATATATCAGATATCTACAACTGTCCATCTCTATAGCCGAGTCACAAAAGTTGTATCAAATAAAAAAGAATAACAACAATTACAATCGCCCCAACCCGAGAGCGAGCTGATTTATAGTGAAATATAAACGAGTAAAAAAAACACAACCACACATGGCCTAATAACTTACAGGCTCATAATTGAAGCATATATCTTCTGTAATTAGGGTCCATTTGAAAAACACGCACGTTTCCACAACACGTTATATTTCAAGCACCATAAGCATACAATTTGGCATTGCAGATCATTATATATAAAACAAATCTTACCTGTTTTGTCATGGAATCGATTAATCGTACGAAAAGATCCTGTTCTGTTCTGACACCTGTGAATAAAGTATATATATTTTATATATTGTAATTTACACTGTGATTTTGCTTACACATTATATTTTAGAAAATATATGTCTTACAATTTTTACTGATATAAAATAAATATAATTAAAACACGGTTTGTTTTGTTTTTAATAAACATGTGTCATCTCAATACATGTTCATGATCATCATCTGGTTCGCGTCAGGTTAAAACGTGGATCTGATTCACCACGCATCGCTAACTGAGCGTGGATTAACCACAGACGATGCTAGCTGACACCGACCGACACTGTAGGCAATTTACCACTTTAAAAATGTAACCCAATATCGGACTAACAACCACCCTACAACGTTATCTGACAGAATCAATGTCCAAGCACGCATCCCTGATTTGTACTGATTCACTTCATAATAATTAGACACAGTTGATTTCCTTATCAGTAGCTATACCACTTACCGTTGCTGTACAGTAACTGTAGTTTGTAGTGTATCCCATTGTTCGTTTTTTCACTGTTTGGTTCCTGAAAATAATGAGCATTGAATCAGTGTTCACATACATTTACTGTGTTTTGTTGATATTTGTCTTTATGTGGTAATTATGAGCTCACAAAATAGGCTATTATGAAGGGGTCAAGTGTGTGTGTGTGTGGGGTGGGGGGGGGGGGGGGTGTATCTATCTATGTAGAGTAAAAAATATAAAAACTAAATGTATAAAATAATTTTGCGACATTCGAAGTCATTTATAAAATCCACATAACTGCACGTGTCTCCTCCACCGCCTATGACGTGTTCCTGCCTTTACCACCAAATGATGAACTGTGTAGGTGAAAATAAAAAATAAAATAAAAAAAATGAATAAAATGGGACGATATTCCAAAGAAATGGCGCTTACTTTGTCCTTCTCCACAAAGTCCACATAAGCTGTCCGTTCGATCTCCACCGGCTGTCCTTGTCTGTCATACAGCGCAAGAACGAAGTGGAAAAAGTTGGATTTTCTGAGGTTGGACGGTGGTTGCTTCTCGTAGTGTGCCCGAGCCAAACCCACACCGCTGCGGGGAGAAGGAGAAGAGAGAGGAGCACCTCGGTTAGATGGGAGAGAGATACACTGCAGATGGAGCTAGCATCAGATGAAAACATTGGGAGATGGTGTGAAAGGCACGTTTTTAGAGACAAGAGATTTCTTGATTTGTCACTTTAACAGTAATATGAAGTAATGAGCGTTGGAGAACCCGCTGAAGAGAAGAGTCGCATAGGGAGATTGTAATTGATACATGGCAATGTGGGGATTTAGGGGCAATCTGAGAAATGCATTAAAAATGGGATGTTTGGCAAACGTACCTTTGGGCGGCTGTGTTCGCATCCACTACCCCAGATGTGTGCATCCACGAGCGGACCGAGTTCATCCCGCTGCCCAGCGGTTCCTCTTTCATTGTCGTCCCTCCTCTAGGTAAGCCTATATTTTCCTGAATTCCAAACATTAAAACAGTTTCGTACAAACCCGCTCCAGCCAAATGAGAATAATAGGAAGGTAGTTGTTGAAGAGCAATCTTTCCTTCTTGGTGGTTGACAAATAACAGTAAAATAAGTTTGTTGTAGTTAAAACGTGTAGAACGAAATAAAAGTCCCAGTTGAGTTCACAAGTCCTGTCTCCTTGAGCCCGTCCTGTGTTGGCACGACATGAACAATTCACAGAGTGGGTTACTGTAGTCTATCTCGGTAGCTGGTTGGAACGTGATCCTAGTCGTTGAAGAAGTCCTTCAAATAGCAGGATATGGTTGTAGTTGCTTCTGTTTTATTCTAGTTTTTATTCGAAATGCGTTTGAAGAAAACTTTTTGGTTTTTGGTGATGGCTCCTCAAGCTGGAGTCATCATACAACAAGCATTTACAACAACAAAAAAAGCTTCAGTGAATCGACCACTTCTGGCAATGCGCTCCAGCTCCAGAAGACAAAATAAACGAAATGATTACTATGGAGGTGTTCCTGGACACAGGAGAGGTTGATGAGAGGCCTTTAGCGTCTTGCAGAATGGGATGGAAGCATACAAAACTCAACCCTCTATCCCCGAGGAGTGGAACCTTTCCCGGGAGCCAAAACTCTAAACCCACGGGATGCGCGCTGTCAGAATATGACGCGCTGTTGGGCGGAGCTTCGACCATATATGGAACAGTGACACGTCCTGTCCCTGAACGAGCTTCATTCTGGAGAGTCCTACATTTCAATAGCTGCCTGGCTGAAACCCGAGAGCTCCAGCAAGGCAAGCTCCACTTTTTCCTCCATCAAATGTAGAGATTTCCCCCCTCAAATTCACATCTTGTGACGTTAATATTCACTAAACATGAAATCCTAAAGGACAAGAGTGTAGCCGATACAACATATTATAGGGAAGGGAGCGGTATTGTGACTAAATACTTGACCCAGGTAGGCTGCTGTGTGATGTTCTCAGCGTTGAATGAGGAAATATCGACTAAAAGTCTGAGGGAAAAGCATAACATGTCTATAGGAGCATAAAGGAAGGGCTTTCCAATCCATTTGGTCAAAACTAGATACAATGTCAAAGGGATATATTTCACTATTACTATTTGTTAAGGCTTTTCCAAATCTAAATTGGCATGTTTCATAGAGGAGGTCGCCAGCGCATAATATATAGTCAAAGTTAATCAATGCTATTTTAATGCAGCCATGTTTCAAGTGATGGAATATAACGCGAACTAAAGTAACTCCGCTGCAAACAGTAGCCTCGGTATTACTGTCTGTATAAAGGGAAATGCGTCAGATGTCTGTATCCCAGGCTACTACCATTTGCATGGTAAGAACTCGTATCGATTCAATGTGCAATACCTCATGTCTGTCATGAAGTTTATTAAACAGCCGGGCATCGTTGCAATGTGTTAGCCTAATGCAATGCGCGGGTTGTATGTGTGCTATACATGAATGTTCAATACGATAGTTGATTTAGTTTAATGTGGGTGTACATCATTCTATTCAGTGAACGGACTCGGGGGATGCGTCTCTCTTCTGAAGAACAGACCTGTGTTTTACTATAATAAAGAAACACTTTTAAATAGCACAATAATATGACGGGAAGGTATTTCTCCTTCAGGGCAATGCTTTCTTGTTGCCAATTTGCAGACCTTTTTTTTAAAGCTATAATTTTTTACATTGTAATTAATCGGCAAAAAAAAGAAGTGAAGTCCGATTTGGGTTATCAGGGGACCCCACAGCCCCGTGCACTAAAGGGGTGGGATGGGTGTAGGTGGAAAGGAAGAGAGATGTGTTTTAGACAGCATTTTGCTGGGGTTGGGGGTTAATGACTATTGCCGAAAGATAAGTGAATTATCAAAGCGGCTGTTGTTCTTGCGTCGTCTCTAAATCTATTCCTTTCCCGGCCCTGCACGTCCTAATTAAATACGTAAGTATAATAAAACAGCATTTTATTACTATTTTAGGATAATATCGTTAAGCTATTCTATTTCTAGACAATTTACAATTTATTAATTTACTATTTATTGTGTCAACCCGGAAAATATTGTACTAAGTGTTCATATGAATGGGTTCATATGCAAATTGCTTATA
Source organism: Oncorhynchus nerka (assembly GCF_034236695.1). Classification (NCBI taxonomy): domain Eukaryota; kingdom Metazoa; phylum Chordata; class Actinopteri; order Salmoniformes; family Salmonidae; genus Oncorhynchus; species Oncorhynchus nerka. The sequence goes on from NC_088405.1 coordinate 7,079,673, forward strand.
AATTATTATTTGCTCGATAAATTGATGTGACGTAGAACAATGTTACCAATGCCGTGTTTGCGGCGTTGCAAGTCAAATGTTATAACGTTGAAATAGAACGCACTTGAATTCTTTAGTTTTTTTTTTTCCCCCTCTAAATATGTTATTTCAATTGGTCATAAATTAAGTTACTTGCCAACATTTTTTAAATTTTTATCTCAGTATAATTCCGTCTTGGAAACTGCATATTGCACCAAGTATCCTAATTACATGTTTAATGCCGATTATACACCAAAGGGCCTGAAATCTGATGACCAAAGTAGGGTTTTTAGGACAGATCATGTTCAAACTGATACTGTTGACGGGAGAGAAAGAGGTTCTCGGACAGTTCGACAACCCCATCACGTAGGTAACGACCCCGTCATAAAAAAAGGAGTTTTAAACCTTATTTGACAACAAATGCAGCTGCTCCTCTATTTTGGACGATATTAGGCGAAAATGAATGCAAATCTGTGTTGGGAGCCATCTGGACAGGAATAGGGAATCAGCTGCTGCCACAACAGGCGCTGAGCCTGAATCTATTTCAGCTCATTTTCTAGGATCATCTGGTCGCGTGCTAAATGCTCTCTTTCATTTCAACCAAGTTTTAACTTTGCCTTCCTCTCTAACTGCTTCCGTCAGACAGACGGAAATTAATCAAGGTGCTTAGGACGGAAAGAAAAAAACGGGACGTTGATGGACATATAAGTGCATATTTTAATTTATGATCATGTCTCAATTTGACATACGAGTGCTTCTCGCACGTGCTCATTCTGTGGTGGTGTTTAAACATCAGCAACGCACGCACGCAGCGACATCTCAACAAGTCATGATGTTGATGCACGGATAGATTATTCTTTAGCAATAAAAAGTTATAACAAAGCAATAGCATAATAAGTCAAAGATACATAATAATAATAATAATAATAATAATAATAATAATAACAACAACGATATTAATCATATTAATAACAATACGTCTATTATATTCTAAAATCAAGTCACTAAAAAGCTTGTGTATATTTTGCATTCAACATTAACTGTGCGTGTAGCCCATTCTGCTCTAACCATAACGACCATTGTGTGCAGATTTAGTTGTAAAAGATCGCTAATGTTATATCTCATTTGGAGAAGTGTGCTAATGGTGAACGCTAGACAACCAAATAAAACCACAATGTTAGTCATGCAGGAGGAGTGTTGGTTTGAATCAGATTTGCTTGGTGTTGCCAAGACCTCCGGAAGAAAACGAGCCTCCTCCTTATTGTGTGTGAAGTGTTCCTTTTGTGTGAATTTACGGGGTGAGGCTTCAATGATCCCCCACAAATTTGCATTTAAATAGCGACATCAACCGATTCGCGTGCCACACACCAATGGGTCTCCCAGATGTCAAGGCAAAGTCGGTGAGATGGCCATAGCCCAGCTGTCCTCTCCTCTCCTCCAGTCGCAACATCATACCAAAGCACAGAGAGAGAAAGAGTAAATATACCAAGGTTTTCCTGTTTTCATCTCCGTTCGCTAAAGCAGCGTGTCGTGTTACTGACTGTACAGTGGGCTATATAGCCCGATGCTGTGGCAGCAGAAAACATGAACAAGACTTCACTGAGTGAAGGAACATAGATAGAATAAAACATATCCAACAAGACGCGATTATATTATTGTTTTAAACGGGACATGGTTTCATTACTTTGCTAGATAATCCACATATTTCTTAATGCCAGCCTGGGATGCGAAAGCTCACAATAGGTAGCGGACAGAGAGTTTTATTGGCATGACATGGACACGAAATTAAATTGACAATGCAAAAATATTGAACACAGGACTCTCTCAAACTGAGACATTAGTTAGGGTAATATTTTATCCCATAAATGTCCATTTCTCTGCAGCCTAAATGTGCAAGTCAGCTTGTGGTTGATGGCAGGTCGGGCAATATAGGGGTCCTGCTTTCACGGTTAGAGCACAAATTGAACTTGAACGCTTTGTGTGGCTTTTAGAAACGTGGTTTTAACATAAAGGAAACTTCTTCTAGATGCAGTTGAATCATCCACTTATAAAATATTTTCAGATATAGTTGAAAGAGTCCTCTTTCACTTCAGACAAATATCGACATTCAGCACTTTCCAATATTTCACTTTTACAGCTTCCTCTCTCTCTCGCGCTCTCTAGTGTGTGTGTTTGTGTGTGTGTTCGTAGTAGGCCGACTGCACCATCATCAACCAAATGTCAGAGCTGAGTGACTGCGCATCAAAAACACTCAACTGCATCTATGACAGTTTTTCAGTTGCATAGATTATTATTCCACGCCCTAATCATCACATAATAAATGACACAATTAACTGTTAGATAGCACACGAAGTTAAAATATATAGGCGAGTCACTAACAACGTGCATGTCAGATGGAATCTTATTTTAGAACGAACAAAAATCATATTTCTTACTCATAAAATTGTTCTTAATATTTATGGCAAAACAACATGCTTCTAATTTGTTTCAATAACCGTAAATCTGCCGCTGATAAGTCAACTCTTAAAACAAAAGATCGTCTCTGCTTTATAAGCGCTTGCGTCTCTTTCCCCGCGGCTGCTTTCAAATTCAATGTTGTTAATGATTACAGGAAATCAAACATGATTATTGGCAAAATCACGAGCACTTAATGTGCCCTCTGAGAGTATTCATACCTCTTGACTTATTCAACATTTTGTTGTGTTTACAGCCTGAATTCAAAATGGATTTAAATATATTTTTTTTTTCTCACCCAATCGACACACGTTAATAATGACAAAGTGAACAATTGTTTTTCGATTTTTTTGCAAATTTATTGAAAATTAAATGCAGAAATATCAAATTTACATACAGGGATGTATTCCACCCCCTGAGTCAATAAATGTTAGAATTACATTTGATAGCAATTACAGCTGTGAGTCTTTCTGGGTAAGTCTCTCAGAGCTTTGCACACCTGAATTGTACAATATTTGCACATTATTCTTTAAAAAATTATTTAAGCTCTATCAAGTTGGTTGTTGATCATTGCTAGACAATGATTTTCAAGTCTTGCCATAGATTTTCAAGCCAATTTATTAAATCAAAACTGTAACCACTGTAGGCTACTCACGAACATTCAACGTCGTCTTGGTAAGTAACTCCAGTGTAGGTTTGGCCTTGTGTTTTAGGTTATTGTCCTGCTGAAAGGTGAATTCATCTCCCAGTGTCTGGTGGAAAGCAGACTGAACCAGGTTTTCCTATAGGATTTTGCCTGTTCTTATCTCTATTTCCATTTATTTTTATCCCTAAAAAAAATCTCCATAGTCCTTGCCGATGACAAGCATACCCATAACATGATGCAGCCACCAACCATCCTTGAAATATGAAGAGTGGTCCTCAGTGATGTGTTGTGTTGGATTTGCCCCAAACATAACGCTTTGTGGTGTATTCAGGACATGAAGTTAATTTATTTTACAAATTATATGCAGTTTAACTTTAGTTCCTGATTGCAAACAGGATGAAGGGTTTGGATCATTTTTATTCTATACAGGCTTCCTTCACACTGTCATTTAGTTTAGTATTTTGGAATAACCACAACGTTTTTAGTTTTCTCCTACCACAGCCATTAAACTCTGTAACTGTATTAAAGTCACCATTGGCCTCAATGGTGAAATCCCCGTGCAGTTTCTTTCCTCTTCAGCAACTGAGTTAGGGTTAAGGAGGCCTGCATCATCACAGTGACTGGGTGTGTTGATACACCATCCAAAGTGTAATTAATAACTTCACCATGCTCAAAGAGGCTATTCAATATCTTTTTTTTATTTTTTTTTACCCATCTACCAATGGGTGCCCTTCTTTGCAAGGCATTGGAAAACCTCCCTGGTCTTTCTGGTCGAATTTGTGTTTGAAATTCACTGCTCAACTGAGGGACCTTACAGATAATTGTATGCGTGAGGTACAGAGATGAGGTAGTCATTAAAAAATCATGTTAAACACTATTATTGTACACAGAGTTTGTCCATGCAAATTATCATGTGACTTGTTAAGCAAATCTTTACTCGTAAATTTATTTAGGCTCGCCATTAAAAAGGTGTTGAATACTTATTGACTCAAGACATTTCAGATTTTTGTAATATTTTTAATACATTTGGAACAATTTCAAAAAAAAAATACAAGTCCACTTTGACATTATGGGGTATTGTGTGTAGGTCAGTGATACACAATCTAAATGTAATCCATTTTAATGAATACTTCAGAATACTTTCTGAAGGCTCTGTACATAGAAATACACATGCCAAATAATATTACATAATGTCAACATATTGTTTCTCATGTGTAGGCTTATATCTCAATACAGAAGTTCACAAGTCAAAACAATAGTCCGGGTTTGCTGAATATACAGTAAGAAAATGATTTAATTGTCAAAGGCAATCCAGCATCTGTAACCTTAATGCAAAGCGTTGCTCGTTTGGCTCTAAATTTGACGAAGAGCGCCTCCTTTTGGTCCTTTTAAAGACCACACCACCACTATTGAGATTTCCTGGCAAACTTCAGCGCATCACAGAACCGTTACGTTTGTCAATAGATTGTTGGCCCTTTAGAAAGCAACACGTGATCTAATTAGTGTATAGAGTAAACATCTAACAACCTATGTTGTTAATGTACATGTGATGTTCAGAACATTCATGTCTTATTCAGGCCTGCTTTGGTGTCGCTTGAAGGAAAAGAATTCATATAATAAATACAAAACGCTATCTAATAGTCACGGTCATAAAATCAGTCAAGGAAAGATTTACAGTTTTGATTAGTTGACGGAAATTAGAAATGAATTTAAAATAAACAGAATTACAAAACAGAACCTAATTCAAGTGCTTTTTACAATCGGGGTTGTTTGCCAGTTAGAAATGCGGTTGTTTCCTTACAATAAACAAGGCATCAATTTTAACAGCGTGCTGTAGTCATCGCAATTTCAATGCAAAGAAAACATAGCGATAGACCCTGATAAACTATCGGCTCATTTTAATATTCATTCCGAACATTATAAATATATTTGTTTCAAAGGTTCTAATGTCAAGGGGGCACCTTCATTGTGGAAAAAGGGTTCGATTTAGGTAACTCCAGATATTGTAATTGGCTTTAATGAAACATGTATCGGGATAATTAACTCTGAAATATGTGCAACCGCTAGGAAGCTGAGTCGGTGTCGGCTTTCATACTGTCCAGATGTCCTAATACAGACCAGCCTCCAATTCAAAGTTGAACGGTTTTATTTAAAAGCTTTAAATGTGTATTTTACTTTCAACAATTTTAATCTAATAAACGAGCATAGCTTTTATAAATGTTGAACATGCGAAAGGCGAAGAACTTGGAAATAGGGCAGATTGGAGAGTGATTGTTGAGATTACAAACCGCTGCTCCTAGCCTACCATCAATTACAAACCGCTGCTCCTAGCCTACCATCCATTACAAACCGCTGCTCCTAGCCTACCATCCATTACAAACCGCTGCTCCTAGCCTACCATCCATTACAAACCGCTGCTCCTAGCCTACCATCCATTACAAACCGCTGCTCCTAGCCTACCATCAATTACAAACCGCTGCTCCTAGCCTACCATCCATTACAAACCGCTGCTCCTAGCCTACCAACCGTTACAAACCGCTGCTCCTAGCCTACCATCCATTACAAACCACTGCTCCTAGCCTACCATCCGTTACAAACCACTGCTCCTAGTTTATCATCCGTTACAAACCACTGCTCCTAGTTTATCAACCGTTACAAACCACTGCTCCTAGTTTATCAACCGTTACAAACCGCTGCTCCTAGTTTATCAACCGTTACAAACCACTGCTCCTAGTTTATCATCCATTACAAATCACTGCTCCTAGCATACCATCCATTACAAATCACTGCTCCTAGCCTACCATCCGTTACAAATCACTGCTCGTAGCCTACCATCCATTACAAATCACTGCTCCTAGTCTACCAATCAAACCACTGCTCCTAGCCTACCAACCAAACCACTGCTCCTAGCCTACCAACCAAACCACTGCTCCTAGACTACCAACCAAACCACTGCTCCTAGTCTACCAATCAAACCACTGCTCCTAGTCTACCAATCAAACCACTGCTTCTTGCCTACCAATCAAACCACTGCTCCTAGCCTACCAACCAAACCACTGCTCCTAGCCTACCAACCAAACCACTGCTCCTAGTCTACCAATCAAACCACTGCTCCTAGCCTACCAATCAAACCACTGCTCCTAGCCTACCAACCAAACCACTACTCCTAGCCTACCAACCAAACCACTGCTCCTAGCCTACCAATCAAACCGCTGCTCCTAGTCTACCAATCAAACCACTGCTCCTAGCCTACCAATCAAACCACTGCTCCTAGCCTACCAATCAAACCACTGCTCCTAGCCTACCAACCAAACCACTGCTCCTAGCCTACCAATCAAACCGCTGCTCCTAGTCTACCAATCAAACCACTGCTCCTAGCCTACCAATCAAACCACTGCTCCTAGTCTACCAATCAAACCACTGCTCCTAGCCTACCAATCAAACCACTGCTCCTAGTCTACCAACCAAACCACTGCTCCTAGCCTACCAATCAAACCACTGCTCCTAGCCTACCAATCAAACCACTGCTCCTAGCCTACCAATCAAACCACTGCTCCTAGCCTACCAATCAAACCACTGCTTCTAGTCTACCAATCAAACCACTGCTTCTTGCCTACCAACCAAACCACTGCTCCTAGTCTACCAATCAAACCACTGCTCCTAGTCTACCAATCAAACCACTGCTCCTAGTCTACCAATCAAACCACTGCTCCTAGTCTACCAATCAAACCACTGCTCCTAGCCTACCAATCAAACCACTGCTCATAGCCTACCAATCAAACCACTGCTTCTTGCCTACCTCACTCCTTATCTGCTTGACTGATAATTAAAGCCTACAATCCAGTTGCACAGTTTATTAAGACTAAAGATGAACAGTAGAACACTGTGATCTTACTGTTGACAGTGTCCTTTATTCCAACGTCCCCCTAATCATCGCGATGTGACCGATTAGTGTCAAATAATGATTCGGATGATAATGATAAGGCCTAAATTATGCTTTCAGTATTACAGAATATTAAACAAGGGTATCCCACTATAACAGGTCAGTACTAGTCTACTAATGGCAGTATATTAGGCTGTAATACAATACTAGTGATTTAAATGATTTAAAACAATGTCTTGATGAACAGTGCAGAAGGACTTGTGAGATGGTTGAGTTATGTCAAGCGGCCTACCCGAGTAGCTGTATCATTAGCATTTTGACTCTGGTGCTGAAATGAAGAGAGAGATGCTGTGCGGCTTGCCCGCGGCACAGCCCGGGGCGATAGTCATATAAAGAAGGAGGGGGGGGGAAATGAATAAAGAAACCGAGACCTATTCTAGGCAATTAACATGTAAAATATCCAGTGGAAATCGAGAGTGAACCGAGAGTGGTTGGGTCAACCGCTCCCCAATTTCAGAATAAGAAATAGATTCGTTTGGATCCTATTGAATAAAACAGTTGACTTCCATAATTAAAGATTTGTAGATGTGCACCTGCCACCATCACACGTTATCATCTCTGATATAATCACATGTAGGTCAGATATAATGTAGACTACTTGCGCTTCATAAAATGGCCTCACATTATTCAACCATGTATTTAGGATACTGTCCTGTCTTTCTCTATCAGATTAATCCATACCATTTGATGAATTGTTTCTCTCGTAAATTGCTCAAATTGGCAATAATTGGTTTGGGGGGGGGGGGGGGAGGCATATGTTCAAATCACGTAGCATTTGAGAACTCAAACGTAGAACCACAGCCCAGGCCATGGGCGATAGCGCCCTTAGTTTGACAGCTGCAGCCGGCAGTTACCGGTGTGGAGAAACGCCATTCCGCGGTGACAGTGCCCCACCTACAGGCACAAACAGCTCAAATCATTCAACTCGGTCTGCACTTTTAATAGGTCTCATACGAGTAACCTAATAATTATGCACACGGTCGATTCAGCCTATGTCAAAATGGTGACATAATCATTATTGTGTGATTATTGGAGCAGTTTTCACAGCTGCGGGGGGTAAATTTAACACAAAACACATCATTCAAAAGACGGTGGTTTCAAAACTCTAAGCACATTTTCAATTGACGAAGTACAACACACACAAAAATCATGCAGTCACTTTTTCACCAAAGTGTTTCATTTAGAAATACATGTTTCACATTGAAATACATTTTCATATAAAATTAAATTGCTTTTCACAATGCAATGCTTGATATGATTGTCTTGTAATTTGTTCAAATTCATTTGACTATGACTTTAATCCAACTGTTCTTAGTTTTCAAACTGTTTTGTCTACTACAGAGTTTGATAATTACATCATAAAAATGTATGTTTGTAAAGTGGAAACATAATGTTTGATAGTGTAAAGTAGAAAGTATAAGTACTATTACGAAAATAACTCGTGATTTTATTCACAGTAACTTTGAAAAAATGTGATATTGGCAAGATCATGTTGGCCAATAATGTTTGGACCATGATTTGTGCTGCTACCATGTTGTGTTGCTACCATGCTGTGTTGTCATGTGTTGCTGCCTTGCTATGTTGTTGTCTTAGGTCTCTCTGGCCGTGATGTGTATATATATATATATATATATACAGGACAAAATACACATTGAGACCAGAGAGACTGGTCGTGAGACATTGTAAAAGGCCTCCTGCGGAGACAGGATATATATATATATATATTTTATCCCAGCCCCCTGTCTCCGCAGGAGGCCTTTTGCCTTTTGGTAGGCCATCATTGTAAATAAGAATTTGTTCTTAACTGACTTGCTTAGTTAAATTACAGAAATTATATTACATAGTTAAATAAAGGTTAAATAAAATACAAAATAAAACTGTAATAAAGTAATATATGCCAATAGAGTACTGTGATTCTGTAATATATGCCAATAGAGTACTGTGATTCTGTAATATATGCCAACAGAGTACTGTGATTCTGTAATATATGCCAATAGAGTACTGTAATTCTGTAATATATCTAGAGTAATATATATGCCAATAGAGTACCTGTAATATATGCCAACAGAGTACTGTGATTCTGTAATATATGCAACAGAGTACTGTGATTCTGTAATATATGTAGAGTACTGTAATATATGCCAATAGAGTACTGTAATACTGTAATATATGCCAACAGAGTACTGTGATTCTGTAATATATGCCAATAGAGTACTGTAATACTGTAATATATGCCAATAGAGTACTGTAATACCGTAATATATGCCAATAGAGTACTGTGATTCTGTAATATATCCCAATAAAGTACTGTAATACTGTATTATATGCCAATAGAGTACTGTAATACTGTAATATATGCCAATAAAGTACTGTAATACCGTAATTTATGCCAATAGAGTACTGTAATATATGCCAATAGAGTACTGTATCCCCGTAATTATATGCCAATAGAGTACTGTAATACTGTAATATATGCCAATAGAGTACTGTAATACTGTAATATATGCCAATAGAGTACTGTAATACCGTAATATATGCCAATAGAGTACTGTAATACTGTAATATATGCCAATAGAGTACTGTAATACTGTAATATATGCCAAATACTGTAATATAATACCGTAATATACTGTAATACTGTAATGTATGCCAATAGAGTACTGTAATACCGTAATATATTTCATATAAAGTACTGCAATACCGTAAATATGCCAATAGAGTACTGTAATATATATGCCAATAGAGTCTGTAATACCGTAATATATGCCAATAGAGTACTGTAATACCGTAATATATGCCAATAGAGTACTGTAATATATGACATTTACTTAGCTGCCGTTTTTATCCAAAGTGACAACAATGAGTCTACACATTTTCGTATGTGAGCCCAGCAGGAATCCAACCCACAACTCAAATGTTGCTCGTGCCATGTGCTTACTAACTGAGCCACAAAGGACCACTACAATACAGAAGTACTATACATGATTACAGTACACTATTGGCATATATTACAGTATTACAGTACTCTATTGGCATATATACAGTACTCTACATGATTACAGTACTCTATTGGCATATATTACAGTATTACAGTACTCTATTGGCATATATACAGTACTCTACATGATTACAGTACACTATTGGCATATATTACAGTATTACAGTACTCTATTGGCATATATACAGTACTCTACATGATTACAGTACTCTATTGGCATATATACAGTACTCTACATGATTACAGTACTCTATTGGCATATATTACAGTATTACAGTACTCTATTGACATATATACAGTACTCTACATGATTACAGTACACTATTGGCATATATTACAGTATTACAGTACTCTATTGGCATATATACAGTACTCTACATGATTACAGTACTCTATTGGCATATATTACAGTATTACAGTACTCTATTGGCATATATTACAGTATTACAGTACTCTATTGGCATATATACAGTACTCTACATGATTACAGTACACGTGGATGGTGCATGAATGCCATGCCCATGAGCGTACCACCTTCCTTCAGGCCATGGATGAGACATGCAAGACATCAACCCAGACCTACAGTACCAGTCCAAAGTTTGGACACACCTACGCATTCAAGGGTTTTTCATTATTATAATTATTTTTTTAAAACTTTTGTCTACATTGTAGAATAATAGTGAAGACATCAGAACTATGAAATAACACAGGGGCGGCAGCGTAGCCTAGTGGTTAGAGCGTTGGACTAGTAACTGGAAGGTTGCGAGTTCAAACCCCCGAGCTGACAAGGTACAAATCTGTCGTTCTGCCCCTGAACAGGCAGTTAACCCACTGTTCCCAGGCCGTCATTGAAAATAAGAATGTGTTCTTAACTGACTTGCCTAGTTAAATAAAGGTAAAATAAAAATAAAAAAACATATGGAACCATGTAGTAACCAACAAAGTGATAAACAGATCTAAATATATTTGAGATTCTTCAAAGTAGCCACCCCTTTGCCTTGATGACAGCTTTGCACTCTTGGCATTCTCTCAACCAGCTTGGTTGAATGAGCAGGTGTGTCCAAACCTTTGACTCGTACTGTGTGTCAGGCTTGGATTCACCACTCTAAAAGTTGTTCCCCGGGTGTATGAACAACGAGGACATTTACTATGATGTGGATGAGCCCTATGGTCAAATGACAGGCTAACTAGCGCCTGCTACATGTTATGTTTCTTACCATTCATTTAATGTGTTTCATTTGATTACACCTACAGTGTCATTATAGATGAACAATACATTTATTTTCTTGCATCAATGATTGTGAAAGATGTCTTCAATGATCACACATGGGATAGAAATGAAGGAAATTAGATTTTAAGTACATTTTGATGGGTCTTGGTTAAACTAGATGTTAAAATAACTACATTTAAATATGTCATTGTGTTATGATTTTGTTGATTTAAATCAACATTTCTCACGGTATTTCACAGTAAACATATGTTTGGATTGGTTGTGTGGTGAAATATGTCTCCAAACAAAACACAAGAAAAGGTTTTTAATGGAAAACTGCACCATGAATGTTACCAGTTTGGAGTTTTGTACTAAAAGTTTAGAAAATTCACCACATACAGAAAGTATACGGATCTCCTTCCCCTTTTTCCACATTTTGTTACGTTACAACCGTATCCTAAAATGGATTAAATTAAATGTTTCCTCAACAATCTACAAACAATACCCCAATAACTGGCGGGTAGGAGCGCTGGGCCAGTAACCCGAAAGGTTACTGGATCGAATCCCCGAGCTGACAAGGTAAAAAAATCTGTCGTTCTGCCCCTGAGCAAGACAGTTAAACCCACTGGTCCCCGGGCGTCGATGACTTGGATGGTGATTAAGGCAGCTCCCCCGCACCTCTCTGATTCAGAGGAGGTTGGGTTAAATGCGAAAGACACATTTCAGTTAAATGCATTCTGTTGTACAACTGACTAGGTATCCCTCTTTCCCTTTCCCTTAATGACAAAGATGAAGAGGGAGGGACCTTTAGAGATGGCTAAGTGATAGAGCAGAGGAACCACTTCCTGATTCATCATCAGAGTTCAACAGCCTCAATCCTCACTTGCAACATATTTCATTTCCCTTTGTCTGTGTCTGGGAGGGAGGGAAGATAGGGAGAGAGAGAGAGAGACAGACAGAAAGATAGGGAGGGAGGGAGGGAGGGAGAGAGAGACAGACAGACAGGGAGAGAAGAGACAGACAGACAGACAGACAGACAGACAGACAGACAGACAGACAGACAGACAGACAGACAGACAGGGAGAGAAGAGACAGACAGACAGACAGACATGGAGAGAGAGACATGGAGGGAGAGAGAGAGAGAGAGAGAGACATGGAGGGAGAGAGAGACATGGAGAGAGAGAGAGACATGGAGAGAGAGAGACATGGAGAGAGAGAGAGACATGGAGGGAAAGAGAGAGACATGGAGGGAGAGAAAGAGACATGGAGGGAGAGGGAGAGATACATGGAGGGAGAGGGAGAGATACATGGAGGGAGAGGGAGAGAGAGACATGGAGGGAGAGAGGGAGACAGACAGACAGACAGACAGACAGACAGACAGACAGACAGACAGACAGACAGACAGACAGACAGACAGACAGACAGACAGACAGACAGACAGACAGACAGACAGACAGACAGACAGACAGACAGACAGACAGACAGACAGACAGACAGACAGACAGACAGACAGACAGACAGACAGACAGACAGACAGACAGACAGGAGAGACATGGAGAGAGAAACATGGAGGGAGAGAGAGAGAGAGAGAGAGAGACATGGAGAGAGAGAGACATGGAGAGAGAGAGAGACATGGAGGGAGAGAGAGACATGGAGAGAGAGAGAGACATGGAGGGAGAGAGAGACATGGAGAGAGAGAGAGAGACATGGAGGGAGAGAGAGACATGGAGAGAGAGAGAGACTTGGAGAGAGAGAGAGACATGGAGAGAGAGAGAGACATGGAGGGAGAGGGAGAGAGACATGGAGGGAGAGAGAGAGACATGGAGGGAGAGAGGGAGAGAGACATGGAGGGAGAGGGAGAGAGACATGGAGGGAGAGAGGGAGAGAGACATGGAGGGAGAGAGGGAGAGAGACATGGAGGGAGAGAGGGAGAGAGACATGGAGGGAGAGGGAGAGAGACATGGAGGGAGAGAGGGAGAGAGACATGGAGGGAGAGGGAGAGAGACATGGAGGGAGAGAGGGGAGAGACATGGAGGGAGAGGGAGAGAGACATGGAGGGACCGGGAGAGAGAGACATGAAGGGAGAGGGAGAGAGAAATGGAGGGAGAGGGAGAGAGAGACATGGAGAGAGAGACATGGAGGGAGAGAGGGGAGAGACATGGAGGGAGAGGGAGAGAGACATGGAGGGAGAGAGGGGAGAGACATGGAGGGAGAGGGAGAGAGACATGGAGGGAGCGGGAGAGAGACACATGGAGGGAGAGGGAGAGAGAGACATGGAGGGAGAGTGAGAGAGACATGGAGGGAGAGGGAGAGAGACATGGAGGGAGAGACATGGAGGGAGAGGGAGAGAGACATGGAGGGAGAGACATGGAGGGAGAGGGAGAGAGACATGGAGTGAGAAGGAGAGGGAGACATGGAGGGAGAGGGAGAGAGACATGGAGGGAGAGGGAGAGAGAGACATGGAGAGAGAGACATGGAGGGAGAGGGAGAGAGACATGGAGGGAGAGGGAGAGAGACATGGAGGGAGAGAGGGAGAGAGAGACATGGAGAGAGAGACATGGAGGGAGAGGGAGAGAGACATGGAGGGAGAGGGAGAGAGAGACATGGAGAGAGAGACATGGAGGGAGAGGGAGAGAGACATGGAGGGAGAGGGAGCGATCAAGATATCAAGATGGAGAAAGAAGGAGAAAGGAGAGTGAGAGATATTTACTAGTTTGCGGACACCAGGATATGTGTGATGACGAGGGGCACATCAAAACGTTTGCAGTTAAATTCTTACGTACCAAATAAAAAATACAAGATAAATGGGTTACCATCCCATTTTCAACCTTTACTGATGCTTTTGTCACAAAAAAAATGGACATTATATAGCGAAAGTGGCCCCTGGTATTGGTACCTGCACTCTAGCCAGATACAGTGCGGGTTTAGCTACATGATTAAATATGAACAAAAGAGTGAGATGATTTGTTAGTCAAATGGCAGACAAGCATTGATCCGAATAAGACCCTCAACATTTACTGGAACAGAGAGCATCACAAGCTCATCACCTTAGACTTTCACCACCCTGTGAAGTTAATCAGAACGCATTTAATAGGTAGCTTAATGAACTGTGTGTTCTCCGGAGTCATAGTGAGAGGACCACACAGTATGTAGCTTAATGAACGGTGTGTTCTCCCGAGTCATAGTGAGAGGACCACACAGTATGTAGCTTAATGAACGGTGTGTTTTCCGGAGTCATAGTGAGAGGACCACACAGTATGTAGCTTAATGAACTGTGTGTTCTCCCGAGTCATAGTGAGAGGACCACACTTTCTCACATAGTTAATATTACAGAGACATAAAGATCCAACCTTGTCTTCCGTATTTTGTTTTGTCGACATTTTGGAAAGTTTACCGACAAATTCGCTATTTCCATTAGGCCTGTTTTTCTTTACTTTTTTCTTTATTTTTTAAACTTTTTTAATCGGACATTTACTTTACTCGTATATAAAAAACGTTGGGTGGAAACCTGGTTATAGTCTAATAATGTTGTACATTAAATATCTCTGCACGTTGACATCTCTCAAAAACAAAACAGAGGCATAATTACTGTAAACAAAAGCCCCTTGTGGTGACTTGTCCTACTTTCTGCAGCCATATTGGGGGAGAGAAGCCATGGCAGAGAGACAGAGGGAAAGAGAGACAGAGAGACAGAGAGACAGAGAGGCAGAGAGACAGAGAGACAGAGAGACAGAGAGACAGAGAGAGAGAGACAGAGAGAGAGACAGAGAGACAGAGAGGCAGAGAGACAGAGAGACAGAGAGACAGAGAGACAGAGAGGCAGAGAGACAGAGAGACAGAGAGGCAGAGAGACAGAGAGAGAAAGAGACAGAGAGACAGAGAGACAGAGAGGCAGAGAGACAGAGAGACAGAGAGAGAGAGGCAGAGTGCCAGAGAGACAGAGAGAGAGAGAGGCAGAGAGAGAGAGAGAGGCAGAGAGAGAGAGAGACAGAGAGACAGAGAGACAGAGAGAGAGAGACAGAGAGAGAGGCAGAGAGACAGAGAGACATAGAGACAGAGAGAGAGGCAGAGAGACAGAGAGACAGAGATACAGAGAGACAGAGAGAGAGAGGCAGAGAGACAGAGAGACAGAGAGAGAGAGGCAGAGAGACAGAGAGACAGAGAGAGAGAGAGAGAGGCAGAGAGAGAGAGAGACAGAGAGACAGAGAAACAGAGAGACAGAGAGGCCGAGAGACAGAGAGGCAGAGAGACAGAGAGACAGAGAGACAGAGAGACAGAGAGACAGAGAGGCAGAGAGACAGAGAGAACGAGACTGGCATATGGACTGCATCTTCATTATAACCGTGGCAATAAATAGATTAATTGGGCAGATTAAGAAACCAAAGCTTTGATCAGATAATCCCCTGCAACATCCCAAATGGCACCCTATAGATCCTAGTCAAAAGTAGTGCACTAAATAGGGAATAGGGTGCCATAATAGTGCACTAAATAGGGAATAGGGTGCCATAGTAGTGCACTAAATAGGGAATAGGGTGCCATAGTAGTGCACTAAATAGGGAATAGGGTGCCATAGTAGTGCACTAAATAGGGAATAGGGTGCCATTTTGGGACAGAAACAACATCTCTGTTGTTTAAGCCAGACTTTTCATGAGGAATATTCCTACAGATTTCAACACATAGTCGAGTTTAGCTGAAGAGCTTGTTATCTGATTACACAAGAGACGTGCAGAACATCACAGACAGTTCTTGTTTGTTGATCGTTCCTTCACTCCCACAGAAAACAGACTGTGTTCTTCTATTAAAAAGGTGGGTAACAGTTGTGTCTGTGTGTACCAATGAATATTTGACCATCAGCATCACCATCAGCATCAGCATCATCATCAGCATCAGCATCATCAGCATCATCATCAGCATCATCATCATCAGCACCATCATCATCATCAGCATCATCAGCATCAGCATCAGCATCAGCATCAGCATCATCATCAGCATCAGCATCAGCATCATCATAGGCATCAGCATCATCATCAGCATCGGCATCAGCATCATCATAGGCATCAGCATCAGCATCATTATCAGCATCAGCATCAGCATCATCATAGGCATCAGCATCAGCATCAGCATCATCATCAGCATCAGCATCAGCATCAGCATCATCATCAGCATCAGCATCATCATCATCAGCATCAGCATCATCATTGGCATCATCATCATCATCAGCATCAGCATCATCATAGGCATCAGCATCAGCATCAGCATCAGCATCATTATCAGCATCAGCATCAGCATCATCATAGGCATCAGCATCAGCATCAGCATCAGCATCATCATCATCAGCATTATCAGCATCAGCATCAGCATCATCATCAGCATCAGCATCAGCATCATCATCAGCATCAGCATCAGCATCATCATAGGCATCAGCATCATCATCATCAGCAGCATCAGCATCATCATAGGCATCAGCATCATTATCAGCATCAGCATCAGCATCATCATAGGCATCAGCATCATCATCATCAGCATCATCATCAGCATCAGCATCAGCATCAGCATCATCATCAGCATCAGCATCATCAGCATCAGCATCAGCATCATCATAGGCATCATCATCATCATCAGCATCAGCATCATCATAGGCATCAGCATCAGCATCAGCATCATTATCAGCATCAGCATCAGCATCATCATAGGCATCAGCATCATCATCAGCATCATCATCAGCATCAGCATCATCATAGGCATCAGCATCATCATCAGCATCAGCATCATCATAGGCATCAGCATCAGCATCAGCATCGGCATCAGCATCATTTTCAGCATCAGCATCAGCATCATCATAGGCATCAGCATCAGCATCATCATCAGCATCAGCATCAGCATCATCATAGGCATCAGCATCATCATCAGCATCAGCATCATCATAGGCATCAGCATCAGCAGCATCATCAGCATCAGCATCAGCATCAGCATCAGCATCATCATCAGCATCATCATAGGCATCAGCATCAGCAGCATCATCAGAATCAGCATCAGTCAGTCAGTCAGAATTGTCATCTCTGGGAAGTAAAGCAGGTCAGTGGCGACCAGTCATTCAGGGCAGATGGACCTCTGTTTTGAGCCCCACCTGTTTAGCTAAAACCATTCATTTGAAAAATGCTTTATTTTTTGTTGTTGTTGTTGTTGTTGTTGTGTTGCATGTTATTTTGACAATATAATACGTGTCACATATCAGTTTGCAAACAATGTAAAAATAAATAAACACATATTTGAGTTAATAAAGCTGCATACAAACATGGTTCAGCCGAGCTCAGTGCTTTCTGTGGTGGTGATTCAGCCTAGCTCAGTGCTTTCTGTGGTGGTGATTCAGCCGAGCTCAGTGCTTTCTGTGGTGGTGATTCAGCCGAGCTCAGTGCTTTCTGTGGTGGTGATTCAGCCTAGCTCAGTGCTTTCTGTGGTGGTGATTCAGCCCAGCTCAGTGCTTTCTGTGGTGGTGATTCAGCCTAGCTCAGTGCTTTCTGTGGTGGTGATTCAGCCTAGCTCAGTGCTTTCTGTGGTGGTGATTCAGCCTAGCTCAGTGCTTTCTGTGGTGGTGATTCAGCCCAGCTCAGTGCTTTCTGTGGTGGTGATTCAGCCGAGCTCAGTGCTTTCTGTGGTGGTGATTCAGCCTAGCTCAGTGCTTTCTGTGGTGGTGATTCAGCCCAGCTCAGTGCTTTCTGTGGTGGTGATTCAGCCTAGCTCAGTGCTTTCTGTGGTGGTGATTCAGCCTAGCTCAGTGCTTTCTGTGGTGGTGATTCAGCCCAGCTCAGTGCTTTCTGTGGTGGTGATTCAGCCCAGCTCAGTGCTTTCTGTGGTGGTGATTCAGCCCAGCTCAGTGCTTTCTGTGGTGGTGATTCAGCCTAGCTCAGTGCTTTCTGTGGTGGTGATTCAGCCCAGCTCAGTGCTTTCTGTGGTGGTGATTCAGCCTAGCTCAGTGCTTTCTGTGGTGGTGATTCAGCCTAGCTCAGTGCTTTCTGTGGTGGTGATTCAGCCTAGCTCAGTGCTTTCTGTGGTGGTGATTCAGCCCAGCTCAGTGCTTTCTGTGGTGGTGGTTCAGCCGAGCTCAGTGCTTTCTGTGGTGGTGATTCAGCCCAGCTCAGTGCTTTCTGTGGTGGTGATTCAGCCTAGCTCAGTGCTTTCTGTGGTGGTGATTCAGCCCAGCTCAGTGCTTTCTGTGGTGGTGATTCAGCCTAGCTCAGTGCTTTCTGTGGTGGTGATTCAGCCCAGCTCAGTGCTTTCTGTGGTGGTGATTCAGCCTAGCTCAGTGCTTTCTGTGGTGGTGATTCAGCCCAGCTCAGTGCTTTCTGTGGTTGGTGGTGATGTAGCCTAGCTCAGTGCTTTCTGTGGTGGTGATTCAGCCTAGCTCAGTGCTTTCTGTGGTGGTGATTCAGCCCAGCTCAGTGCTTTCTGTGGTGGTGATTCAGCCCAGCTCAGTGCTTTCTGTGGTGGTGATTCAGCCCAGCTCAGTGCTTTCTGTGGTGGTGATTCAGCCTAGCTCAGTGCTTTCTGTGGTGGTGATTCAGCCTAGCTCAGTGCTTTCTGTGGTGGTGATTCAGCCTAGCTCAGTGCTTTCTGTGGTGGTGATTCAGCCTAGCTCAGTGCTTTCTGTGGTGGTGATGTAGCCTAGCTCAGTGCTTTCTGTGGTGGTGATGTAGCCTAGCTCAGTGCTTTCTGTGGTGGTGATTCAGCCTAGCTCAGTGCTTTCTGTGGTGGTGATTCAGCCTAGCTCAGTGCTTTCTGTGGTGGTGATGTAGCCTAGCTCAGTGCTTTCTGTGGTGGTGATTCAGCCTAGCTCAGTGCTTTCTGTGGTGGTGATTCAGCCTAGCTCAGTGCTTTCTGTGGTGGTGATTCAGCCGAGCTCAGTGCTTTCTGTGTTGGTGATTCAGCCCAGCTCAGTGCTTTCTGTGGTGGTGATTCAGCCCAGCTCAGTGCTTTCTGTGGTGGTGATGTAGCCTAGCTCAGTGCTTTCTGTGCTGGTGATTCAGCCTAGCTCAGTGCTTTCTGTGGTGGTGATTCAGCCCAGCTCAGTGCTTTCTGTGGTGGTGATTCAGCCTAGCTCAGTGCTTTCTGTGGTGGTGATTCAGCCCAGCTCAGTGCTTTCTGTGGTGGTGATTCAGCCTAGCTCAGTGCTTTCTGTGGTGGTGATTCAGCCTAGCTCAGTGCTTTCTGTGGTGGTGATTCAGCCCAGCTCAGTGCTTTCTGTGGTGGTGGTTCAGCCGAGCTCAGTGCTTTCTGTGGTGGTGATTCAGCCCAGCTCAGTGCTTTCTGTGGTGGTGATTCAGCCTAGCTCAGTGCTTTCTGTGGTGGTGATTCAGCCCAGCTCAGTGCTTTCTGTGGTGGTGATTCAGCCTAGCTCAGTGCTTTCTGTGGTGGTGATTCAGCCCAGCTCAGTGCTTTCTGTGGTGGTGATTCAGCCTAGCTCAGTGCTTTCTGTGGTGGTGATTCAGCCCAGCTCAGTGCTTTCTGTGGTTGGTGGTGATGTAGCCTAGCTCAGTGCTTTCTGTGGTGGTGATTCAGCCTAGCTCAGTGCTTTCTGTGGTGGTGATTCAGCCTAGCTCAGTGCTTTCTGTGGTGGTGATTCAGCCCAGCTCAGTGCTTTCTGTGGTGGTGATTCAGCCCAGCTCAGTGCTTTCTGTGGTGGTGATTCAGCCCAGCTCAGTGCTTTCTGTGGTGGTGATTCAGCCTAGCTCAGTGCTTTCTGTGGTGGTGATTCAGCCTAGCTCAGTGCTTTCTGTGGTGGTGATTCAGCCTAGCTCAGTGCTTTCTGTGGTGGTGATGTAGCCTAGCTCAGTGCTTTCTGTGGTGGTGATGTAGCCTAGCTCAGTGCTTTCTGTGGTGGTGATTCAGCCTAGCTCAGTGCTTTCTGTGGTGGTGATTCAGCCCAGCTCAGTGCTTTCTGTGGTGGTGATTCAGCCTAGCTCAGTGCTTTCTGTGGTGGTGATTCAGCCTAGCTCAGTGCTTTCTGTGGTGGTGATTCAGCCTAGCTCAGTGCTTTCTGTGGTGGTGATTCAGCCCAGCTCAGTGCTTTCTGTGGTGGTGATTCAGCCGAGCTCAGTGCTTTCTGTGGTGGTGATTCAGCCTAGCTCAGTGCTTTCTGTGGTGGTGATTCAGCCCAGCTCAGTGCTTTCTGTGGTGGTGATTCAGCCTAGCTCAGTGCTTTCTGTGGTGGTGATTCAGCCTAGCTCAGTGCTTTCTGTGGTGGTGATTCAGCCCAGCTCAGTGCTTTCTGTGGTGGTGATTCAGCCCAGCTCAGTGCTTTCTGTGGTGGTGATTCAGCCCAGCTCAGTGCTTTCTGTGGTGGTGATTCAGCCTAGCTCAGTGCTTTCTGTGGTGGTGATTCAGCCCAGCTCAGTGCTTTCTGTGGTGGTGATTCAGCCTAGCTCAGTGCTTTCTGTGGTGGTGATTCAGCCTAGCTCAGTGCTTTCTGTGGTGGTGATTCAGCCTAGCTCAGTGCTTTCTGTGGTGGTGATTCAGCCCAGCTCAGTGCTTTCTGTGGTGGTGGTTCAGCCGAGCTCAGTGCTTTCTGTGGTGGTGATTCAGCCCAGCTCAGTGCTTTCTGTGGTGGTGATTCAGCCTAGCTCAGTGCTTTCTGTGGTGGTGATTCAGCCCAGCTCAGTGCTTTCTGTGGTGGTGATTCAGCCTAGCTCAGTGCTTTCTGTGGTGGTGATTCAGCCCAGCTCAGTGCTTTCTGTGGTGGTGATTCAGCCTAGCTCAGTGCTTTCTGTGGTGGTGATTCAGCCCAGCTCAGTGCTTTCTGTGGTTGGTGGTGATGTAGCCTAGCTCAGTGCTTTCTGTGGTGGTGATTCAGCCTAGCTCAGTGCTTTCTGTGGTGGTGATTCAGCCTAGCTCAGTGCTTTCTGTGGTGGTGATTCAGCCCAGCTCAGTGCTTTCTGTGGTGGTGATTCAGCCCAGCTCAGTGCTTTCTGTGGTGGTGATTCAGCCCAGCTCAGTGCTTTCTGTGGTGGTGATTCAGCCTAGCTCAGTGCTTTCTGTGGTGGTGATTCAGCCTAGCTCAGTGCTTTCTGTGGTGGTGATTCAGCCTAGCTCAGTGCTTTCTGTGGTGGTGATGTAGCCTAGCTCAGTGCTTTCTGTGGTGGTGATTCAGCCTAGCTCAGTGTTTTCTGTGGTGGTGATTCAGCCTAGCTCAGTGCTTTCTGTGGTGGTGATTCAGCCGAGCTCAGTGCTTTCTGTGTTGGTGATTCAGCCCAGCTCAGTGCTTTCTGTGGTGGTGATTCAGCCCAGCTCAGTGCTTTCTGTGGTGGTGATGTAGCCTAGCTCAGTGCTTTCTGTGGTGGTGATTCAGCCTAGCTCAGTGCTTTCTGTGGTGGTGATTCAGTCCAGCTCAGTGCTTTCTGTGGTGGTGATTCAGCCTAGCTCAGTGCTTTCTGTGGTGGTGATTCAGCCCAGCTCAGTGCTTTCTGTGGTGGTGATTCAGCCTAGCTCAGTGCTTTCTGTGGTGGTGATTCAGCCTAGCTCAGTGCTTTCTGTGGTGGTGATTCAGCCCAGCTCAGTGCTTTCTGTGGTGGTGGTTCAGCCGAGCTCAGTGCTTTCTGTGGTGGTGATTCAGCCCAGCTCAGTGCTTTCTGTGGTGGTGATTCAGCCTAGCTCAGTGCTTTCTGTGGTGGTGATTCAGCCCAGCTCAGTGCTTTCTGTGGTGGTGATTCAGCCTAGCTCAGTGCTTTCTGTGGTGGTGATTCAGTCCAGCTCAGTGCTTTCTGTGGTGGTGATTCAGCCTAGCTCAGTGCTTTCTGTGGTGGTGATTCAGCCCAGCTCAGTGCTTTCTGTGGTTGGTGGTGATGTAGCCTAGCTCAGTGCTTTCTGTGGTGGTGATTCAGCCTAGCTCAGTGCTTTCTGTGGTGGTGATTCAGCCTAGCTCAGTGCTTTCTGTGGTGGTGATTCAGCCCAGCTCAGTGCTTTCTGTGGTGGTGATTCAGCCCAGCTCAGTGCTTTCTGTGGTGGTGATTCAGCCCAGCTCAGTGCTTTCTGTGGTGGTGATTCAGCCTAGCTCAGTGCTTTCTGTGGTGATGATTCAGCCTAGCTCAGTGCTTTCTGTGGTGGTGATTCAGCCTAGCTCAGTGCTTTCTGTGGTGGTGATTCAGCCTAGCTCAGTGCTTTCTGTGGTGGTGATTAGCCTAGCTCAGTGCTTTCTGTGGTGGTGATTCAGCCTAGCTCAGTGCTTTCTGTGGTGGTGATTCAGCCTAGCTCAGTGCTTTCTGTGGTGGTGATTCAGCCCAGCTCAGTGCTTTCTGTGGTGGTGATTCAGCCTAGCTCAGTGCTTTCTGTGGTGGTGATTCAGCCTAGCTCAGTGCTTTCTGTGGTGGTGATTCAGCCTAGCTCAGTGCTTTCTGTGGTGGTGATTCAGCCCAGCTCAGTGCTTTCTGTGGTGGTGATTCAGCCGAGCTCAGTGCTTTCTGTGGTGGTGATTCAGCCTAGCTCAGTGCTTTCTGTGGTGGTGATTCAG
The DNA here is from genome assembly GCF_034236695.1 of Oncorhynchus nerka. Taxonomy (NCBI): domain Eukaryota; kingdom Metazoa; phylum Chordata; class Actinopteri; order Salmoniformes; family Salmonidae; genus Oncorhynchus; species Oncorhynchus nerka. The sequence continues at coordinate 7,102,442 of NC_088405.1, forward strand.
CCCAGCTCAGTGCTTTCTGTGGTGGTGATTCAGCCTAGCTCAGTGCTTTCTGTGGTGGTGATTCAGCCTAGCTCAGTGCTTTCTGTGGTGGTGATTCAGCCCAGCTCAGTGCTTTCTGTGGTGGTGATTCAGCCCAGCTCAGTGCTTTCTGTGGTGGTGATTCAGCCCAGCTCAGTGCTTTCTGTGGTGGTGATTCAGCCTAGCTCAGTGCTTTCTGTGGTGGTGATTCAGCCCAGCTCAGTGCTTTCTGTGGTGGTGATTCAGCCTAGCTCAGTGCTTTCTGTGGTGGTGATTCAGCCTAGCTCAGTGCTTTCTGTGGTGGTGATTCAGCCTAGCTCAGTGCTTTCTGTGGTGGTGATTCAGCCCAGCTCAGTGCTTTCTGTGGTGGTGGTTCAGCCGAGCTCAGTGCTTTCTGTGGTGGTGATTCAGCCCAGCTCAGTGCTTTCTGTGGTGGTGATTCAGCCCAGCTCAGTGCTTTCTGTGGTGGTGATTCAGCCTAGCTCAGTGCTTTCTGTGGTGGTGATTCAGCCCAGCTCAGTGCTTTCTGTGGTGGTGATTCAGCCTAGCTCAGTGCTTTCTGTGGTGGTGATTCAGCCCAGCTCAGTGCTTTCTGTGGTTGGTGGTGATGTAGCCTAGCTCAGTGCTTTCTGTGGTGGTGATTCAGCCTAGCTCAGTGCTTTCTGTGGTGGTGATTCAGCCTAGCTCAGTGCTTTCTGTGGTGGTGATTCAGCCCAGCTCAGTGCTTTCTGTGGTGGTGATTCAGCCCAGCTCAGTGCTTTCTGTGGTGGTGATTCAGCCCAGCTCAGTGCTTTCTGTGGTGGTGATTCAGCCTAGCTCAGTGCTTTCTGTGGTGGTGATTCAGCCCAGCTCAGTGCTTTCTGTGGTGGTGATTCAGCCTAGCTCAGTGCTTTCTGTGGTGGTGATTCAGCCTAGCTCAGTGCTTTCTGTGGTGGTGATTCAGCCTAGCTCAGTGCTTTCTGTGGTGGTGATTCAGCCCAGCTCAGTGCTTTCTGTGGTGGTGATTCAGCCGAGCTCAGTGCTTTCTGTGGTGGTGATTCAGCCTAGCTCAGTGCTTTCTGTGGTGGTGATTCAGCCCAGCTCAGTGCTTTCTGTGGTGGTGATTCAGCCTAGCTCAGTGCTTTCTGTGGTGGTGATTCAGCCTAGCTCAGTGCTTTCTGTGGTGGTGATTCAGCCCAGCTCAGTGCTTTCTGTGGTGGTGATTCAGCCCAGCTCAGTGCTTTCTGTGGTGGTGATTCAGCCCAGCTCAGTGCTTTCTGTGGTGGTGATTCAGCCTAGCTCAGTGCTTTCTGTGGTGGTGATTCAGCCCAGCTCAGTGCTTTCTGTGGTGGTGATTCAGCCTAGCTCAGTGCTTTCTGTGGTGGTGATTCAGCCTAGCTCAGTGCTTTCTGTGGTGGTGATTCAGCCTAGCTCAGTGCTTTCTGTGGTGGTGATTCAGCCCAGCTCAGTGCTTTCTGTGGTGGTGGTTCAGCCCAGCTCAGTGCTTTCTGTGGTGGTGATTCAGCCCAGCTCAGTGCTTTCTGTGGTGGTGATTCAGCCTAGCTCAGTGCTTTCTGTGGTGGTGATTCAGCCTAGCTCAGTGCTTTCTGTGGTGGTGATGTCAGCCTAGCTCAGTGCTTTCTGTGGTGGTGATGTAGCCTAGCTCAGTGCTTTCTGTGGTGGTGATTCAGCCTAGCTCAGTGCTTTCTGTGGTGGTGATTCAGCCCAGCTCAGTGCTTTCTGTGGTGGTGATTCAGCCTAGCTCAGTGCTTTCTGTGGTGGTGATTCAGCCTAGCTCAGTGCTTTCTGTGGTGGTGATTCAGCCTAGCTCAGTGCTTTCTGTGGTGGTGATTCAGCCCAGCTCAGTGCTTTCTGTGGTGGTGATTCAGCCGAGCTCAGTGCTTTCTGTGGTGGTGATTCAGCCTAGCTCAGTGCTTTCTGTGGTGGTGATTCAGCCCAGCTCAGTGCTTTCTGTGGTGGTGATTCAGCCTAGCTCAGTGCTTTCTGTGGTGGTGATTCAGCCTAGCTCAGTGCTTTCTGTGGTGGTGATTCAGCCCAGCTCAGTGCTTTCTGTGGTGGTGATTCAGCCCAGCTCAGTGCTTTCTGTGGTGGTGATTCAGCCCAGCTCAGTGCTTTCTGTGGTGGTGATTCAGCCTAGCTCAGTGCTTTCTGTGGTGGTGATTCAGCCCAGCTCAGTGCTTTCTGTGGTGGTGATTCAGCCTAGCTCAGTGCTTTCTGTGGTGGTGATTCAGCCTAGCTCAGTGCTTTCTGTGGTGGTGATTCAGCCTAGCTCAGTGCTTTCTGTGGTGGTGATTCAGCCCAGCTCAGTGCTTTCTGTGGTGGTGGTTCAGCCGAGCTCAGTGCTTTCTGTGGTGGTGATTCAGCCCAGCTCAGTGCTTTCTGTGGTGGTGATTCAGCCCAGCTCAGTGCTTTCTGTGGTGGTGATTCAGCCTAGCTCAGTGCTTTCTGTGGTGGTGATTCAGCCCAGCTCAGTGCTTTCTGTGGTGGTGATTCAGCCTAGCTCAGTGCTTTCTGTGGTGGTGATTCAGCCCAGCTCAGTGCTTTCTGTGGTTGGTGGTGATGTAGCCTAGCTCAGTGCTTTCTGTGGTGGTGATTCAGCCTAGCTCAGTGCTTTCTGTGGTGGTGATTCAGCCTAGCTCAGTGCTTTCTGTGGTGGTGATTCAGCCCAGCTCAGTGCTTTCTGTGGTGGTGATTCAGCCCAGCTCAGTGCTTTCTGTGGTGGTGATTCAGCCCAGCTCAGTGCTTTCTGTGGTGGTGATTCAGCCTAGCTCAGTGCTTTCTGTGGTGGTGATTCAGCCCAGCTCAGTGCTTTCTGTGGTGGTGATTCAGCCTAGCTCAGTGCTTTCTGTGGTGGTGATTCAGCCTAGCTCAGTGCTTTCTGTGGTGGTGATTCAGCCTAGCTCAGTGCTTTCTGTGGTGGTGATTCAGCCCAGCTCAGTGCTTTCTGTGGTGGTGATTCAGCCGAGCTCAGTGCTTTCTGTGGTGGTGATTCAGCCTAGCTCAGTGCTTTCTGTGGTGGTGATTCAGCCCAGCTCAGTGCTTTCTGTGGTGGTGATTCAGCCTAGCTCAGTGCTTTCTGTGGTGGTGATTCAGCCTAGCTCAGTGCTTTCTGTGGTGGTGATTCAGCCCAGCTCAGTGCTTTCTGTGGTGGTGATTCAGCCCAGCTCAGTGCTTTCTGTGGTGGTGATTCAGCCCAGCTCAGTGCTTTCTGTGGTGGTGATTCAGCCTAGCTCAGTGCTTTCTGTGGTGGTGATTCAGCCCAGCTCAGTGCTTTCTGTGGTGGTGATTCAGCCTAGCTCAGTGCTTTCTGTGGTGGTGATTCAGCCTAGCTCAGTGCTTTCTGTGGTGGTGATTCAGCCTAGCTCAGTGCTTTCTGTGGTGGTGATTCAGCCCAGCTCAGTGCTTTCTGTGGTGGTGGTTCAGCCGAGCTCAGTGCTTTCTGTGGTGGTGATTCAGCCCAGCTCAGTGCTTTCTGTGGTGGTGATTCAGCCTAGCTCAGTGCTTTCTGTGGTGGTGATTCAGCCCAGCTCAGTGCTTTCTGTGGTGGTGATTCAGCCTAGCTCAGTGCTTTCTGTGGTGGTGATTCAGCCCAGCTCAGTGCTTTCTGTGGTGGTGATTCAGCCTAGCTCAGTGCTTTCTGTGGTGGTGATTCAGCCCAGCTCAGTGCTTTCTGTGGTTGGTGGTGATGTAGCCTAGCTCAGTGCTTTCTGTGGTGGTGATTCAGCCTAGCTCAGTGCTTTCTGTGGTGGTGATTCAGCCTAGCTCAGTGCTCTCTGTGGTGGTGATTCAGCCCAGCTCAGTGCTTTCTGTGGTGGTGATTCAGCCCAGCTCAGTGCTTTCTGTGGTGGTGATTCAGCCCAGCTCAGTGCTTTCTGTGGTGGTGATTCAGCCTAGCTCAGTGCTTTCTGTGGTGGTGATTCAGCCTAGCTCAGTGCTTTCTGTGGTGGTGATTCAGCCTAGCTCAGTGCTTTCTGTGGTGGTGATTCAGCCTAGCTCAGTGCTTTCTGTGGTGGTGATGTAGCCTAGCTCAGTGCTTTCTGTGGTGGTGATGTAGCCTAGCTCAGTGCTTTCTGTGGTGGTGATTCAGCCTAGCTCAGTGCTTTCTGTGGTGGTGATTCAGCCTAGCTCAGTGCTTTCTGTGGTGGTGATTCAGCCCAGCTCAGTGCTTTCTGTGGTGGTGATTCAGCCTAGCTCAGTGCTTTCTGTGGTGGTGATTCAGCCTAGCTCAGTGCTTTCTGTGGTGGTGATTCAGCCTAGCTCAGTGCTTTCTGTGGTGGTGATTCAGCCTAGCTCAGTGCTTTCTGTGGTGGTGATTCAGCCGAGCTCAGTGCTTTCTGTGTTGGTGATTCAGCCCAGCTCAGTGCTTTCTGTGGTGGTGATTCAGCCCAGCTCAGTGCTTTCTGTGGTGGAGCCTAGCTCAGTGCTTTCTGTGGTGGTGATTCAGCCCAGCTCAGTGCTTTCTGTGGTGGTGATTCAGCCTAGCTCAGCTTTCTGTGGTGGTGATTCAGTGCTCAGTGCTTTCTGTGGTGGTGATTCAGCCTAGCTCAGTGCTTTCTGTGGTGGTGATTCAGCCCAGCTCAGTGCTTTCTGTGGTGGTGATTCAGCCTAGCTCAGTGCTTTCTGTGGTGGTGATTCAGCCTAGCTCAGTGCTTTCTGTGGTGGTGATTCAGTCCAGCTCAGTGCTTTCTGTGGTGGTGATTCAGCCTAGCTCAGTGCTTTCTGTGGTGGTGATTCAGCCCAGCTCAGTGCTTTCTGTGGTGGTGATTCAGCCTAGCTCAGTGCTTTCTGTGGTGGTGATTCAGCCTAGCTCAGTGCTTTCTGTGGTGGTGATTCAGCCCAGCTCAGTGCTTTCTGTGGTGGTGGTTCAGCCGAGCTCAGTGCTTTCTGTGGTGGTGATTCAGCCCAGCTCAGTGCTTTCTGTGGTGGTGATTCAGCCTAGCTCAGTGCTTTCTGTGGTGGTGATTCAGCCCAGCTCAGTGCTTTCTGTGGTGGTGATTCAGCCTAGCTCAGTGCTTTCTGTGGTGGTGATTCAGTCCAGCTCAGTGCTTTCTGTGGTGGTGATTCAGCCTAGCTCAGTGCTTTCTGTGGTGGTGATTCAGCCCAGCTCAGTGCTTTCTGTGGTTGGTGGTGATGTAGCCTAGCTCAGTGCTTTCTGTGGTGGTGATTCAGCCTAGCTCAGTGCTTTCTGTGGTGGTGATTCAGCCTAGCTCAGTGCTTTCTGTGGTGGTGATTCAGCCCAGCTCAGTGCTTTCTGTGGTGGTGATTCAGCCCAGCTCAGTGCTTTCTGTGGTGGTGATTCAGCCCAGCTCAGTGCTTTCTGTGGTGGTGATTCAGCCTAGCTCAGTGCTTTCTGTGGTGGTGATTCAGCCTAGCTCAGTGCTTTCTGTGGTGGTGATTCAGCCTAGCTCAGTGCTTTCTGTGGTGGTGATTCAGCCTAGCTCAGTGCTTTCTGTGGTGGTGATGTAGCCTAGCTCAGTGCTTTCTGTGGTGGTGATGTAGCCTAGCTCAGTGCTTTCTGTGGTGGTGATTCAGCCTAGCTCAGTCCTTTCTGTGGTGGTGATTCAGCCCAGCTCAGTGCTTTCTGTGGTGGTGATTCAGCCTAGCTCAGTGCTTTCTGTGGTGGTGATTCAGCCTAGCTCAGTGCTTTCTGTGGTGGTGATTCAGCCTAGCTCAGTGCTTTCTGTGGTGGTGATTCAGCCCAGCTCAGTGCTTTCTGTGGTGGTGATTCAGCCGAGCTCAGTGCTTTCTGTGGTGGTGATTCAGCCTAGCTCAGTGCTTTCTGTGGTGGTGATTCAGCCCAGCTCAGTGCTTTCTGTGGTGGTGATTCAGCCTAGCTCAGTGCTTTCTGTGGTGGTGATTCAGCCTAGCTCAGTGCTTTCTGTGGTGGTGATTCAGCCCAGCTCAGTGCTTTCTGTGGTGGTGATTCAGCCCAGCTCAGTGCTTTCTGTGGTGGTGATTCAGCCCAGCTCAGTGCTTTCTGTGGTGGTGATTCAGCCTAGCTCAGTGCTTTCTGTGGTGGTGATTCAGCCCAGCTCAGTGCTTTCTGTGGTGGTGATTCAGCCTAGCTCAGTGCTTTCTGTGGTGGTGATTCAGCCTAGCTCAGTGCTTTCTGTGGTGGTGATTCAGCCTAGCTCAGTGCTTTCTGTGGTGGTGATTCAGCCCAGCTCAGTGCTTTCTGTGGTGGTGGTTCAGCCGAGCTCAGTGCTTTCTGTGGTGGTGATTCAGCCCAGCTCAGTGCTTTCTGTGGTGGTGATTCAGCCTAGCTCAGTGCTTTCTGTGGTGGTGATTCAGCCCAGCTCAGTGCTTTCTGTGGTGGTGATTCAGCCTAGCTCAGTGCTTTCTGTGGTGGTGATTCAGCCCAGCTCAGTGCTTTCTGTGGTGGTGATTCAGCCTAGCTCAGTGCTTTCTGTGGTGGTGATTCAGCCCAGCTCAGTGCTTTCTGTGGTTGGTGGTGATGTAGCCTAGCTCAGTGCTTTCTGTGGTGGTGATTCAGCCTAGCTCAGTGCTTTCTGTGGTGGTGATTCAGCCTAGCTCAGTGCTTTCTGTGGTGGTGATTCAGCCCAGCTCAGTGCTTTCTGTGGTGGTGATTCAGCCCAGCTCAGTGCTTTCTGTGGTGGTGATTCAGCCCAGCTCAGTGCTTTCTGTGGTGGTGATTCAGCCTAGCTCAGTGCTTTCTGTGGTGGTGATTCAGCCCAGCTCAGTGCTTTCTGTGGTGGTGATTCAGCCTAGCTCAGTGCTTTCTGTGGTGGTGATTCAGCCTAGCTCAGTGCTTTCTGTGGTGGTGATTCAGCCTAGCTCAGTGCTTTCTGTGGTGGTGATTCAGCCCAGCTCAGTGCTTTCTGTGGTGGTGATTCAGCCGAGCTCAGTGCTTTCTGTGGTGGTGATTCAGCCTAGCTCAGTGCTTTCTGTGGTGGTGATTCAGCCCAGCTCAGTGCTTTCTGTGGTGGTGATTCAGCCTAGCTCAGTGCTTTCTGTGGTGGTGATTCAGCCTAGCTCAGTGCTTTCTGTGGTGGTGATTCAGCCCAGCTCAGTGCTTTCTGTGGTGGTGATTCAGCCCAGCTCAGTGCTTTCTGTGGTGGTGATTCAGCCCAGCTCAGTGCTTTCTGTGGTGGTGATTCAGCCTAGCTCAGTGCTTTCTGTGGTGGTGATTCAGCCCAGCTCAGTGCTTTCTGTGGTGGTGATTCAGCCTAGCTCAGTGCTTTCTGTGGTGGTGATTCAGCCTAGCTCAGTGCTTTCTGTGGTGGTGATTCAGCCTAGCTCAGTGCTTTCTGTGGTGGTGATTCAGCCCAGCTCAGTGCTTTCTGTGGTGGTGGTTCAGCCGAGCTCAGTGCTTTCTGTGGTGGTGATTCAGCCCAGCTCATCGCTTTCTGTGGTGGTGATTCAGCCTAGCTCAGTGCTTTCTGTGGTGGTGATTCAGCCCAGCTCAGTGCTTTCTGTGGTGGTGATTCAGCCTAGCTCAGTGCTTTCTGTGGTGGTGATTCAGCCCAGCTCAGTGCTTTCTGTGGTGGTGATTCAGCCTAGCTCAGTGCTTTCTGTGGTGGTGATTCAGCCCAGCTCAGTGCTTTCTGTGGTTGGTGGTGATGTAGCCTAGCTCAGTCCTTTCTGTGGTGGTGATTCAGCCTAGCTCAGTGCTTTCTGTGGTGGTGATTCAGCCTAGCTCAGTGCTCTCTGTGGTGGTGATTCAGCCCAGCTCAGTGCTTTCTGTGGTGGTGATTCAGCCCAGCTCAGTGCTTTCTGTGGTGGTGATTCAGCCCAGCTCAGTGCTTTCTGTGGTGGTGATTCAGCCTAGCTCAGTGCTTTCTGTGGTGGTGATTCAGCCTAGCTCAGTGCTTTCTGTGGTGGTGATTCAGCCTAGCTCAGTGCTTTCTGTGGTGGTGATTCAGCCTAGCTCAGTGCTTTCTGTGGTGGTGATGTAGCCTAGCTCAGTGCTTTCTGTGGTGGTGATGTAGCCTAGCTCAGTGCTTTCTGTGGTGGTGATTCAGCCTAGCTCAGTGCTTTCTGTGGTGGTGATTCAGCCTAGCTCAGTGCTTTCTGTGGTGGTGATTCAGCCCAGCTCAGTGCTTTCTGTGGTGGTGATTCAGCCTAGCTCAGTGCTTTCTGTGGTGGTGATGTAGCCTAGCTCAGTGCTTTCTGTGGTGGTGATTCAGCCTAGCTCAGTGCTTTCTGTGGTGGTGATTCAGCCTAGCTCAGTGCTTTCTGTGGTGGTGATTCAGCCGAGCTCAGTGCTTTCTGTGTTGGTGATTCAGCCCAGCTCAGTGCTTTCTGTGGTGGTGATTCAGCCCAGCTCAGTGCTTTCTGTGGTGGTGATGTAGCCTAGCTCAGTGCTTTCTGTGGTGGTGATTCAGCCCAGCTCAGTGCTTTCTGTGGTGGTGATTCAGCCTAGCTCAGTGCTTTCTGTGGTGGTGATTCAGCCCAGCTCAGTGCTTTCTGTGTTGGTGATTCAGCCTAGCTCAGTGCTTTCTGTGGTGGTGATTCAGCCTAGCTCAGTGCTTTCTGTGGTGGTGATTCAGCCCAGCTCAGTGCTTTCTGTGGTGGTGGTTCAGCCGAGCTCAGTGCTTTCTGTGGTGGTGATTCAGCCCAGCTCAGTGCTTTCTGTGGTGGTGATTCAGCCTAGCTCAGTGCTTTCTGTGGTGGTGATTCAGCCCAGCTCAGTGCTTTCTGTGGTGGTGATTCAGCCTAGCTCAGTGCTTTCTGTGGTGGTGATTCAGCCCAGCTCAGTGCTTTCTGTGGTGGTGATTCAGCCTATCTCAGTGCTTTCTGTGGTGGTGATTCAGCCCAGCTCAGTGCTTTCTGTGGTTGGTGGTGATGTAGCCTAGCTCAGTGCTTTCTGTGGTGGTGATTCAGCCTAGCTCAGTGCTTTCTGTGGTGGTGATTCAGCCTAGCTCAGTGCTTTCTGTGGTGGTGATTCAGCCCAGCTCAGTGCTTTCTGTGGTGGTGATTCAGCCCAGCTCAGTGCTTTCTGTGGTGGTGATTCAGCCCAGCTCAGTGCTTTCTGTGGTGGTGATTCAGCCTAGCTCAGTGCTTTCTGTGGTGGTGATTCAGCCTAGCTCAGTGCTTTCTGTGGTGGTGATTCAGCCTAGCTCAGTGCTTTCTGTGGTGGTGATTCAGCCTAGCTCAGTGCTTTCTGTGGTGGTGATGTAGCCTAGCTCAGTGCTTTCTGTGGTGGTGATGTAGCCTAGCTCAGTGCTTTCTGTGGTGGTGATTCAGCCTAGCTCAGTGCTTTCTGTGGTGGTGATTCAGCCTAGCTCAGTGCTTTCTGTGGTGGTGATTCAGCCCAGCTCAGTGCTTTCTGTGGTGGTGATTCAGCCTAGCTCAGTGCTTTCTGTGGTGGTGATTCAGCCTAGCTCAGTGCTTTCTGTGGTGGTGATTCAGCCCAGCTCAGTGCTTTCTGTGGTGGTGATTCAGCCGAGCTCAGTGCTTTCTGTGTTGGTGATTCAGCCTAGCTCAGTGCTTTCTGTGGTGGTGATTCAGCCTAGCTCAGTGCTTTCTGTGGTGGTGATTCAGCCTAGCTCAGTGCTTTCTGTGGTGGTGATTCAGCCTAGCTCAGTGCTTTCTGTGGTGGTGATTCAGCCTAGCTCAGTGCTTTCTGTGGTGGTGATTCAGCCTAGCTCAGTGCTTTCTGTGGTGGTGATGTAGCCCAGCTCAGTGCTTTCTGTGGTGGTGATTCAGCCTAGCTCAGTGCTTTCTGTGGTGGTGATTCAGCCGAGCTCAGTGCTTTCTGTGGTGGTGATTCAGCCTAGCTCAGTGCTTTCTGTGGTGGTGATTCAGCCTAGCTCAGTGCTTTCTGTGGTGGTGATTCAGCCTAGCTCAGTGCTTTCTGTGGTGGTGATTCAGCCTAGCTCAGTGCTTTCTGTGGTGGTGATTCAGCCTAGCTCAGTGCTTTCTGTGGTGGTGATTCAGCCCAGCTCAGTGCTTTCTGTGGTGGTGATTCAGCCGAGCTCAGTGCTTTCTGTGGTGGTGATTCAGCCCAGCTCAGTGCTTTCTGTGGTGGTGATTCAGCCGAGCTCAGTGCTTTCTGTGGTGGTGATTCAGCCTAGCTCAGTGCTTTCTGTGGTGGTGATTCAGCCTAGCTCAGTGCTTTCTGTGGTGGTGATTCAGCCTAGCTCAGTGCTTTCTGTGGTGGTGATTCAGCCTAGCTCAGTGCTTTCTGTGGTTGGTGGTGATGTAGCCTAGCTCAGTGCTTTCTGTGGTGGTGATTCAGCCTAGCTCAGTGCTTTCTGTGGTGGTGATTCAGCCTAGCTCAGTGCTTTCTGTGGTGGTGATTCAGCCGAGCTCAGTGCTTTCTGTGGTGGTGATTCAGCCCAGCTCAGTGCTTTCTGTGGTGGTGATTCAGCCCAGCTCAGTGCTTTCTGTGGTGGTGATTCAGCCTAGCTCAGTGCTTTCTGTGGTGGTGATTCAGCCGAGCTCAGTGCTTTCTGTGGTGGTGATTCAGCCGAGCTCAGTGCTTTCTGTGGTGGTGATTCAGCCCAGCTCAGTGCTTTCTGTGGTGGTGATTCAGCCTAGCTCAGTGCTTTCTGTGGTGGTGATTCAGCCCAGCTCAGTGCTTTCTGTGGTTGGTGATTCAGCCTAGCTCAGTGCTTTCTGTGGTGGTGATTCAGCCTAGCTCAGTGCTTTCTGTGGTGGTGGTTCAGCCCAGCTCAGTGCTTTCTGTGGTGGTGATTCATCCCAGCTCAGTGCTTTCTGTGGTGGTGATTCAGCCTAGCTCAGTGCTTTCTGTGGTGGTGATTCAGCCTAGCTCAGTGCTTTCTGTGGTGGTGATTCAGCCCAGCTCAGTGCTTTCTGTGGTGGTGAGGCAGCCAGCGGAAAGTACGGAGCGTAGGGGTTGGTAATGTTCTCTAGTTGCGCCGTGATTGGCTAAGTGTTCTCTCACTCATGGGGACACTATGTCACCACTAAATCTATGGGTAGAGCTCAACAATTGAATCTCATTGGGTGCTACCATAGGGTTACATTAGAACTGCCCATCCAAGAAGGCTTTTATCTGTGGTCATTGGCCACAGATAAAAAATACATCAAATCATGTTATATCTACCGTAGCTTTGATTGGACTGATCATGTCAACATCATACTTTCAAAATCTTAGCTAGCAAGCTATCAGTCATTATCATGAAGATGACAATCTACTGGGGAAATATCAATCATTCCCTTATGAAGAGAAATTATAGATAAAATTGATCTGTGCTCATGGGCCATTGGACATAAACATTAAACAACAAGTTGGAAATCGCAAACTCAACAATGAGAAGTTTGGAAGGAATCAGTGGTTAACTGCAAGCCGTGCAAAGCTATCACTAGCCTGCTATTCAGTGGAGTGGGTGTGTGGTCCAAGTCTGGGTTTATTAAAGGTCTCTGTTCCAAGCTTAAAATAACAAACATTCCACATTGGCCATGCTGTCAATCCAGCATGACTTCTGCCGCGTTCAAAACACAACTGGAAACTCGGAACTGGAAGAAAATAATCTCCGACTGGGAAAATATGTTTTGAACGGTCATCCATCTTGAAATTCCAAGTGGGGAACTCTGGCCTCTTTCTAGAACTCCGACCTGAAGATCACTGATGTCATGATTCCAAGTGGGGAACTCTGGCCTCTTTCTAGAACTCCGACCTGAAGATCACTGATGTCATGATTCCAAGTGGGGAACTCTGGCCTCTTTCTAGAACTCCGACCTGAAGATCACTGACGTTATAATTCCAAGTCATGAACTCGGGCCTCTTTCTAGAACTCCGACCTGAAGATCACTGATGTCATGATTCAACCTTGTCTTTTTCCCCCGAGTTCCGAGCTGTCTTGAAAGCACCATAAATCCAGAAAATGCCAGACTTTGATGACTATGTTTGATGACAAAATTTTCTCACAAAGGACGGCCGCACCGCCTTCCTGTTCAAGTGAGAAAAGCACAACAAAGTGAGTCCAAAAATGTCTTGTATGCTGTTGCATAAAATGTGTTATATTCAAGGGACATATGTATACTGTAGCTAAGAATGTAATACTAAGTGTATGTTGTGTAGTAAGCTGTTATTAGCCCATGTGTCTTACCCTAAAAATTAGGTCACTTTCACCCTCATAATTTACCCTACTGTTTTGACATGGAGGTGCACATGTAGCCCATAGCCTATTTTAGAGAAATGTAATCATTGAATATTGTAAGATCTTTCATATACCCTAATATACCCTATGGTTCTGACTTGGTGTACAGGGAGAATTCTGAATTATGTCACTGTACACTTAAAAATCGCTGAACAAATAGTTGACTATGTCCGTCCTAGCTCGCTCATTATTGCCTCAATCGAAATTACAGGTTGCCTTTTTTTTGCGCTCGTCGTCCTCTTATGCCATAGGGGCGGCAGGGTAGCCTAGTGGTTAGAGCGTTGGACTAGTAACCGGAAGGTTGAAAGTTCAAACCCCCGAGCTAAAAAGGTACAAATCTGTCGTTCTGCCCCTGAACAGGCAGTTAACCCACTGTTCCTAGGCCGTCATTGAAAATAAGAATTTGTTCTTAACTGACTTGCCTGGTTAAATAAAGGTAAATATAATAATAATATTTACACATTTCAATTGTCAGTAGAAACGACATTTGTTTAAAGCTTCTTTGGGTTGGTTGTCCCTACTACGGGATGCTTGAGCTAATGTAGGCTACTGCGATTAGCATGAGGTTGTAAGTAACAAGAACATTTTCCAGGACACAGACATGTCTGGTATTAGCAGAAAGCCTAAATTCTTGTTAATCTAACTGCACTGTCCAATTTACAGTGTCACAGGCCGGCTCATAGCCTGAGGCAAAAATGAGGGGACGCGAACAACAGGTATCGGCCAATCAAAAAGGTCCTTTATTATAAACCAAACTATTAACTTTAAATTAAGAAAAAGGAATGAGGTGTGGAAGTATCATAATGTAAGGTGTATGTAAAGTGCAGGGATGCGTGAATTTGTGTGTAAATGACTGAGTGAAAACTACGGAAAACTACAAAGGAACAAACAAAACAGGATCATACCTGGAGGAGCAGAGAGAGAGGCAAGAGTGATTACAAGACCATGGTGCTTGCCTACGGAGCTGTGAGGGGAACGGCACCTCAGTACCTCCAGGCTCTGATCAGGCCCTACACCCAAACAATGGCACTGCGTTCATCCACCTCTGGCCTGCTCGCCTCCCTACCACTGAGGAAGTACAGTTCCCGCTCAGCCCAGTCAAAACTGTTCGCTGCTCTGGCCCCCCAATGGTGGAACAAACTCCCTCACGACGCCAGGACAGCGGAGTCAATCACCACCTTCCGGAGACACCTGAAACCCCACTTCTTTAAGGAATACCTAGGATAGGATAAAGTAATCCTTCTCACCCCCCTTAAAAGATTTAGATGCACTATTGTAAAGTGGCTGCTCCACTGGATGTCATAAGGTGAATGCACCAATTTGTAAGTCGCTCTAGATAAGAGCGTCTGCTAAATTACTTAAATGTAAATGTAAATGTAGTGAAACAGCAGTTTAAATACCCTGAGCCGTAACAACAGTAAAATAATGTCATGCTATTGTTTTAGGAGAGTGCATAATTTGAACATGAAAGGTTATTAATAAACACACTAGGCACATTTGGGCAGTCTCAATACAACATTTTTAACAGACATGCAATGGTTCATTGGATCAGTCTAAAACTTTGCACATACATTGCTGCCATCTAATGGACAACATCTAAATTACACCTGGGCTGGAATAATACATTATGGCCTTTCTCTTGCATTTCAAAGATGGTACAAAAAATACAAAAGAACGATTGTTGTTTTCTGTGTAAAGAACGGTTATTGTCATTTTAGGCAAAAATGTAAAACAAATATGCCCCTTTTTTTCAATTTTCACCTACAATGACATACCCAAATCTAACTGGCTGCAGCTCAGGACCTGAAGCAAGGATATGCATATTCTTGGTACCATTTGAAAGGAAACACTTTGAAGTTTATGGAAATGTGAAAGGAATGTAGGAGAATATTACACATTAGATCTGGTAATGTAGGAGAATATTACACATTAGATCTGGTAATGTAGTAGAATATAACACAGTAGATCTGGTAATGTAGGAGAATATAACACATTAGATCTGGTAATGTAGGAGAATATAACACATTAGATCTGGTAATGTAGGAGAATATTACACATTAGATCTGGTAATGTAGGAGAATATAACACATTAGATCTGGTAATGTAGGAGAATATAACACATTAGATCTGGTAAAAGATAATATAAAGAAAAAAACAACTGTTTGTTTGTATTTTTTTGTACCATCATCTTTGAAATGCAAGAGAAATGAGTGATACTGTATATGTGCAGATGAGGATGTGCAAGTAGAAATACTGGTGTGCAAAAGAGCAGAAAAACAAAAACAAATCTGGGGATGAGGTAGGTAGTTGGTTGGATGGGCTATTTTCAGATGGGCTGTGTACAGCTGCAGCGATCGGTAAGCTGCTCTGACAGCTGACGCTTAAAGTTAGTGAGGGAGATATAAGTCTCCAACTTCAGTGATTTTTGTTTCCAGTCATTGGCAGCAGAGAACTGGAAGGAAAGGCAGCCAAAGAAAGTGTTGGCTTTGGGGATGACCAGTGAAATATACCTGCTGGTGTGCGTGTTGCTATAGTGACCAGTGAAATATACCTGCTGGATTGCATGCTACAGATGGGTGTTGCTATAGTGACCAGTGAACTGAGATAAGGCAGAGCTTTACCTAGCAAAGACTTATAGATGACCTGGAGCAGGTGGGTTTGGCGATGAATATGTAGCGAGGACCAGCCAACGAGAGCATACAGGTCGCAGTGGTGGGTAGCATATGGGGCATTGGTGACAAAACAGATGGCACTGTGATAGACTGCATCCAATATGCTGAGTAGAGTGTTGGAGGCTATTTTGTAAATTACATTGCCGAAGTCAAGGATCGGTAGGATAGTCAGTTTTATGAGGGTATGTTTGGCAGCATGAGTGAAAGAGGCTTTGTTGCAAAATAGGAAGCCGATTCTAGATTTGGATTGGAGATGCTTAATGTGAGTCTGGAAGGAGAGTTTACAGTCTAACCAGACACCTTGGTATTTGTAGTTGTCCACGTATTCTAAGTCAGAACCGTCCAGAGTAGTGATGTTAGTCGGGCGGGCAGGTGTGTGGACAGCGATCGTTTGAAGAGCATGCATTTAATTTTACTAGCATTTAGGAGCAGATGGGGGCCACGGAAGGACTGTTGTATGGCGTTGAAACTCATTTGGAGGTTTGTTAACACAGATATGTCTATGTCCTGGGAAATGTTCTTGTTACGTACAACCTCATGCTAATCTCATTAGCCTACATTAGTTCAACCTCATGCTAATCTCATTAGCCTACATTAGTTCAACCTCATGCTAATCTCATTAGCCTACATTAGTTCAACCTCATGCTAATCTCATTAGCCTACATTAGTTCAACCTCATGCTAATCTCATTAGCCTACATTAGTTCAACCTCATGCTAATCTCATTAGCCTACATTAGTTTAACCTTATACTAATCTCATTAGCCTACATTAGTTCAACCTCATGCCAATCTCATTAGCCTACATTAATTCAACCTTATGCTAATCTCATTAGCCTACATTAGTTCAACCTTATGCTAATCTCATTAGTCTACATTAGTACAACCTCATGCTAATCTCATTAGCCTACATTAGTTCAACCTTATGCTAATCTCATTAGCCTACATTAGTTCAACCTCATGCTAATCTCATTAGCCTACATTAGTTCAACCTCATGCTAATCTCATTAGTCTACATTAGTACAACCTCATGCTAATCTCATTAGCCTACATTAGTTCAACCTCATGCTAATCTCATTAGCCTACATTAGTTCAACCTCATGCTAATCTCATTAGCCTACATTAGTTCAACCTCATGCTAATCTCATTAGCCTACATTAGTTCAACCTCATGCTAATCTCATTAGCCTACAGTTCAACCTCATGCTAATCTCATTAGTCTACATTAGTACAACCTCATGCTAATCTCATTAGCCTACATTAGTTCAACCTCATGCTAATCTCATTAGCCTACATTAGTTCAACCTCATGCTAATCTCATTAGCCTACATTAGTTCAACCTCATGCTAATCTCATTAGCCTACATTAGTTCAACCTCATGCTAATCTCATTAGCCTACATTAGTTCAACCTCATGCTAATCTCATTAGCCTACATTAGTTCAGCCTTCCTGTGGAAGGGACACCGATCCTGAAGAAGATTTATTAACTAGGCAAATTTGAAATGTATTTTTTATTTTTATTTAACCTTTATTTAATTAGGCAAGTCAGTTAAGAACAAATTCTTATTTACAATGGCGGCCTACCTCGGGCCAAACCGGGACGACGCTGGGCCAGTTGTGCGCAGCCTTATGGGACTCCCAATAAGGGCCGGTTGTGATACAGCCTGGAATCGAACCAGGGTCTGTAGTGATCATGTAAGCCCTAACAGCCACATGCTAAAAGACCGCTACTGAAGCAGGTAAATAAAGGAAGTACATGAAGCAACAGCAGATGAGATGGTGAATGAGGTTAGTTAGACACGTAGATGAGATGGTGAATGAGGTTAGTTAAACACGTAGATGAGATGGTGAATGAGGTTAGTTAGACACGTAGATGAGATGGTGAATGAGGTTAGTTAGACACGTAGATGAGATGGTGAATGAGGTTAGTTAGACACGTAGATGAGATGGTGAATGAGGTTAGTTAGATGGTGAATGAGGTTAGTTAGACACGTAGATGAGATGGTTAATGAGATGGTGAATGAGGTTAGTTAGACACGTAGATGAGATGGTGAATGAGGTTGTTAGATGGATGAATGAGGTTAGTTAGATGGTGAATGAGGTTAGTTAGACACGTAGATGAGATGGTGAATGAGGTTAGTTAGACACGCAGATGAGATGGTGAATGAGGTTAGTTAGATGGTGAATGAGGTTAGTTAGACACGTAGATGAGATGGTGAATGAGGTTAGTTAGACACTTTAATGAGATGGTGAATGAGGTTAGTT
>NC_088405.1:7119981-7122386 GCF_034236695.1 Oncorhynchus nerka
AACTGTAATAAAGTAATATATGCCAATAGAGTACTGTGATTCTGTAATATATGCCAATAGAGTACTGTGATTCTGTAATATATGCCAATAGAGTACTGTAATACAGTAATATATGCCAATAGAGTACTGTGATTCTGTAATATATGCCAATAGAGTACTGTGATTCTGTAATATATGCCAATAGAGTACTGTGATTCTGTAATATATGCCAACAGAGTACTGTGATTCTGTAATATATCCCAATAGAGTACTGTAATACTGTAATATATGCCAATAGAGTACTGTAATACCGTAATATATGCCAACAGAGTACTGTGATTCTGTAATATATGCCAATAGAGTACTGTAATACTGTAATATATGCCAATAGAGTACTGTGATTCTGTAATATATGCCAATAGAGTACTGTAATACTGTAATATATGCCAATAGAGTACCGTAATTAGAACAGAGTACTGTGATTCTGTAATATATCCCAATAAAGTACTGTAATACTGTATTATATGCCAATAGAGTACTGTAATACTGTAATATATGCCAATAAAGTACTGTAATACCGTAATTTATGCCAATAGAGTACTGTAATACCGTAATTTATGCCAATAGAGTACTGTAATACCGTAATATATGCCAATAGAGTACTGTAATACCGTAATATATGCCAATAGAGTACTGTAATACTGTAATATATGCCAATAGAGTACTGTAATACCGTAATATATGCCAATAGAGTACTATATGCCAATAGAGTACTGTAATACCGTAATATATGCCAATAGAGTACTGTAATACTGTAATGTATGCCAATAGAGTACTGTAATACCGTAATATATTTCAATAAAGTACTGCAATACCGTAATATATGCCAATAGAGTCTGTAATACCGTAATATATGCCAATAGAGTACTGTAATACCGTAATATATGCCAATAGAGTACTGTAATATATGCCATTTACTTAGCTGCCGTTTTTATCCAAAGTGACAACAATGAGTCTACACATTTTCGTATGTGAGCCAGCAGAATCAAGCACACAACTCAAGTATTTGCTGGGTACCATGTCCAACACCTTAACTGAGCCTGAGGACCACTTTACAATACAGAAGTACTATACATGATTACAGTACACTATTGACATATATTACAGTATTACAGTACTCTATTGGCATATATACAGTACTCTACATGATTACAGTACTCTATTGGCATATATTACAGTATTACAGTACTCTATTGGCATATATACAGTACTCTACATGATTACAGTACACTATTGGCATATATTACAGTATTACAGTACTCTATTGGTATATACTATAATTACATGATTACAGTACTCTATTGGCATTATATACAGTACTTACATGATTATACATACTCTATTGCATATATTACAGCATTACAGTAATCTATTGACATATATACAGTACTCTACATGATTACAGTACACTATTGTATATATTACAGTATTACAGTACTCTATTGGCATATATACAGTACTCTACATGATTACAGTACTCTATTGGCATATATTACAGTATTACAGTACTCTATTGGCATATATATTACAGTATTACAGTACTTCTATTGGCATATATACAGCACTTACATGATTACAGTACACGTGGATGGTGGCGAATGCCATGCCCATGAGCGCATCTACCTTCCTTCAGGCCAGTGGATGAGACATGCAAGACATCAACCAGACCTACAGTACCAGTCCAAAGTTTGGACACACCTACTTATCTGTATGGTTTTTCATTATTATAATTATTTTTTTAAACTTTTGTCTACATTGTGAGAATAATAGTGAAGACATCAGAACTATGAAATAACACAGGGCGGCAGCGTAGCCCCTAGTATGGTTAGAGGCGTTGGACTAGTAACTGGGAAGGTTGCAGGTTCAAACCCCGAGCTGACAAGGTACAAATCTGTCGTTCTGCCCCTGAACAGGCAGTTCAACCCACTGTTCCCCAGGCCGTCATTGAAAATAAGAATGTGTTCTTAACATGACTTGCCCTAGTTAAATAAAGGTAAAATAAAAATAAAAAACATATGGAACCATGTAGTAACCAACAAAGTGATAAACAGATCTAAATATATTTGAGATTCTTCAAGTAGCCACCCTTTGCCTTGATGACAGCTTTGCACTCTTGGCATTCTCTCAACCAGCATTGTTGAATGAGCAGGTGTTGTCCAAACCTATGATCACGTGCTGTGTGTCAGGCTTGGATTCACCACTCTAAAAGTTGTTCCCAGGTGTATGAACAACGAGGACATTACTATGATGTGGATGAGCCCTATGGTCAAATGACAGGCTAACTAGCGCCTGCTACATGTTATGTTTCTTACCATTCATTTAATGTGTTTCATTTGATTACACCTACAGTGTCATTATAGATGAAC
>NC_088405.1:7122886-7137886 GCF_034236695.1 Oncorhynchus nerka
CCTCCTCATCCCTCTCTCCTATCATCTCCCTCCTCTCCCTCCTCATCACTCTCTCCTATCATCTCCCTCCTCTCCTCCTCATCCCTCTCTCCTATCATCTCCTCTCCTCTATCATCTCCCTCCTCTCCTCCTCATCACTCTCTCCCTATCATCTCTTCTCTCTCCTCCTCATCCCTCTCCCTATCATCTCCTCTCCTCTCCTCCTCATCCTCTCTCCTATCATCTCTTCCCTCCTCTCTCCCTCCTCTCTCCTCCTCATCCCTCCTCTCCCTATCATCTCCCCTCCTTCCTCCCCTCATCACTCTCTCCTATCATCTCCCCTCCTCTCCCTCCTCATCACTCTCTCCTATCATCTCCCCTCCTCTCCCTCCTCATCACTCTCTCCTATCATCACCTCTCCTCTCCCTCCTCATCCCTTTCTCCTATCATCTCCGATCCCTCACTCCATGTCTCAAACCATTAGCTAACTCCAACCCACCCATTTCCTGTTACAGCATGGCTTTCCATCTACCAGTGTGTGTGTGTGTGTGTGTGTGTGTGTGTGTGTGTGTGTGTGTGTGTGTGTGTGTGTGGCTTTCCAGAGAGATATGGGTTTGCTGCTTGGAACTACACTGTCACGGATGTTTCCGCTCTCTCTCTCTCTCTCTCTGTCTCTCTCTCTGTCTCTCTCTCTCTCTGTCTCTCTCTCTCTCTGTCTCTCTCTCTATGTCTGTCTCTCTCTCTCTGTCTCTCTCTCTGTCTCTCTCTGCCCTCTCTCTGTCTCTCTGTCTCTCTCTCTGTCTCTCTCTCTCTCTCTCTCTCTCTGTCTCTCTCTCTCTGTCTCTCTCTCTCTTCTGCCTCTCTCTCTCTCTCTCTCTCTCTGCCTCTCTCTCTCTCTCTCTCTCTCTGTCTTTCTGTCTCTCTCTCTGTCTCCTCTCTCTCTGTCTCTCTCTCTCTGTCTCTCTCTCTCTGTCCTCTCTGTCCTCTCTCTGCCCTCTCTGTCTCTCTCTCTGCCTCTCTCTCTCTCTCTCTGTCTCTCTCTCTGTCTCTCTCTCTCTCTCTCTCTCTCTCTCTCTCTCTCTCTCTCTCTCTCTCTCTCTCTCTGTCTCTCTCTCTCTCTCTCTGTCTATTCTTTCTATTCTCTCTCTGTCTCTCTCTCTCTATCTCTCTCTCACTGTGTCTCTCTCTCGCTCTCTGTGTTTGTGTGAATCCCGGATCCATTAATTAGTAACATAGACAGAGTTGCTGAGGCCAGACGTGTGAGGGTTTGTTGTCTTGTCAGCCCTGTCCTGTCAGGAGGCGGGTCATACTGGAGCAGGCACGGTACTGATGAGGGTTTGTTGTCTTGTCAGCCCTGTTCTGTCAGGAGGCGGGTCATACTGGAGCAGGCACGGTACTGATGAGGGTTTGTTGTCTTGTCAGCCCTGTTCTGTCAGGAGGCGGGTCATACTGGAGCAGGCACGGTACTGATGAGGGTTTGTTGTCTTGTCAGCCCTGTTCTGTCAGGAGGCGGGTCATACTGGAGCAGGCACGGTACTGATGAGGGTCTGATGAGTCCACGCCAATCACAGGACGACACAGACAGATTACACAACTCTAACTACAGTTACTACTGTCCTGTCCTGTTGACACCACATAGAGATTACACAACTCTAACTACAGTTACTACTGTCCTGTTGACGCCACAGAGAGATTACATAACTCTAACTACAGTTACTACTGTCCTGTTGACACCACAGAGAGATTACATAACTCTAACTACAGTTACTACTGTCCTGTT
This sequence comes from Oncorhynchus nerka, assembly GCF_034236695.1. Lineage (NCBI taxonomy): Eukaryota > Metazoa > Chordata > Actinopteri > Salmoniformes > Salmonidae > Oncorhynchus > Oncorhynchus nerka. Next base: position 7,124,646 of record NC_088405.1, read on the forward strand.
GACACCACAGAGAGATTACACAACTCTAACTACAGTTACTACTGTTGACGATGTCCTGCAGCAGGAGACGACAGGAGATTATTTTTCACTGTGCTACATTTAAGATGTTTATCTCTCCCTGTTACCCAGCCGATGACGGGAAGTGTTGTAATGTTGTTGTCGTCTCATCATTGTGTCTCTCTCTCTCTCTCTCTCTCTCTCTCTCTCTCTTTGTATCTCTCTCTCTTTGTATCTCTCATTCCCTCCCTCTCCCTCTCCCTCTCCCTCTCCCTCTCTCTCCTAGCTGATGTATGTCTCTGTAGTTTCAGACTGGGCCAGACGGAACAGGCAGATAAAAGCTCTCGTGTTTCTGACATCCTCCCTGGTAATGGACATTATCTTCAATTATTGCCCATCTCTCCTCTCTGGGTAGTATTTACCCTCCTATAGTGGGAGAGGGGGGTCTCTCCTCACTGGGTAGTATTTACCCTCCTATGGTGGGAGAGGGGGGGTCTCTCCTCTCTGGGTAGTATTTACCCTCCTATGGTGGGAGAGGGGGGTCTCTCCTCTCTGGGTAGTATTTACCCTCCTGTGGTGGGAGAGGGGGGTCTCTCCTCTCTGGGTAGTATTTACCCTCCTGTGGTGGGAGAGGGGGGTCTCTCCTCGCTGGGTAGTATTTACCCTCCTATGGTGGGAGAGGGGGGGTATCAGGCCTGGACCAGTCCTGTCTGTCGGCCCCAGGACAGAGCCAGGAGATACCCAGAGAGAGAAGGGTCTCTCCTCACTGGGTAGTATTTACCCTCCTATGGTGGGAGAGGGGAGGTATCAGGCCTGGACCAGTCCTGTCTGTCGGCCCCAGGACAGAGCCAGGAGATACCCAGAGAGAGAAGGGTCTCTCCTCACTGGGTAGTATTTACCCTCCTATGGTGGGAGAGGGGTGTCTCTCCTCCTTCACCCAAGACCTTCATCCTAGCACCTGACTGACTGACACAGAGGTGGAGCTTTGCTAGCAGATGGTGAACAATGGTATCAACACACAGACACACAACATATCTACTGTAGAAAACAACACATCTACTGTAGAAATCAACCTGTCTACTGTAGAAATCAACCTGTTTACTGTAGAAAACCACCTGTCTACTGTAGAAAACAACCTGTCTACTGTAGAACACCACCTGTCTACTATAGAAAACAACACATCTACTGTAGAAAACAACACATCTACTGTAGAAAACAACCTGTCTACTGTAGAAAACAACACATCTACTGGAGAAAACAACCTGTCTACTGTAGAAAACAACCTGTCTACTGTAGAAAACAACCTGTCTAGTGTAGAAAACAACACATCTACTGTAGAAAACAACACATCTACTGTAGAAAACAACACATCTACTGTAGAAAACAACCTGTCTACTGTAGAAAACAACCTGTCTACTGTAGAAAACAACCTGTCTACTGTAGAAAACAACCTGTCTACTGTAGAAAACAACCTGTCTACTGTAGAAAACAACACATCTACTGTAGAAAACAACACATCTACTGTAGAAAACAACCTGTCTACTGTAGAAAACAACACATCTACTGTAGAAAACAACCTGTCTACTGTAGAAAACAACACATCTACTGGAGAAAACAACCTGTCTACTGTATAAAACAACCTGTCTACTGTAGAAAACAACCTGTCTACTGTAAAAAACAACACATCTACTGGAGAAAACAACCTGTCTACTGTAGAAAACAACCTGTCTACTGTAGAAAACAACCTGTCTAGTGTAGAAAACAACACATCTACTGTAGAAAACAACACATCTACTGTAGAAAACAACACATCTACTGTAGAAAACAACCTGTCTACTGTAGAAAACAACCTGTCTACTGTAGAAAACAACCTGTCTACTGTAGAAAACAACCTGTCTACTGTAGAAAACAACACATCTACTGTAGAAAACAACACATCTACTGTAGAAAACAACCTGTCTACTGTAGAAAACAACACATCTACTGTAGAAAACAACCATCTACTGTAGAAAACAACACATCTACTGGAGAAAACAACCTGTCTACTGTAGAAAACAACCTGTCTACTGTAGAAAACAACCTGTCTAGTGTAGAAAACAACACATCTACTGTAGAAAACAACACATCTACTGTAGAAAACAACCTGTCTACTGTAGAAAACAACACATCTACTGTAGAAAACAACACATCTACTGTAGAAAACAACCTGTCTACTGTAGAAAACAACACATCTACTGGAGAAAACAACCTGTCTACTGTAGAAAACAACCTGTCTACTGTAGAAAAACAACCTGTCTAGTGTAGAAAACAACACATCTACTGTAGAAAACAACACATCTACTGTAGAAAACAACACATCTACTGTAGAAAACAACCTGTCTACTGTAGAAAACAACCTGTCTACTGTAGAAAACAACCTGTCTACTGTAGAAAACAACCTGTCTACTGTAGAAAACAACCTGTCTACTGTAGAAAACAACACATCTACTGTAGAAAACAACACATCTACTGTAGAAAACAACCTGTCTACTGTAGAAAACAACACATCTACTGTAGAAAACAACCTGTCTACTGTAGAAAACAACACATCTACTGGAGAAAACAACCTGTCTACTGTAGAAAACCACCTGTCTACTGTAGAAAACAACCTGTCTACTGTAGAAAACAACACATCTACTGGAGAAAACAACCTGTCTACTGTAGAAAACAACCTGTCTACTGTAGAAAACAACCTGTCTAGTGTAGAAAACAACACATCTACTGTAGAAAACAACACATCTACTGTAGAAAACAACACATCTACTGTAGAAAACAACCTGTCTACTGTAGAAAACAACCTGTCTACTGTAGAAAACAACCTGTCTACTGTAGAAAACAACCTGTCTACTGTAGAAAACAACCTGTCTACTGTAGAAAACAACACATCTACTGTAGAAAACAACCTGTCTACTGTAGAAAACAACACATCTACTGTAGAAAACAACCTGTCTACTGTAGAAAACAACACATCTACTGGAGAAAACAACCTGTCTACTGTAGAAAACAACCTGTCTACTGTAGAAAACAACCTGTCTAGTGTAGAAAACAACACATCTACTGTAGAAAACAACACATCTACTGTAGAAAACAACCTGTCTACTGTAGAAAACAACACATCTACTGTAGAAAACAACACATCTACTGTAGAAAACAACCTGTCTACTGTAGAAAACAACCTGTCTAGTGTAGAAAACAACACATCTACTGTAGAAAACAACACATCTACTGTAGAAAACAACCTGTCTACTGTAGAAAACAACCTGTCTACTGTAGAAAACAACCTGTCTAGTGTAGAAAACAACACATCTACTGTAGAAAACAACACATCTACTGTAGAAAACAAAACAACCTGTCTACTGTAGAAAACAACCTGTCTACTGTAGAAAACAACCTGTCTACTGTAGAAAACAACCTGTCTACTGTAGAAAACAACACATCTACTGTAGAAAACAACACATCTACTGTAGAAAACAACCTGTCTACTGTAGAAAACAACACATCTACTGTAGAAAACAACACATCTACTGGAGAAAACAACCTGTCTACTGTAGAAAACAACCTGTCTACTGTAGAAAACAACACATCTACTGTAGAAAACAACCTGTCTACTGTAGAAAACAACCTGTCTACTGTAGAAAACAACCTGTAAACTGTAGAAAACAACCTGTCTAGTGTAGAAAACAACACATCTACTGTAGAAAACAACACATCTACTGTAGAAAACAACCTGTCTACTGTAGAAAACAACCTGTCTACTGTAGAAATCAACCTGTTTACTGTAGAAAACCACCTGTCTACTGTAGAAAACAACCTGTCTACTGTAGAACACCACCTGTCTACTATAGAAAACAACACATCTACTGTAGAAAACAACCTGTCTACTGTAGAAAACCACCTGTCTACTGTAGAAAACAACCTGTCTACTGTAGAAAACAACACATCTACTGGAGAAAACAACCTGTCTACTGTAGAAAACAACCTGTCTACTGTAGAAAACAACCTGTCTAGTGTAGAAAACAACACATCTACTGTAGAAAACAACACATCTACTGTAGAAAACAACACATCTACTGTAGAAAACAACCTGTCTACTGTAGAAAACAACCTGTCTACTGTAGAAAACAACCTGTCTACTGTAGAAAACAACCTGTCTACTGTAGAAAACAACCTGTCTACTGTAGAAAACAACACATCTACTGTAGAAAACAACACATCTACTGTAGAAAACAACCTGTCTACTGTAGAAAACAACACATCTACTGTAGAAAACAACCTGTCTACTGTAGAAAACAACACATCTACTGGAGAAAACAACCTGTCTACTGTAGAAAACCACCTGTCTACTGTAGAAAACAACCTGTCTACTGTAGAAAACAACACATCTACTGGAGAAAACAACCTGTCTACTGTAGAAAACAACCTGTCTACTGTAGAAAACAACCTGTCTAGTGTAGAAAACAACCTGTCTACTGTAAAAAACAACACATCTACTGGAGAAAACAACCTGTCTACTGTAGAAAACAACCTGTCTACTGTAGAAAACAACCTGTCTAGTGTAGAAAACAACACATCTACTGTAGAAAACAACACATCTACTGTAGAAAACAACACATCTACTGTAGAAAACAACCTGTCTACTGTAGAAAACAACCTGTCTACTGTAGAAAACAACCTGTCTACTGTAGAAAACAACCTGTCTACTGTAGAAAACAACACATCTACTGTAGAAAACAACACATCTACTGTAGAAAACAACCTGTCTACTGTAGAAAACAACACATCTACTGTAGAAAACAACCTGTCTACTGTAGAAAACAACACATCTACTGGAGAAAACAACCTGTCTACTGTAGAAAACAACCTGTCTACTGTAGAAAACAACCTGTCTAGTGTAGAAAACAACACATCTACTGTAGAAAACAACACATCTACTGTAGAAAACAACCTGTCTACTGTAGAAAACAACACATCTACTGTAGAAAACAACACATCTACTGTAGAAAACAACCTGTCTACTGTAGAAAACAACACATCTACTGGAGAAAACAACCTGTCTACTGTAGAAAACAACCTGTCTACTGTAGAAAACAACCTGTCTAGTGTAGAAAACAACACATCTACTGTAGAAAACAACACATCTACTGTAGAAAACAACACATCTACTGTAGAAAACAACCTGTCTACTGTAGAAAACAACCTGTCTACTGTAGAAAACAACCTGTCTACTGTAGAAAACAACCTGTCTACTGTAGAAAACAACCTGTCTACTGTAGAAAACAACACATCTACTGTAGAAAACAACACATCTACTGTAGAAAACAACCTGTCTACTGTAGAAAACAACACATCTACTGTAGAAAACAACCTGTCTACTGTAGAAAACAACACATCTACTGGAGAAAACAACCTGTCTACTGTAGAAAACCACCTGTCTACTGTAGAAAACAACCTGTCTACTGTAGAAAACAACACATCTACTGGAGAAAACAACCTGTCTACTGTAGAAAACAACCTGTCTACTGTAGAAAACAACCTGTCTAGTGTAGAAAACAACACATCTACTGTAGAAAACAACACATCTACTGTAGAAAACAACACATCTACTGTAGAAAACAACCTGTCTACTGTAGAAAACAACCTGTCTACTGTAGAAAACAACCTGTCTACTGTAGAAAACAACCTGTCTACTGTAGAAAACAACCTGTCTACTGTAGAAAACAACACATCTACTGTAGAAAACAACCTGTCTACTGTAGAAAACAACACATCTACTGTAGAAAACAACCTGTCTACTGTAGAAAACAACACATCTACTGGAGAAAACAACCTGTCTACTGTAGAAAACAACCTGTCTACTGTAGAAAACAACCTGTCTAGTGTAGAAAACAACACATCTACTGTAGAAAACAACACATCTACTGTAGAAAACAACCTGTCTACTGTAGAAAACAACACATCTACTGTAGAAAACAACACATCTACTGTAGAAAACAACCTGTCTACTGTAGAAAACAACCTGTCTAGTGTAGAAAACAACACATCTACTGTAGAAAACAACACATCTACTGTAGAAAACAACCTGTCTACTGTAGAAAACAACCTGTCTACTGTAGAAAACAACCTGTCTAGTGTAGAAAACAACACATCTACTGTAGAAAACAACACATCTACTGTAGAAAACAAAACAACCTGTCTACTGTAGAAAACAACCTGTCTACTGTAGAAAACAACCTGTCTACTGTAGAAAACAACCTGTCTACTGTAGAAAACAACACATCTACTGTAGAAAACAACACATCTACTGTAGAAAACAACCTGTCTACTGTAGAAAACAACACATCTACTGTAGAAAACAACACATCTACTGGAGAAAACAACCTGTCTACTGTAGAAAACAACCTGTCTACTGTAGAAAACAACACATCTACTGTAGAAAACAACCTGTCTACTGTAGAAAACAACCTGTCTACTGTAGAAAACAACCTGTAAACTGTAGAAAACAACCTGTCTAGTGTAGAAAACAACACATCTACTGTAGAAAACAACACATCTACTGTAGAAAACAACCTGTCTACTGTAGAAAACAACCTGTCTACTGTAGAAATCAACCTGTTTACTGTAGAAAACCACCTGTCTACTGTAGAAAACAACCTGTCTACTGTAGAACACCACCTGTCTACTATAGAAAACAACACATCTACTGTAGAAAACAACCTGTCTACTGTAGAAAACCACCTGTCTACTGTAGAAAACAACCTGTCTACTGTAGAAAACAACACATCTACTGGAGAAAACAACCTGTCTACTGTAGAAAACAACCTGTCTACTGTAGAAAACAACCTGTCTAGTGTAGAAAACAACACATCTACTGTAGAAAACAACACATCTACTGTAGAAAACAACACATCTACTGTAGAAAACAACCTGTCTACTGTAGAAAACAACCTGTCTACTGTAGAAAACAACCTGTCTACTGTAGAAAACAACCTGTCTACTGTAGAAAACAACCTGTCTACTGTAGAAAACAACACATCTACTGTAGAAAACAACACATCTACTGTAGAAAACAACCTGTCTACTGTAGAAAACAACACATCTACTGTAGAAAACAACCTGTCTACTGTAGAAAACAACACATCTACTGGAGAAAACAACCTGTCTACTGTAGAAAACCACCTGTCTACTGTAGAAAACAACCTGTCTACTGTAGAAAACAACACATCTACTGGAGAAAACAACCTGTCTACTGTAGAAAACAACCTGTCTACTGTAGAAAACAACCTGTCTAGTGTAGAAAACAACACATCTACTGTAGAAAACAACACATCTACTGTAGAAAACAACACATCTACTGTAGAAAACAACCTGTCTACTGTAGAAAACAACCTGTCTACTGTAGAAAACAACCTGTCTACTGTAGAAAACAACCTGTCTACTGTAGAAAACAACCTGTCTACTGTAGAAAACAACACATCTACTGTAGAAAACAACCTGTCTACTGTAGAAAACAACACATCTACTGTAGAAAACAACCTGTCTACTGTAGAAAACAACACATCTACTGGAGAAAACAACCTGTCTACTGTAGAAAACAACCTGTCTAGTGTAGAAAACAACACATCTACTGTAGAAAACAACACATCTACTGTAGAAAACAACCTGTCTACTGTAGAAAACAACACATCTACTGTAGAAAACAACACATCTACTGTAGAAAACAACCTGTCTACTGTAGAAAACAACCTGTCTACTGTAGAAAACAACCTGTCTACTGTAGAAAACAACACATCTACTGTAGAAAACAACCTGTCTAGTGTAGAAAACAACCTGTCTACTGTAGAAAACAACACATCTACTGTAGAAAACAACCTGTCTACTGTAGAAAACAACACATCTACTGTAGAAAACAACCTGTCTACTGTAGAAAACAACACATCTACTGTAGAAAACAACACATCTACTGTAGAAAACAACCTGTCTACTGTAGAAAACAACCTGTCTACTGTAGAAAACAACACATCTACTGTAGAAAACAACACATCTACTGTAGAAAACAACCTGTCTACTGTAGAAAACAACACATCTACTGTAGAAAACAACACATCTACTGTAGAAAACAACCTGTCTACTGTAGAAAACAACACATCTACTGTAGAAAACAACCTGTCTAGTGTAGAAAACAACACATCTACTGTAGAAAACAACACATCTACTGTAGAAAACAACCTGTCTACTGTAGAAAACAACACATCTACTGTAGAAAACAACCTGTCTACTGTAGAAAACAACACATCTACTGTAGAAAACAACCTGTCTACTGTAGAAAACAACCTGTCTACTGTAGAAAACAACCTGTCTACTGTAGAAAACAACCTGTCTAGTGTAGAAAACAACACATCTACTGTAGAAAACAACACATCTACTGTAGAAAACAACCTGTCTACTGTAGAAAACAACCTGTCTACTGTAGAAAACAACCTGTCTAGTGTAGAAAACAACACATCTACTGTAGAAAACAACCTGTCTACTGTAGAAAACAACCTGTCTAGTGTAGAAAACAACCTGTCTAGTGTAGAAAACAACACATCTACTGTAGAAAACAACCTGTCTACTGTAGAAAACAACCTGTCTACTGTAGAAAACAACACATCTACTGTAGAAAACAACACATCTACTGTAGAAAACAACCTGTCTACTGTAGAAAACAACACATCTACTGTAGAAAACAACACATCTACTGTAGAAAACAACACATCTACTGTAGAAAACAACCTGTCTACTGTAGAAAACAACACATCTACTGTAGAAAACAACCTGTCTACTGTAGAAAACAACACATCTACTGTAGAAAACAACACATCTACTGTAGAAAACAACCTGTCTACTGTAGAAAACAACACATCTACTGTAGAAAACAACACATCTACTGTAGAAAACAACCTGTCTACTGTAGAAAACAACACATCTACTGTAGAAAACAACCTGTCTACTGTAGAAAACAACACATCTACTGTAGAAAACAACCTGTCTACTGTAGAAAACAACACATCTACTGTAGAAAACAACACATCTACTGTAGAAAACAACACATCTACTGTAGAAAACAACACATCTACTGTAGAAAACAACCTGTCTACTGTAGAAAACAACACATCTACTGTAGAAAACAACCTGTCTACTGTAGAAAACAACACATCTACTGTAGAAAACAACACATCTACTGTAGAAAACAACACATCTACTGTAGAAAACAACACATCTACTGTAGAAAACAACACATCTACTGTAGAAAACAACACATCTACTGTAGAAAACAACACATCTACTGTAGAAAACAACACATCTACTGTAGAAAACAACACATCTACTGTAGAAAACAACCTGTCTACTGTAGAAAACAACACATCTACTGTAGAAAACAACACATCTACTGTAGAAAACAACACATCTACTGTAGAAAACAACACATCTACTGTAGAAAACAACACATCTACTGTAGAAAACAACACATCTACTGTAGAAAACAACCTGTCTACTGTAGAAAACAACACATCTACTGTAGAAAACAACCTGTCTACTGTAGAAAACAACACATCTACTGTAGAAAACAACACATCTACTGTAGAAAACAACACATCTACTGTAGAAAACAACACATCTACTGTAGAAAACAACACATCTACTGTAGAAAACAACCTGTCTACTGTAGAAAACAACACATCTACTGTAGAAAACAACCTGTCTACTGTAGAAAACAACACATCTACTGTAGAAAACAACCTGTCTACTGTAGAAAACAACACATCTACTGTAGAAAACAACCTGCCTACTGTAGAAAACAACCTGTCTACTGTAGAAAACAACCTGTCTACTGTAGAAAACAACACATCTACTGTAGAAAACAACCTGTCTACTGTAGAAAACAACCTGTCTACTGTAGAAAACAACCTGTCTGCTGTAGAAAACAACCTGTCTACTGTAGAAAACAACCTGTCTGCTGTAGAAAACAACCTGTCTGCTGTAGAAAACAACCTGTCTACTGTAGAAAACAACCTGTCTACTGTAGAAAACAACACATCTACTGTAGAAAACAACCTGTCTACTGTAGAAAACAACACATCTACTGTAGAAAACAACCTGTCTACTGTAGAAAACAACACATCTACTGTAGAAAACAACCTGTCTACTGTAGAAAACAACACATCTACTGTAGAAAACAACCTGTCTACTGTAGAAACAACACATCTACTGTAGAAAACAACCTGTCTACTGTAGAAAACAACACATCTACTGTAGAAAACAACCTGTCTACTGTAGAAAACAACACATCTACTGTAGAAAACAACACATCTACTGTAGAAAACAACACATCTACTGTAGAAAACAACACATCTACTGTAGAAAACAACACATCTACTGTAGAAAACAACACATCTACTGTAGAAAACAACACATCTACTGTAGAAAACAACCTGTCTACTGTAGAAAACAACACATCTACTGTAGAAAACCACCTGTCTACTATAGAAAACAACACATCTACTGTAGAAAACAACACATCTACTGTAGAAAACAACACATCTACTGTAGAAAACAACACATCTACTGTAGAAAACAACCTGTCTACTGTAGAAAACAACACATCTACTGTAGAAAACAACACATCTACTGTAGAAAACAACCTGTCTACTGTAGAAAACAACACATCTACTGTAGAAAACAACACATCTACTGTAGAAAACAACCTGTCTACTGTAGAAAACAACACATCTACTGTAGAAAACAACACATCTACTGTAGAAAACAACACATCTACTGTAGAAAACAACACATCTACTGTAGAAAACAACACATCTACTGTAGAAAACAACACATCTACTGTAGAAAACAACACATCTACTGTAGAAAACAACACATCTACTGTAGAAAACAACCTGTCTACTGGAGAAAACAACACATCTACTGTAGAAAACAACACATCTACTGTAGAAAACAACACATCTACTGTAGAAAACAACACATCTACTGGAGAAAACAACACATCTACTGTAGAAAACAACACATCAACACAATTAGTTTGTAGATCATATAAAACGTTGTTTTTTTGTTGTTTTTAACGTTGTTGTTGCTGTTTATATTTCCATATTTATTACCATGGTGACCATGGTGAAACAGACAAGAAAGAGACATTAATCAAACGGGTTCAAATCCAGCTGACTTCAGAGTTTGTCAATATCAGGACAGGTAGTTAAGTGTTTTGAATGAATGGCTCATGTGGGTCTGCTGTAATGGCATCATTTGGAGTCCAGTCACAGATGCCAGTGTGTGGAGCCGCACCGTAATTAGGCAGAAATGCTGTACAGGTTTCCTACTAATTAGCAAATTATGCTGAAAATAGCATCAAGCTAATTAACAGTTATTATGGCATTTTTGGAAGTATGACTTTAATTAGCAAAGTCCTGACGCGTGCAATTTAAAACTTGTCCAACTAAAAAAAATACACAAAAACACAGGACATTATCAAGAGGCAACACAGATGACGGAGAGAGAGGAAAGAGGGAGAAACGGGAGAGGGGGAGACAGGTGGAGAGACGGGAGAGGGGGAGACAGGTGGAGAGATGGGAGAGGAGAGACAGGTGGAGAGACGGGAGAGGAGAGACAGGTGGAGAGATGGGAGAGGGGGAGACAGGTGGAGAGATGGGAGAGGGGGAGACAGGTGGAGAGACGGGAGAGGGGAGACGGGAGAGGGGGAGACAGGTGGAGAGATGGGAGAGGGGAGACAGGTGGAGAGATGGGAGAGGGGAGACAGGTGGAGAGACGGGAGAGGGGGAGACAGGTGGAGAGACGGGAGAGGGGGAGACAGGTGGAGAAACAGGAGAGGGGGAGACAGGTGGAGAGACGGGAGAGGGGGGAGACAGGTGGAGAGAAGGGAGAGGGGAGATTTTGTGTCTAAAACTCTCATGTAAATAAAGAAGCATGTGTCTACTCCACTAGCTGCCAAAAAACAGAGCAGTCTGGCTGAAATGCATCTTAAATGGCTCACTATTCCCTATATAGTGCACTACTTTTAACCAGGGCCTCAGGTGGGAGAGAGAGAGACAGAGAGAGAGAGAGAGAGAGAGACAGACAGAGAGAGCTAGAGAGAGAGTGAGAGAGAGAGAGAGAGAGAGAGAGAGAGAGAGAGAGAGAGAGAGAGAGAGAGACAGACAGACAGACAGGGAGAGCTAGAGAGAGAGTGAGCGAGAGAGAGAGAGAGAGAGAGAGAGAGAGAGAGAGAGAGAGAGAGTCATAACAGGAGTCATACTACAACAAGGCCTGGCTGGTACAGGGAACACATATTCTATTTGAATGCACATTTAAAGAGGGATGAAGCCAATAACAACACATGACCTGACGGGTAGATCCACTCAGACTAGACAGCACCATGGGTTCATCTCACTAAACACTGAGACACCACTGACTAGACATGGGTTCATCTTACTAAACACTGAGACACCACTGACTAGACAGCACCATGGATTCATCTCACTAAACACTGAGACAGCACTGACTAGACATGGGTTCATCTTACTAAACACTGAGACACCACTGACTAGACAGCACCATGGATTCATCTCACTAAACACTGAGACCCCACTGACTAGACATGGGTTCCTCTCACTAAACACTGAGACCCCACTGACTAGACATGGGTTCATCTCACTAAACACTGAGACCCCACTGACTAGACAGCACCATGGGTTCCTCTCACTAAACACTGAGACAGCACTGACTAGACATGGGTTCATCTCACTAAACACTGAGACAGCACTGACTAGACATGGGTTCCTCTCACTAAACACTGAGACCCCACTGACTAGACAGCACCATGGGTTCATCTCACTAAACACTGAGACAGCACTGACTAGACAGCACCATGGGTTCATCTCACTAAACACTGAGACACCACTGACTAGACAGCACCATGGGTTCATCTCACTAAACACTGAGACAGCACTGACTAGACAGCACCATGGGTTCCTCTCACTAAACACTATGACATGTGGGCCATAGCCCCCCTATGATATGTGGACCATAGCCCCCCTATGATATGTGGGCCATAGCCCCCCTATGACATGTGGGCCATAGCCCCCCTATGACATGTGGGCCATAGCCCCCCTATGATATGTGGGCCATAGCCACCCTATGATATGTGGTCCATAGCC
>NC_088405.1:7145386-7150386 GCF_034236695.1 Oncorhynchus nerka
ACAATATATTAGGGTTTGAGGAGGCTAGAGTCTTGAGCCTAGAGACTAGAGGCTAGAGCCTAGAGGATAGAGATTAGAGAGTAGAGTCTTGAGGTTGGAGGATAGAGCCTAGAGGATAGAGGATAGAGGATAGAGCCTAGAGGATAGAGATTAGAGGAAATAATCTTGAGGCTAGAGGATAGAGGATAGAGTCTAGAGGATAGAGGATAGAGGATAGAGGGTAGAGGATAGAGGATAGAGGATAGAGGATAGAGGATAGAGGCTAGAGGATAGAGGATAGAGGATAGAGTCTAGAGGATAGAGGCTAGAGGCTAGAGGCTAGAGCCTAGAGGATAGAGTCTAGAGGCTAGATGATAGAGGCTAGCTCTCACTGGCAGGGCAGGGAGGCAGGGAGCCAGTACCAACAACACTCACTTGTCAGGTGTGCCACCTCCAATTACTCCCTCTCTATACAAGGCCACACCTGGGCCAGGACAAGACCAGAGCCAGACCAGGGCCAGATCTGGGCCAGATAGACCACACTAGGCTTCTGGTTCCTGGCATTACAGGGCCAGACAGAGCAGATCAGAACAGCACATTATACTAACTAACTAACAAACACAGGAGATGTAGGGCAACGCTGTGCATCGCCCATGTCCTTCTGCCTTGGCTGTGTTGTCCTCCTGCCTTGGCTGTGTTGTCCTTCTGTGTTGACACTGGCATCTTAACGCCCCAATAACAAACCAACGATAAACTGAATAGAAGAGACGTATTGCTGTCAAAACTGTTTTGATGTTTCAGCCAAGACTTTTCATTACTTGTAATGATTTTCCTCTCAACAGTGTTGGGAGATGCTGCTGCTGCTGCAGCCAGGCTCATTCTGTCATCACTGGCCACCCCTCATAGCCTGGTTCCTCTCTAGGTTTCTAATCTCCACCCGGCACAGCCAGAAGAGGACTGGCCACCCCTCATAGCCTGGTTCCTCTCTACCCAGCACAGCCAGAAGAGGACTGGCCACCCCTCATAGCCTGGTTCCTCTCTAGGTTTCTAATCTCCACCCGGCACAGCCAGAAGAGGACTGGCCACCCCTCATAGCCTGGTTCCTCTCTACCCAGCACAGCCAGAAGAGGACTGGCCACCCCTCATAGCCTGGTTCCTCTCTAGGTTTCTAATCTCCACCCGGCAAAGCCAGAAGAGGACTGGCCACCCCTCATAACCTGGTTCCTCTCTAGGTTTCTAATCTCCACCCGGCACAGCCAGAAGAGGACTGGCCACCCCTCATAGCCTGGTTCCTCTCTAGGTTTCTTCCTAGGTTTTAGCCTTTCTAGGGAGTTTTTCCTAGCCACCGTGCTTCTACACCTGCATTGCTTGCTGTTTGAGGTTTTAGACTGGGTTTCTGTACAGCACTTTGAGATATCAGCTGATGTGCGAAGGGCTATATAAATACATTTGATTTGATCACAACGAGAGACAACTGGAATGTCACGAGGAGCAGTAAGTCAAGTTGAATAGGGGTTTGAGGGAGAGGAGAACCCAAGCAGCGATTTGAAAAATGACTACGACTGATGCTTTCTGACAACACACTTTCTAATGCGACGAGCTGCTACTAAATACTGCTCCGTTTTTTAATGTCCTGTAGAGGCTAAATAAATGCCAATATTCACCTTGAGAGGCTCATCATGAAGAGAGTTCCCAGTGAGGTGTGAAAAATAGGCTCCTCTCATCTCCCCCTGGGCCATCTAGTACAGTGTGTCAGGAGCTGTATGAAGGGATGAGAAGGAGGGAGCAGGGTAGAAAACCTGCTCTCCTCTCCTGAATTAACTCTCTCTTCCAGTCGTTCTAACTGAGCAGGCATTCTCTGAAGGGAGAGCTGCAAATAATGGAGAAATGACTGGAGAGAGAGAGAGAGAGAGAGAGAGAGAGAGAGAGAGAGAGAGACAGAGACAGAGAGAGAGAGAGAGAGAGAGAGAGAGACAGAGAGAGAGAGAGAGAGAGAGAGAGAGAGAGAGAGAGAGAGAGAGAGAGAGAGAGAGAGAGAGAGAGAGAGGGAGAGAGAGAGAGAGAGAGAGAGAGGGAGAGAGAGAGAGAGAGAGAGAGAGAGAGAGAGAGAGGAGAGAGACAGAGAGAGGGAGAGAGAGAGAGAGAGAGAGAGAGAGAGGGAGAGAGAGAGAGAGAGAGGAGAGAGAGAGAGGGAGAGAGAGAGGAGAGAGAGAGAGAGAGAGAGGAGAGAGAGAGAGGGAGAGAGAGAGAGAGAGAAGAGGGAGAGAGAGAGAGAAATTAAAGAGACAGGGAGGGAGAGAGGGAGAGGAGAAAGAAAGAGAGAGGGGGAGAGAGACAGAGAGAGAGAGAGAGAGAGAGAGAGAGAGAGAGAGAGAGAGAGAGAGAGGGAGAGAGAGAGAGAGAGAGAGAGAGGGAGAGGGAGAGAGAGAGAGAGAGAGAGAGAGAGAGAGAGAGAGAGAGAGAGAGAGAGAGAGAGAGAGAGAGAGAGAGAGATAGAATGTTGAGAGAGAGAGAGAGGGAGAGAGGGAGATAGAGAGAGAGAGAGAGAGAGAGAGGGAAGAGAGAGAGAGAGAGAAGATGGAGAGGGAGAGAGAAATTAAAGAGACAGGGAGGAGAGAGGAGAGACAGAAAGAGAGAGAGAGAGGGAGAAAGAGAGACAGAGAGAGAGAGTAGAGAGAGAAATCAAAGAGAAAGAGAGAGAGAGAGAGAGAGATGAAAGAGAAAGAGAGAGAGAGAGAGAGATTAGGAGAGAGAGATAAATGCAAGAGAGAGAGGGACAGAGAAGGAGAGAGGAGAGAGAAATGAAAGAGAGAGAGAGACAGAGAGGGTGAGAGAGAGAGAGAGAGGGGGGGGAGAGAAATGAAAGAGAGGGAGAGAGACAGAGAGGGAGAGAGGGGAGAGGAGAAAGAGAGAGAGAGGAATAACTGAAAGAGAGAGAGACAGAGAAGGAGAGAGGAGAGAGGAGAAAGATAGAGAGAACTGAAAGAGAGAGAGAACTGAAAGAGAGAGAGAGAGAGAGAGAGAGAGAGAGAACTGAAAGAGAGAGAGAACTGAAAGAGAGAGAGAACTGAAAGAGAGCGAAAGAGAGAGAGAGAGAGAGAGAGAGAGAGAGAGAGAGAGAGAGAGAACTGAAAGTGATCTCCACTTGGCATGTTTTAATATCAGTTCTCTAAAATACAACCTGTTTCCTCTATACCCCCAACACTAAATCACCAGCTCGTCCTCCCATCGACTGGGAAGACATCGTTCTTCTAGAACCTGTATAAAAACCTCTGTGATATATAGAGGCTGAATAACGACCCAGAGAGGTGACCGGGGAAGCTTTAAGACAGCGTGGTGATGTCATCATTTTCAAAGTAAACTTTTGAAACGCCGACAGCAGGGTATTGTGATGGTGGACTTGCCGATCCTGGCTCAGCTGTAGTCTAGTGTAGTCCCCCTTTTCTCAGGTCTGATAGAGGCTGACAGAGACTCCGCCTCCACCAGTTCAGACGTGATTGTAATTGTCCGGTCTGGATCCCATGCTGCGAGTCTCTGTGTTACAGCACCACAGTGATGTATCCTCATTATTGTGTAAATAGGTTCTGGCAGCCCTCCGTAAATAAAACACAGAGTGACAGGAGGATGGGGGATTTACTTTCTACCAATTAGACCCCAGGCTGTACTTTAACAGCAGATAAATCTGCAAATCACTAAAATCATCCTGTCACACCAACCAAAAAATATTACAATCCTGCCGAGCCACACTAAGCCACACACTCTATACTCTGAAGATGTCTTTCTTCTTTCTTTCTTCTCTCTCTCTCTCTCTCTCTCTCTCTCTCTGTCTCTCTCTCTCTCATCTCTCCTCTGCCCCGCCTCCACCTCTCCCTCTCTCTCTCCTTCTCTCTCTGCCCCTCTCACTCTCTCCCCTCCCTCTCTCTGCCCCTCTCTCTCTCTCTGCCCCTCTCTCTCTCTCTCTCTCTCTTCCCTCTCTCTCTGTCTCTTCTCTTCTCTCCCCTCTCTCACTCAGCCCCTTCCTCTCTCCCTCTCCCTCTCTGCCCCTCTCTCTCTCTCTCTCTCTCCTCTCTCTCTGCTCTCTCTCTCTCCCCTCTCTTCCCTCTCTCCCCCAATATCTCTCCACTGTCTCTCTACCATTGTGTTAATGAGATGGGAGGGTTTCAGCGCTGGGACCTCTCCTCACAGAGGGGATAGGTGATTGACAGCTCAGATCAGTCTCTACAGCCAGGACCAGATGGAAAGAATGGGTCTGCACCAAAATCGCACCTATTCATTCTATAGTGCACTACTGTTGACCAGAGTCTAGTTAAAGTAGTGCACTGTATAGGGAATAGTGTAGCATTTGGGACGGAGGCTGGGTCTTTTAATGTGCTCGTTTTTCTGTCGTTTTTTTCCTTTTCTTCCCAGCTATAACAGAAATCCCCAAATGGTTTCACCTCCTACCTGTACAATTATTTACATAATAAATGCAACCGATGTTCTGCCAAGAATCCTGATTCCTTTTTTTTATTTCATTTCTGGAAGTAATGTATTTAAAGACAACGGTAAAGATCGTTGTTATAAAGACGAAGAAAAAGTGTTAACTTTCAATTATGTAGAACCACGATGAACACATGTAGGAAGTATGGAAAGAGGAGAAGAGGTTGTGGAGGGGAGGGGGCAGATATGAAGAGGAGAAGAGGTTGTGGGGGGAGGGGGCAGATAAGAAGAGGAGAAGAGATTGTGGGGGCAGATATGAAGAGGAGAAGAGGTTGTGGGGGGGAGGGGGCAGATAAGAAGAGGAGAAGAGGTTGTGGGGGGGCAGATATGAAGAGGAGAAGAGGTTGTGGGGCCAGATAAGAAGAGGAGAAGAGGAGAAGAGGAGAAGATGAGAAGAGGTGAAGAGGAGGTGGAGGGGGGAGGAAAGAGGAGAAGAGGTGGTAGAGGTGGATAGAGGGGAGAGGAGGTTGTGGGGGGAGGAGAAGAGAGAAGAGAGAAGAGGTGGTAGAGGAGGTGGAGGAGGCGGAGGAGAAGAGGAGAAG
>NC_088405.1:7155386-7162647 GCF_034236695.1 Oncorhynchus nerka
GGAGGGTGGGAGGGAGGAGGGAGGAGGGAGGGAGGGAGGGAGGGGGAGAGGGAGGGAGAGGGGAGGGGAGGGATCTCCTCACCTTAGCTCAGTCATATGAATGAGAGACATGATTTGATACAGTGAGGTTGGGAGACATACTATATGAGTAAACCCCAATGGATCTTTCTGGTCGCCCAGCTTTTCAGCATGAAGTGTAATGGTTTTATTAAATTACTGAGAAACTAATATTAATAATGAATCATGTTTCATTTCGTAATGGAACCAGAACTCTGACTGAGATTCACTTTATCATCTATAGGTTCAGAATAGAACCAATTAGCAGTTTTATTTAATGATTAAGGTTGAATAAATAACTGTAGAAAACAACTTTTGGTTCCAGTCAATCTTGATAAAACATTAATGAAAGAGGATAGAGAGCCATAAAAGCAGACAGCGAGGAAGGCAGAGACAGTGAATTATACATACTATTGATTTGTCTGATCCTGTACAGTAAGAGCACCAGGTAATCATATGAGAGAGGATAGAGAGAGGATAGAGAGAGGATAGAGAGAGGATAGAGAGAGGACAGAGAGAGGATAGAGAGAGGATAGAGAGAGGATAGAGAGAGAGAATAGAGAGAGGATAGAGAGAGGATAGAGAGAGGATAGAGAGAGGATAGAGAGAGGATAGAGAGAGAGAATAGAGAGAGGATAGAGAGAGGATAGAGAGGATAGAGAGAGAGGATAGAGAGAGGATAGAGAGAGGATAGAGAGAGGATAGAGAGAGGATAGAGAGAGGATAGAGAGAGAGAATAGAGAGAGAGGATAGAGAGAGGATAGAGAGAGAGAATAGAGAGAGAGGATAGAGAGAGGATAGAGAGAGGATAGAGAGAGATAGAGAGAGGATAGAGAGAGGATAGAGAGAGAGAATAGAGAGAGGATAGAGAGAGGATAGAGAGAGGATAGAGAGAGGATAGAGAGAGGATAGAGAGAGGATAGAGAGAGGATAGAGAGAGGATAGAGAGAGAGGATAGAGAGAGGATAGAGAGAGAGGATAGAGAGAGGATAGAGAGAGGATAGAGAGAGGATAGAGAGAGGACAGAGAGAGAATAGAGAGAGGATAGAGAGAGGATAGAGAGAGGATAGAGAGAGGATAGAGAGAGGATAGAGAGAGGATAGAGAGAGGATAGAGAGAGGATAGAGAGAGGACAGAGAGAGGATAGAGAGAGGATAGAGAGAGGATAGAGAGAGGATAGAGAGAGGATAGAGAGAGGACAGAGAGAGAATAGAGAGAGGATAGAGAGAGGATAGAGAGAAGATAGAGAGAGGATAGAGAGAGGATAGAGAGAGAGGATAGAGAGAGGATAGAGAGAGGATAGAGAGAGGACAGAGAGAGGATAGAGAGAGGATAGAGAGAGGATAGAGAGAGGATAGAGAGAGGATAGAGAGAGGATAGAGAGAGGATAGAGAGAGGATAGAGAGAGGATAGAGAGAGGACAGAGAGAGGATAGAGAGAGGATAGAGAGAGGATAGAGAGAGGATAGAGAGAGAGGATAGAGAGAGGATAGAGAGAGGATAGAGAGAGAGGATAGAGAGAGGATAGAGAGAGGATAGAGAGAGGACAGAGAGAGGATAGAGAGAGGACAGAGAGAGGATAGAGAGAGGATAGAGAGAGGATAGAGAGAGAGGATAGAGAGAGGATAGAGAGAGGATAGAGAGAGGATAGAGAGAGGATAGAGAGAGGATAGAGAGAGGATAGAGAGGATAGAGAGAGAGGATAGAGAGAGAGGATAGAGAGAGGATAGAGAGAGGACAGAGAGAGGACAGAGAGAGGATAGAGAGAGGATAGAGAGAGGATAGAGAGAGGATAGAGAGAGAGGATAGAGAGAGGATAGAGAGAGGATAGAGAGAGGATAGAGAGAGGACAGAGAGAGGACAGAGAGAGGATAGAGAGCCATAAAAGCAGACAGCGAGGAAGGCAGAGACAGTGATTTATACATACTATTGATGTGTCTGATCCTGTACAGTAAGAGCGCCAGGTAATCATATGTTGCCACATGTAAAGTGCACTTCCCTCCTGGCCCAGGCAAATACCAGCCATCAAATATAGATGAGACTAACTGAATTTATGACCAATCTCATTTACAAACAGAGAGAAAGAAAAGAGAAGGACTGACGGAGGAAGGAAGGAAGGAAGGAAGGAAGGAAGGAAGGAAGGAAGGAAGGAAGGAAGGAAGGAAGGAAGGAAGGAAGGAAGGGGGGACGGATGGAGAGAGGGATTAAGCAGGGATGGAGGGATAGAGAGAGGGAGGGAGGCATGGAGGGATGGAGGGATGGAGAGAGGGAGGGAGGCAGTGAGGGATGGAGGGATGGAGAGAAGGAGGGAAGCAGGGAGGGAGGGAGGGATGGAGAGAGGGAGGGAGGCAGGGAGGGGTGGAGGGATAGAGAGAGGGAGGAAGCAGGGATGGAGGGATAGAGAGAGGGAGGGGGCAGGGAGGGGTGGGGGGATGGAGAGAGGGAGGGAGGCAGGGAGGGGTGGAAGGATGGAGAGAGGGAGGGAGGCAGGGAGTCAGAGAGGGATGGAGAGAGGCAGAGAGTCAGGGAGGAGGGGTGGCAGGGGAGGAAAGAGGGGGGGACAACAGACGCGTGGTGTGGAGTCCCGGGGACTTGATGGAGGTTGAGATGGGCCCCTGCCGAGAGTTAGTTTGATGTGTTGCCTTGTTAGTACGGCTAAGAGGAGTGTGAATATGTCTTTATTATGATCCAAGGCCATCCTGTCTCCACTAATAGACAGGCCACATGGAGTTAAAGCAGTATTAGCTGCTGCTGGGCTACAGTGATCACTCTGACAAAACACACACACACACAAAGAAGACCTAGTTAAATGTCAGAGATGTCTGGGGGGGAGTTGTTAGTTATTGAAAACACGACGAAACAAATACCTCCAGTGCCAAGACAGACCTATATAAAACAGGGCAACTAACTATTTACATGTACATGGTTAACAGAGCTCTGCTAGTTTGGCCCCTAAATAACCATTAGGTATTTCTCCAAGCCAACGCATCATCTCCCCTACGACCCACACTGTCCTCGGTCTAACAACTACACAGCTCCATCTATCTCCCCTACGACCCACACTGTCCTCGGTCTAACAACTACACAGCTCCATCTATCTCCCCTACGACCCACACTGTCCTCGGTCTAACAACTACACCTCTGTACTGAATAACACAGCTCCATCTATCTCCCCTACGACCCACACTGTCCTCGGTCTAACAACTACACCGCAGTATTGAATAACACAGCTCCATCTATCTCCCCTACGACCCACACTGTCCTCGGTCTAACAACTACACAGGTTTATTGAATAACACAGCTCCATCTATCTCCCCTACGACCCACACTGTCCTCGGTCTAACAACTACACCGCTGTATTGAATAACACAGCTCCATCTATCTCCCCTACGACCCACACTGTCCTCGGTCTAACAACTACACCTCTGTACTGAATAACACAGCTCCATCTATCTCCCCTACGACCCACACTGTCCTCGGTCTAACAACTACACAGGTTTATTGAATAACACAGCTCCATCTATCTAGTCTACGACCCACACTGTCCTCGGTCTAACAACTACACAGCTCCATCTACATTCCTCAATAATCACACCGTCCTTGGTTCAATAACTACACCGCTGTATTGAACAACACAGCTCCATCTATCTCCCTCACGACCACACCTGTCCCTCGTCTAACAACTACATAAGTATTAACACAGCTCCATCTATCTAGTCTACGTACCCACACTGTCCCTCGGTCTAACAACTACACAGGTTTATTGAATAACACAGCTTCATATATCTAGTTCACGCACCAGCACACTGTCCCTCATCTAACAACTACACAGGTTTATTGAATAATACGCCACCATCTATCTCCCACGCACCCACACTGTCCCTCGTCTAACAAATCCACACCGGGCTGTATTGAATAACACAGCTCCATCTTCTCCTCATCGCACCCACACTGTCCTCGGCTCAACAACTACACAGGTCATTGAATACGCTCCATCTATCTCCCCTATGACCCACACTGTCCTCCGCTTCCAATAACTACCGCAGTATTGAATAACACAGCTTCATCTATCTAGTTCGACCTACACTGTCCTCGGTCTAACAACTCGTTATTGAATAACAAAGCTCCATCACAGTCTCCATTTGTTCCTCGGTCTAACAACTACTACAGTGGCTATTAATAACACACATCTTCATATATTGCCTAATAACACCAACAACTAACAGTTTATTGAATAACACAGCTACATATTTCTCCCCATCTTACACTTCCTCGGTCTAACAACTACACAGTGTATTGAATATATCTCGGCCACCAACACTAATCAAATCATTGGGTTTATTGAATAACACAGCTCCATCTTATCTCCTCACGACCCACACTGTCCTGGCCCAACAACTACACCGCAGTTTATTAATAACACAGCTCCATCTATCTCCCCCCACACTGTCCCTCGCCCAACAACTAATATTGAATAACCAGCTCCATCACTGTACTCGGCCCAACAACTACACAGGCTTATTGAATAACACAGCTCCATCTATTCCCTAATGCTACACTGTCCTCGGCTCAACAATCCACACTGCTCCATCTATCTCCCTAACAACCTGCAACCTGCAGGCTTATTGAATAACACAGCTCCATCTATCTCCCCTTAATTGTCCTCGAACAACCAGGCTTATTGAATAACCTCGGGTTCTAACACCCACACTGTCCTCGGTCTACAGGTTTATTGAATAACACAGTCCATCTATCTCCCCTGCTGACCCACACTGTCCTCGGTCTAACAAATACACCGCAGTATTGAATAACAGCTCCATCTATCTCCTTACGACCCACACTGTCCTCCGTCTCCAACAACTACACAGGTTTATTGAATAACACAGCTCCATCTATCTCCCTACGACCCACACTGTCTCCTCGGCTCCAACAATCCACACAGGTTTATTGAATAACACAGTCTCGCATCTATCTCCCTTGGCTTACCCACACTCTCCTCCGTCTAACAACTACACAGGTTTATTGAATAACACAGCTCCATCTATTCCCCTTACGACCCACACTCGTCTCTCGGTCTAACAACTACACAGGTTTATTGAATAACACAGCCTCCATCTTTATTGAATACAGCTCCATCTATCTCCCTACGACCCACACTGTCCTCCGTCTAACAACTACACAGGTTTATTGAAGAACATAGAAATCCATCTATCTCCCCTACGACCCACACTGTCCTCGGTCTAACAACTACACAGGTTTATTGAATAACACAGCTCCATCTATCTCCCCTACGACCCACACTGTCCTCCGTCTAACAACTACACAGGTTTATTGAATAACACAGCTCCATCTATCTCCCCTACGACCCACACTGTCCTCGGTCTAACAACTACACAGGTTTATTGAATAACACAGCTCCATCTATCTAGTCTACGACCCACACTGTCCTCGGTCTAACAACTACACAGGTTTATTGAATAACACAGCTCCATCTATCTCCCCTACGACCCACACTGTCCTCGGTCTAACAACTACACAGGTTTATTGAATAACACAGCTCCATCTATCTCCCCTACGACCCACACTGTCCTCGGTCTAACAACTACACAGGTGTATTGAATAACACAGCTCCATCTATCTCCCCTACGACCCACACTGTCCTCGGTCTAACAACTACACAGGTTTATTGAATAACACAGCTCCATCTATCTCCCCTACGACCCACACTGTCCTCGGTCTAACAACTACACAGGTGTATTGAATAACACAGCTCCATCTATCTAGTCTACGACCCACACTGTCCTCGGTCTAACAACTACACAGGTTTATTGAATAACACAGCTCCATCTATCTCCCCTACGACCCACACTGTCCTCGGTCTAACAACTACACAGGTGTATTGAATAACACAGCTCCATCTATCTCCCCTACGACCCACACTGTCCTCGGTCTAACAACTACACAGGTGTATTGAATAACACAGCTCCATCTATCTAGTCTACGACCCACACTGTCCTCGGTCTAACAACTACACAGGTTTATTGAATAACACAGCTCCATCTATCTAGTCTACGACCCACACTGTCCTCGGTCTAACAACTACACAGGTGTATTGAATAACACAGCTCCATCTATCTCCCCTACGACCCACACTGTCCTCGGTCTAACAACTACACAGGTGTATTGAATAACACAGCTCCATCTATCTCCCCTACGACCCACACTGTCCTCGGTCTAACAACTACACAGGTTTATTGAATAACACAGCTCCATCTATCTCCCCTACGACCCACACTGTCCTCGGTCTAACAACTACACAGGTGTATTGAATAACACAGCTCCATCTATCTAGCCTACGACCCACACTGTCCTCGGTCTAACAACTACACAGGTGTATTGAATAACACAGCTCCATCTATCTCCCCTACGACCCACACTGTCCTCGGTCTAACAACTACACAGGTTTATTGAATAACACAGCTCCATCTATCTCCCCTACGACCCACACTGTCCTCGGTCTAACAACTACACAGGTGTATTGAATAACACAGCTCCATCTATCTCCCCTACGACCCACACTGTCCTCGGTCTAACAACTACACAGGTGTATTGAATAACACAGCTCCATCTATCTCCCCTACGACCCACACTGTCCTCGGTCTAACAACTACACAGGTTTATTGAATAACACAGCTCCATCTATCTCCCCTACGACCCACACTGTCCTCGGTCTAACAACTACACAGGTGTATTGAATAACACAGCTCCATCTATCTCCCCTACGACCCACACTGTCCTCGGTCTAACAACTACACAGGTGTATTGAATAACACAGCTCCATCTATCTCCCCTACGACCCACACTGTCCTCGGTCTAACAACTACACAGGTGTATTGAATAACACAGCTCCATCTATCTCCCCTACGACCCACACTGTCCTCGGTCTAACAACTACACAGGTGTATTGAATAACACAGCTCCATCTATCTCCCCTACGACCCACACTGTCCTCGGTCTAACAACTACACAGGTGTATTGAATAACACAGCTCCATCTATCTCCCCTACGACCCACACTGTCCTCGGTCTAACAACTACACAGGTGTATTGAATAACACAGCTCCATCTATCTCCCCTACGACCCACACTGTCCTCGGTCTAACAACTACACAGGTGTATTGAATAACACAGCTCCATCTATCTCCC
>NC_088405.1:7163147-7185647 GCF_034236695.1 Oncorhynchus nerka
GACTAGATAGATGAAGCTGTGTTATTCAATAAACCTGTGTAGTTGTTAGACCGAGGACAGTGTGGGTCGTAGACTAGATAGATGAAGCTGTGTTATTCAATAAACCTGTGTAGTTGTTAGACCGAGGACAGTGTGGGTCGTAGACTAGATAGATGAAGCTGTGTTATTCAATACACCTGTGTAGTTGTTAGACCGAGGACAGTGTGGGTCGTAGGGGAGATAGATGGAGCTGTGTTATTCAATAAACCTGTGTAGTTGTTAGACCGAGGACAGTGTGGGTCGCAGACTAGATAGATGGAGCTGTGTAGTTGTTAGACCGAGGACAGTGTGGGTCGTAGGGGAGATAGATGGAGCTGTGTTATTCAATAAACCTGTGTAGTTGTTAGACCGAGGACAGTGTGGGTCGTAGACTAGATAGATGGAGCTGTGTAGTTGTTAGACCGAGGACAGTGTGGGTCATAGGGGAGATAGATGGAGCTGTGTTATTCAATAAACCTGTGTAGTTGTTAGACCGAGGACAGTGTGGGTCGTAGACTAGATAGATGGAGCTGTGTTATTCAATACACCTGTGTAGTTGTTAGACCGAGGACAGTGTGGGTCGTAGGGGAGAAATATGGAGCTGTGTTATTCAATAAACCTGTGTAGTTGTTAGACCGAGGACAGTGTGGGTCGTAGACTAGATAGATGAAGCTGTGTTATTCAATACTGCAGTGTAGTTGTTAGACGGAGGACAGTGTGGGTCGTAGGGGAGATAGATGGAGCTGTGTTATTCAATAAACCTGTGTAGTTGTTAGACCGAGGACAGTGTGGGTCGTAGGGGAGATAGATGGAGCTGTGTTATTCAATAAACCTGTGTAGTTGTTAGACCGAGGACAGTGTGGGTCGTAGACTAGATAGATGGAGCTGTGTTATTCAATAAACCTGTGTAGTTGTTAGACCGAGGACAGTGTGGGTCGTAGGGGAGATAGATGGAGCTGTGTTATTCAATACACCTGTGTAGTTGTTAGACCGAGGACAGTGTGGGTCGTAGACTAGATAGATGGAGCTGTGTTATTCAATAAACCTGTGTAGTTGTTAGACCGAGGACAGTGTGGGTCGTAGGGGAGATAGATGGAGCTGTGTTATTCAATAAACCTGTGTAGTTGTTAGACCGAGGACAGTGTGGGTCGTAGACTAGATAGATGGAGCTGTGTTATTCAATAAACCTGTGTAGTTGTTAGACCGAGGACAGTGTGGGTCGTAGGGGAGATAGATGGAGCTGTGTTATTCAATAAACCTGTGTAAACCGAGGACAGTGTGGGTTAGACCGAGGACAGTGTAGTTGTTAGACCGAGGACAGGGGAGATAGATGGAGCTGTGTTATTCAATAAACCTGTGTAGTTGTTAGACCGAGGACAGTGTGGGTCAGACTAGATAGATGGAGAGCTGTGTTATTCAATAAACCTGTGTAGTTGTTAGACCGAGGACAGTGTGGGTCGTAGGGGGAGATAGATGGAGCTGTGTTATTCAATAAACCTGTGTAGTTGTTAGACCGAGGACAGTGTGGGTCGTAGACCGAGACAGTGTGGGTAGATAGATGGAGCTGTGTTATTCAATAAACCTGTGTAGTTGTTAGACCGAGGACAGTGTGGGTCGAGGGGAGATAGATGGAGCTGGTTATTCAATAAAGATAGACATGGGGTCGAGGGAGAAATATGGAGCTGTGTTATTCAATAAACCTGTGTAGTTGTTAGACCGAGGACAGTGGGTCGAGACTAGATAGATGAAGCTGTGTTATTCAATAGTGCAGTGTAGTTGTTAGACGGAGGACAGTGTGGGTCAAGGGAGATAGGATGGAGCTGTGTTATTCAATAAACCTGTGTAGTTGTTAGACCGAGGACAGTGTGGGTCGTAGGGGAGATAGATGGAGCTGTGTTATTCAATAAACCTGTGTAGTTGTTAGACCGAGGACAGTGTGGGTCGGAGACTAGATAGATGGAGCTGTGTAGTTGTTAGACCGAGGACAGTGTGGGTCGTAGGGGAGATAGATGGAGCTGTGTTATTCAATAAACCTGTGTAGTTGTTAGACCGAGGACAGTGTGGGTCGTAGACTAGATAGATGGAGCTGTGTAGTTGTTAGACCGAGGACAGTGTGGGTCGTAGGGGAGATAGATGGAGCTGTGTTATTCAATAAACCTGTGTAGTTGTTAGACCGAGGACAGTGTGTGGGGGGAGACTAGATAGATGGAGCTGTGTTATTCAATACACCTGTGTAGTTGTTAGGACCGAGGACAGTGTGGGTCGTAGGGGAGAAATATGGAGCTGTGTTATTCAATAAACCTGTGTAGTTGTTAGACCGAGGACAGTGTGGGTCGTAGACTAGATAGATGAAGCTGTGTTATTCAATACTGCAGTGTAGTTGTTAGACGGAGGACAGTGTGGGTCGAGGGAGATAGATGGAGCTGTGTTATTCAATAAACCTGTGTAGTTGTTAGACCGAGGACAGTGTGGGTCGAGGGGGAGATAGATGGAGCTGTGTTATTCAATAAACCTGTGTAGTTGTTAGACCGAGGACAGTGTGGGTCGTGAGACTAGATAGATGGAGCTGTGTTATTCAACAAACCTGTGTAGTTGTTAGACCGAGGACAGTGTGGGTCGAGGGGAGATAGATGGAGCTGTGTTATTCAATACACCTGTGTAGTTGTTAGACCGAGGACAGTGTGGGTCGTAGACTAGATAGATGGAGTTGTTCAATAAACCTGTGTAGTTGTTAGACCGAGGACAGTGTGGGTCAGGGGAGATAGATGGAGCTGTGTTATTCAAACCTGTAGTTGTTAGACCGAGGACAGTGTGGGTCGTAGACTAGATAGATGGAGCTGTGTTATTCAATAACCCTGTGTAGTTGTTAGACCGAGGACAGTGTGGGTCGTAGGGGAGATAGATGGAGCTGTGTTATTCAATAAACCTGTGTAGTTGTTAGACCGAGGACAGTGTGGGTCGTAGGGGAGATAGATGGAGCTGTGTTATTCAATAAACCTGTGTAGTTGTTAGACCGAGGACAGTGTGGGTCGTAGACTAGATAGATGGAGCTGTGTAGTTGTTAGACCGAGGACAGTGTGGGTCGTAGGGGAGATAGATGGAGCTGTGTTATTCAATAAACCTGTGTAGTTGTTAGACCGAGGACAGTGTGGGTCGTAGACTAGATAGATGGAGCTGTGTAGTTGTTAGACCGAGGACAGTGTGGGTCGTAGGGGAGATAGATGGAGCTGTGTTATTCAATAAACCTGTGTAGTTGTTAGACCGAGACAGTGTGGGTCGAGGGGGAGATAGATGGAGCTGTGTTATTCAATAAACCTGTGTAGTTGTTAGACCGAGAGACAGTGTGGGTCGAGGGGAGAAATATGGAGCTGTGTTATTCAATAAACCTGTGTAGTTGTTAGACCGAGGACAGTGTGGGTCGAGACTAGATAGATGAAGCTGTGTTATTCAATACTGCAGTGTAGTTGTTAGACGGAGGACAGTGTGGGGTCAGGGAGATAGATGGAGCTGTGTTATTCAATAAACCTGTGTAGTTGTTAGACCGAGGACAGTGTGGGTCGAGAGGGGAGATAGATGGAGCTGTGTTATTCAATAAACCTGTGTAGTTGTTAGACCGAGGACAGTGTGGGTCGGAGACAGATAGATGGAGCTGTGTAGTTGTTAGGACCGAGGACAGTGTGGGTCGTAGGGGAGATAGATGGAGCTGTGTTATTCAATAAACCTGTGTAGTTGTTAGACCGAGGACAGTGTGGGTCAGGGACTAGATAGATGGTTTTCGTGTAGTTGTTAGACCGAGGACATGTGGGTCGAGGGGGAGACAGATGGAGCTGTGTTATTCAATAAAACCTGTGTAGTTGTTAGACCGAGGACAGTGTGGGTCGAGACTAGATAGATGAGCTGTGTTATTCAATACACCTGTGTAGTTGTTAGACCGAGGACAGTGTGGGTCGAGGGGGAGAAATATGGAGCTGTGTTATTCAATAAACCTGTGTAGTTGTTAGACCGAGGGACAGTGTGGGTCGTGAGACTAGATAGATGAAGCTGTGTTATTCAATACTGCAGTGTAGTTGTTAGACGGAGGGGACAGTGGGTCGAGGGGAGATAGATGGAGCTGTGTTATTCAATAAACCTGTGTAGTTGTTAGACCGAGGACAGTGTGGGTCGAGGGGGAGATAGATGAGCGTGTTATTCAATAAACCTGTGTAGTTGTTAGACCGAGGACAGTGTGGGTCAGACTAGATAGATGGAGCTGTGTTATTCAATAAACCTGTGTAGTTGTTAGACCGAGACAGTGTGGGTCGTAGGGGAGATAGATGGAGCTGTGTTATTCAATACACCTGTGTAGTTGTTAGACCGAGACAGTGTGGGTCGTAGACTAGATAGATGGAGCTGTGTTATTCAATAAACCTGTGTAGTTGTTAGGACCGAGGACAGTGTGGGTCGAGGGGGAGATAGATGGAGCTGTGTTATTCAATAAACCTGTGTAGTTGTTAGACCGAGGACAGTGTGGGTCGAGACTAGATAGATGGAGCTGTGTTATTCAATAACCTGTGTAGTTGTTAGACCGAGGACAGTGTGGGTCGTAGGGAGATAGATGGAGCTGTGTTATTCAATAAACCTGTGTAGTTGTTAGACCGAGGACAGTGTGGGTCGAGGGGGAGATAGATGGAGCTGTGTTATTCAATAAACCTGTGTAGTTGTTAGACCGAGGACAGTGGGTCGTGAGACTAGATAGATGGAGCTGTGTTATCTCAATAAACCTGTGTAGTTGTTAGACCGAGGACAGTGTGGGTCGAGGGAGATAGATGGAGCTGTGTTATTCAATAAACCTGTGTAGTTGTTAGACCGAGGACAGTGTGGGTCGTAGACTAGATAGATGAAGCTGTGTTATTCAATAAACCTGTGTAGTTGTTAGACCGAGACAGTGTGGGTCGAGACTAGATAGATGAAGCTGTGTTATTCAATAAACCTGTGTAGTTGTTAGACCGAGGACAGTGTGGGTCGTAGACTAGATAGATGAAGCTGTGTTATTCAATACACCTGTGTAGTTGTTAGACCGAGGACAGTGTGGGTCGAGGGGGAGATAGATGGAGCTGTGTTATTCTAATAAACCTGTGTAGTTGTTAGACCGAGGACAGTGTGGGTCGAGACTAGACAGATGGAGCTGGTAGTTGTTAGACCGAGGACAGTGGGTCGTAGGGGGAGATAGATGGAGCTGTGTAGTTGTTAGACCGAGGACAGTGTGGGTCGTAGGGGAGATAGATGGAGCTGTGTTATTCAATAAACCTGTGTAGTTGTTAGACAGAGGACCAAGACTAGATAGATGGAGCTGTGTTATTCAATACACCTGTGTAGTTGTTAGGAGGACATCGTAGGGGAGAAAATGGAGCTGTGTTATTCAATAAACCTGTGTAGTTGTTAGGACAGAGACAGTGTGGGTCGTAGACTAGATAGATGAAGCTGTGTTATTCAATACTGCAGTGTAGTTGTTAGACGGAGGACAGTGTGGGTCGAGGGGAGATAGATGGAGCTGTGTTATTCAATAAACCTGTGTAGTTGTTAGACCGAGGACAGTGTGGGTCGTAGGGGAGATAGATGGAGCTGTGTTATTCAATAAACCTGTGTAGTTGTTAGACCGAGGACAGTGTGGGTCGTAAGGGAGAAATATGTAGCTGTGTTATTCAATAAACCTGTGTAGTTGTTAGACCGAGGACAGTGTGGGTCGTAGGGGAGATAGATGGAGCTGTGTTATTCAGTACAGAGGTGTAGTTGTTAGACCGAGGACAGTGTGGGTCGTAGGGGAGATAGATGGAGCTGTGTTATTCAATAAACCTGTGTAGTTGTTAGACCGAGGACAGTGTGGGTCGTAGGGGAGATAGATGGAGCTGTGTTATTCAATACTGCGGTGTAGTTGTTAGACCGAGGACAGTGTGGGTCGTAGGGGAGAAAGATGGAGCTGTGTTATTCAATAAACCTGTGTAGTTGTTAGACCGAGGACAGTGTGGGTCGTAGGGGAGATAGATGGAGCTGTGTTATTCCTTACTGCGGTGTAGTTGTTAGACCGAGGACAGTGTGGGTCGTAGGGGAGAAAGATGGAGCTGTGTTATTCAATAAACCTGTGTAGTTGTTAGACCGAGTACAGTGTGGGTCGTAGGGGAGATAGATGGAGCTGTGTTATTCAATACTGCGGTGTAGTTGTTAGACCGAGTACAGTGTGGGTCGTAGACTAGATAGATGGAGCTGTGTTATTCAATAAACCTGTGTAGTTGTTAGACCGAGGACAGTGTGGGTCGTAGGGGAGATAGATGGAGCTGTGTTATTCAATACTGCGGTGTAGTTGTTAGACCGAGGACAGTGTGGGTCGTAGAGGAGATAGATGGAGCTGTGTAGTTGTTAGACCGAGGACAGTGTGGGTCGTAGGGGAGATAGATGGAGCTGTGTTATTCAATACTGCGGTGTAGTTGTTAGACCGAGGACAGTGTGGGTCGAGGGGAGATAGATGGAGCTGTGTTATTCAGTACAGAGGTGTAGTTGTTAGACCGAGGACAGTGTCGTAGGGGGAGATAGATGGAGCTGTGTAGTTGGACCGAGATCGGAGGGGAAGATGGAGCTGTGTAGTTGTTAGACCGAGGACAGTGTGGGTCGAGGGAAGATAGATGGAGCTGTGTAGTTGTTAGACCGAGGACAGTGTGGGTCGTAGGGGAGATGATGCGTTGGCTTGGAGAAATACCTAATGGTTATTTAGGGGCCAAACTAGCAGAGCTCTGTTAACCATGTACATGTAAATAGTTAGTTGCCCTGTTTTATATAGGTCTGTCTTGGCACTGGAGGTATTTGTTTCGTCGTGTTTTCAATAACTCCCCCCCAGACATCTCTGACATTTAACTAGGTCTTCTTTGTGTGTGTGTGTGTGTTTTGTCAGAGTGATCACTGTAGCCCAGCAGCAGCTAATACTGCTTTAACTCCATGTGGCCTGTCTATTAGTGGAGACAGGATGGCCTTGGATCATAATAAAGACATATTCACACTCCTCTTAGCCGTACTAACAAGGCAACACATCAAACTAACTCTCGGCAGGGGCCCATCTCAACCTCCATCAAGTCCCCGGGACTCCACACCACGCGTCTGTTGTCCCCCCCTCTTCCTCCCCCTGCCACCCTCCTCCCTGACTCTCTGCCTCTCTCCATCCCTCTGACTCCCTGCCTCCTCCCTCTTCTCCATCCTTCCACCCTCCCTGCCTCCTCTCCCCTCTCTCCATCCCCCACCCCTCCCTGCCCCTCCCTCTCTCTATCCCTCCATCCCTGCTTCCTCCTCTCTCTATCCCTCCACCCCTCCCTGCCTCCCTCCCCTCTCCAGCTCCATCCCTCCATCCTCACTGCTTTATCCCTCCATGCTTAATCCCCTCCATCCGTCCCCCTTCCTCCTTCCTTTCCTTCCTTCCTTCCTTCCTTCCTTCCTTCCTTCCTTCCTTCCTTCCTTCCTTCCTTCCTTCCTTCCTTCCTTCCTTCCTTCCTTCCTTCCTTCCTTCCTTCCTTCCTCCGGCTCTCTGTTTGTAAATGAGATTGGTCATAAATTCAGTTAGTCTCATCTATATTTGATGGCTGGTATTTGCCTGGGCCAGGAGGGAAGTGCACTTTACATGTGGCAACATATGATTACCTGGCGCCTTACTGTATACAGGATCAGACACATCAATAGTATGTATAAATCACTGTCTCTGCCTTCCTCGCTGTCTGCTTTTACTATCCCTCTCTGTCCCTCTCTGTCCTGCTATCCTTTCTATCCCTCTATCCTCTCTCTCTATCCTCTCTCTATCCCTCTCTGTCCTCTCTCTGTCCTCTCTATCCTCTCTATCCTCTCTCTATCCTCTCTCTCTATCCCTCTCTATCCTCTCTCTGTCCTGTCTCTATCCTCTCTCTGCTCTCTATCCTCTCTATCCTCTCTATCCTTCTCTCTATCTCTCCTCTATCTCTATCTATCCTTCTCTATCCCTCTCTCTATCCCTCTCTCTGTCCTCTCTCTATCCCCTCCTCTATCCTCTCTCTATTTCTCACTCATCCTCTCTCTATCCCTCTCTATCCTCTATTCTCTGTCCTCTCTCTATCCTCTCTATCCTCTCTATCCCTCTCTGTCCTCTATCCTCTTCTATCCTCTCTATCCTTTCTGTCCTCTATCTGTCCTCTCTATCCTCTCTCTCTATTCCTCTCTATTCTCTCTCTGTCCCCTCTCTATCCTCTCTATCCCTCTATCCTCCTCTGTCCTCTCTCTATCCTCTCTATCCTCCTCTATCCTCTCTCTATTCTCTCTCTCTATCCTCCTCTATCTCTCTCTCTATTTCTCTCTCTCTATCCCTCTCTATCCTCTCTCTGTCCCTCTCTCTATCCTCCTATCTATCCCTCTCTATCCTCTCTCTATCCCTCTCTCTATCCTCTTCTATCCTCTCTCTATCCCTCTCTATCCCCTCTCTCTATCCTCTCTGTCCCTCTCTCTGTCCTCTCTATCCTCTCTATCCTCTCTATCCCTCTCTATCCTCTCTATCCCTCTCTCTATCCTCTCTCTATTCTCTCTATCCTCTCTCTATCCTTCTCTATCCTCTCTGTCCTCTATCCCTCTATCCTCTATTCTTCTATCCTCTATCCTCTCTCTATCCTCTCTCTATCCTCTCTATCCTCTCTCTATCCCTCTATCCTCTCTATCCTCTCTCTATCCTCTCTCTGTCCTCTTCTATCCTCTCTCTATCCCTCTATCCTCTCTATCCTCTCTCTATCAGTAAATCTCTATCCCCCTCTATCCTCTCTATCTATCCTCTCTCTATCCCTCTGTCCTCTCTATCCTCTCTATCCTCTCTCTATCCTCTCCTATCCTCTCTCTATCCCTCCTCTATCCTCTCTATCCTCTCTCTATCTCTCTCTCTATCCTCTATCCTCTCTATCCTCCTCTGTCCTCTCTCTATCCTCTCTATCCTCTCTATCCTCTCTCTATCCCTCTCTGTCCTCTCCTATCCCTCCATCCCTCTACTGTCCTCATCTATCCTCTCTATCACTGTCTCTCCCTCCTATCCTCTCCTATCCCCTCTCTATCTCTCTCTCTATTCTCCTCTATCCTCTCTCTATCCCTCTCTATCCTCCTCTGTCCTCTCTCTATCCTCTCTATCCTCTCTATCCTCTTCTCTCTATTCTCTCTCTATCCCCTCTCTATCCTCTCTCTATTCTCTCTCTATCCCTCTATCCTCTCTCTGTCCTCTCTATCCTCTCTCTATCCTCTCTATCCTCTCTATCCTCTCTCTATCCCTCTCTATCCTCTCTCTATCCTTCTCTATCCTTTCTATCCTCTCTCTATCCTCTCTCTGTCCCCTCTCTGTCCTCCTATCCTTCCCTTCTCTATCCTCTCTCTATCCTCTCTCTCTATCCTTCTCTATCCTCTATCCTCTCTCTATCCTCTCTCTGTCCCCTCTATCCTCTCTCTGTCCTCTCTCTATCCTCTCTATCCCTCTCTCTATCCTCTCTCTATCCCTCTCTATCCTCTCTCTATCCTCCTCTCTATCCTCTCATCCTCTCTATCCCTCTCTATCCCTCTCTATCCTCTCTCTATCCTCTCTCTGTCCTCTTCTATCCCTCTCTATCCTCTCTCTATCCTCTCTCTATCCTCTCTACCTCTTCTATCCTCTATCTATCCTCTATCCTCTCTCTGTCCTCTCTCTATCTGGTCTATCCTCTCTATCCTCTCTATCCCTCTCTCTATCCCTTCTAGTCTATCTTCTCTATCCTCTCTCTATCCTCTCTCTATCTCTGATCCTCTGGTCCTCTCTATCCTGGTATCCTCTCTATCCTGCTCTATGGGCTCTAGGAGGGAAGTGCATCCTTCTACTATGTGGCTAACATATGATTGGCCTGGTGTGCTTACTGTACAGGATCAGACACATCAATAGTATGTATAAATCACTGTCTCTGCCTTCCCTCTGTCTGCTTTTATGGCTCCTATCCCCCTCTCTGTCCTCTCTCTGTCCTCTCTCTATCCTCTCTCTATCCCCTCTCTATCCTCTCTTATCCCTCTCTATCCCCTCTCTCTCCTTGTCCTGTCCTCTCTCTGTCCTCTATCCCTTCCTCTATCCTCTCTTCTATCCCTTCTATTATCCTCTCTCTATCCTTCTATCCTCCTCTATCCTCTCTCTATCCTCTCTCTATCCTCTCTCTATCCTCCTCTATCCTCTCTATATCCTCTCTCTATCCCTCTCTATCCTCTCTCTATCCTCTCTGTCCTCTCTCTATCCTCTCTCTGTCCTCTCTCTATCCCTCTCTATCTATCCTCTCTCTATCCTCTCTCTGTCCTCTCTCTATCCTCTCTCTGTCCTCTCTCTATCCCTCTCTATCCTCCTCTATCCCTCTCTATCCTCTCTGTCCTCTCTCTATCCCCTCTATTCTCTCTTATCCCTCTCTGTCCTCTCTCTATCCCTTCTATCCTCTCTCTCTATTCTCTCTCTCTGTCCTCTCTATCCTATCTATCCTCTCTATCCTCTCTCTGTCCTCCCTATCTCTCTCTATCCTCTCTATCCTCTCTCTATTCTTCTTCTCTATCCCTCTCTATCCTCTCTCTATCCTCTCTCTATCCCTCTCTATCCTTCTATCCTCTCTCTATCCCTCTCTATTCTCTCTCTATCCCCTCTATCCTCTTCTATTCTCTCTCTATCCTCTCTCTATCCTTCTGTCCTCTCTATCCTCTCTCTATCCTCTCTCTATCCTCTCTATCCTCTCTCTCTATCCTCTCTTCTCCCTCTCTATCCTCTCTCTATCTCTCTCTGTCCTCTCTCTATCCTCTCTGTCCCTCTCTCTATCCTCTCTCTCTCTCTCTCTATCCTCTCTCTCTATCCTCTCTCTATCCTCTCTCTCTCTCCTCTCTATCCTCTCTATCCTCTCTCTATCTCTCTCTATCCTCTCTCTATCCTCTCTCTGTCCTCCTCTATCCTCTCTATCCTCTCTATCCTCTCTCTATCCTCTCTATCCTATCTATCCTCTCTCTCTCTGTCACTCTTCTATCACTCTCTCTGTCCTCTCTATAAATCTCTCTTCCTCTCTCTATCCTCTCTCTCTATCCTCTCTATCCTCTCTATCTTTCTCTCTATCCTCTCTCTATCCTCTCTCTATCCTCTCTCTATCCTCCCTCTCTCTATCCTCTCTCCTATCCTCTCTCTCTATTCCCTCTCTCTATCCTCTCTCTATCCTCTCTCTCTATTCTCTCTCTCTATCCTCTCTCTATCCTCTCTCTATCCTCTCTCTGTCCTCTCTCTATCCTCTCTCTATCCTCTCTCTATCCTCTCTCTATCCTCTCTCTATCCTCTCTCATATGATTACCTGGTGCTCTTACTGTACAGGATCAGACAAATCAATAGTATGTATAATTCACTGTCTCTGCCTTCCTCGCTGTCTGCTTTTATGGCTCTCTATCCTCTTTCATTAATGTTTTATCAAGATTGACTGGAACCAAAAGTTGTTTTCTACAGTTATTTATTCAACCTTAATCATTAAATAAAACTGCTAATTGGTTCTTTCTGAACCTATAGATGATAAAGTGAATCTCAGTCAGAGTTCTGGTTCCATTACGAAATGAAACATGATTCATTATTAATATTAGTTTCTCAGTAATTTAATAAAACCATTACACTTCATGCTGAAAAGCTGGAGCGACGGCCAGAAGATCCATTGAAGTTTACTCATATAGTATGTCTCCCAACCTCACTGTATCAAATCATGTCTCATTCATATGACTGAGCTAAGGTGAGGAGATCCCTCCCTCCCCTCTCCCTCCCCTCCCCTCCCTCCCTCCCTCCCTCCCCTCCTTCACCCCTCCCTCCCTCCCTCCCTCCCTCCCCTCCTTCATCTCTCCCCTCCCTCCCCTCCCACCCCTCCCGCCACCCCCCCCTCCCTCCCTCCCTCCCTCCCCTCTATCCACACACATCAGACGGGTGGATGTAGGGAGGAATCTGAAGACAATGGTGTATTGGAGGAGGAATGTGAAGGAAAATCAATCATGTCATAAGTGAGGAGGATGGGGGTAAATGTGAACTCTGACAGGTTTCATCATCTGGCGGCTGGCTGTCTATCCAGCATTCGGCTGGAGGCTAGAGTTTTCTCACTTTGTCCTCCTGGATACTGACTTTGTGGATAGATCTCAGGGTACTTCTGGATGGCAGAATGAGGAGGGTCAGACTCTGCCTCTTTGGGCAGAACGTTGTGCTTCTTTTTGTTTGTTTTCTCCATCTGTATCGTCTTCCTTTGCACCTCCCCGATGACGAGATATGTCAGAGAAGCAGTTTGCTTGGGGTGTTGTTCCAGTGACTGCTGTACTACCGCACTGGAAAGTCTGAGGTCTGTTCCACTGGGTTACCAGACCTCTGCCTCAGTGGAAGTCCAATTGTCCAACCCTCAGTATTTGTTCTGAAGGAGGAACAGGGTGTTTATATGGTCATCATGTTGTATTTGTTCTGAAGGAGAAACAGGGTGTTTATATGGTCATCATGTTGTATTTGTTCTGAAGGAGAAACAGGGTGTTTATATGGTCATCATGTTGTATTTGTTCTGAAGGAGAAACAGGGTGTTTATATGGTCATCATGTTGTATTTGTTCTGAAGGAGAAACAGGGTGTTTATATGGTCATCATGTTGTATTTGTTCTGAAGGAGAAACAGGGTGTTTATATGGCCGTCATGTTGTATTTGTTCTGAAGGAGAAACAGAATGTCTATATGGTCATCATGTTGTATTTGTTCTGAAGGAGAAACAGGGTGTTTATATGGCCACCTTACATATTCAATAAGAATACAAGCAGAGCTCTGAACATGACAGTTAACAGAGAAACATGCAGCAGAATTATACTGTATCATGTGAATGGAGTGTTTGTGTCCAATAGGGTTGGCCTGATCTGTCCTGTATGCTTGTCTGTAATGTTCTTAGTTATATTGTAGATGTTATATTGTAGACATTCTATTGTAGACATTCTATTGTAGATATTCTATTGTAGACATTCTATTGTAGACATTCTATTGTAGATATTCTATTGTAGACATTCTATTGTAGATGTTCTATTGTAGACATTCTATTGTAGATGTTCTATTGTAGACATTCTATTGTAGATGTTCTATTGTAGACATTCTATTGTAGACATTCTATTGTAGACATTCTATTGTAGATTGTAGACATTCTATTGTAGACATTCTATTGTAGACATTCTATTGTAGATATTATATTGTAGACATTCTATTGTAGATATTCTATTGTAGACATTCTATTGTAGAAGTTCTATTGTAGACATTCTATTGTAGACATTCTATTGTATATTTTCTATTGTAGACATTCTATTGTAGATTTTCTAGATTGATCTCTACAGCTGATGCTGCACTGCCCGCTGTGGGCTTTTATTGTCCTACTTCTTCCTCTACTCCATCTGCTCTCTCTTTCTCTCTGTCTCACACACACACACACACACACACACACACACACACACACACTCTCTCTGTCTCTGTCTCTGTCTCTGTCTCTGTCTCTGTCTCTGTGTCTCTGTCTCTGTCTCTCTCTCTCTCTCTGTCTCTCTCTCTCTCTCTCTCTCTCTCTCTCTCTCTCTCTCTCTCTCTCTGTCTCTCTCTCTCTGTCTCTCTCTCTCTCTCTCTCTCTCTCTCTCTCTCTCTCTCTCTCTCTCTCTCTCTCTCTCTCTGTCTCTGTCTCTCTCTCTCTCTCTCTCTCTCTCTCTCTCTCTCTCTCTCTCTCTCCCTAGACCGGAAACACGTGAGTCGTATTATGTCTTGGCTGGTCAGTGACCCCTCTCCTCTCTCAGGTTGCCAGTGATCCTGTGACACATGCTCCCACACTCCCAGGCTTGGAGAGGATGAGATCAACCCTAAAACAAGCAAACAACGTTGGCTGTAAAAACAACCACCACACACACGGAGGGAACAGGAAAGGGAAGAGAGCAGGAAACATTGAAGGGCTCAAACTCCCCCATTAACTAGCAAACTCCCCCATTAACTAGCAAACTCCCCCATTAACTAGCAAACTCCCCCATTAACTAGCAAACTCCCCCATTAACTAGCAACCCCCGCCATTAACTAGCAAACTCCCCCATTAACTAGCAAACTCCCATTAACTAAACTCCCCATTAACTAGCAAACCCACCCATTAACTAGCAAACTCCCCATTAACTAGCAAACCCCCATTAACTAGCAAAATCCCCATTAACTAGCAAACTCCCCATTAACTAGCAAAATCCCCATTAACTAGCAAACTCCCCATTAACTCAGCAAACTCCCCATTAACTAGCAAAATCCCCCATTAACTAGCAAACTCCCCCATTAACTAGCAAAAT
This sequence comes from Oncorhynchus nerka, assembly GCF_034236695.1. Lineage (NCBI taxonomy): Eukaryota > Metazoa > Chordata > Actinopteri > Salmoniformes > Salmonidae > Oncorhynchus > Oncorhynchus nerka. The sequence goes on from NC_088405.1 coordinate 7,177,516, forward strand.
CCCCATTAACTAGCAAACCCCCCATTAACTAGCAAACCCCCATTAACTAGCAAAATCCCCCATTAATCCCCCATTAACTAGCAAACTCCCCATTAACTAGCAAAATCCCCATTAACTAGCAAAATCCCCATTAACTAGTAAACTCCCCCATTAACTAGCAAACCCCCATTAACTAGCAAACCCCCCCATTAACTAGCAAAATCCCCCATTAACTAGCAAAATCCCCATTAACTAGTAAACTCCCCATTAACTAGCAAACCCCCATTAACTAGTAAACTCTCCCCATTAACTAGCAAACCCCCCATTAACTAGTAAACTCCCCCATTAACTAGCAACCCCCCATTAACTCCCCATTAACTAGCAAAATCCCCATTAACTAGCAAAATCCCCCATTAACTAGTAAACTCCCCATGTACTAGCAAACCCCATTAACTAGTAAACTCCCCATTAACTAGTAAACTCCCCATTAACTAGCAAACTCCCCATTAACTAGCAAACTCCCCATTAACTAGCAAACTCCCCATTAACTAGCAAACTCCCCATTAACTAGCAAACTCCCCATTAACTAGCAAACTCCCCCATTAACTGGCAAACTCCCCATTAACTAGCAAACCCCCATTAACTAGCAAACTCCCCATTAACTAGAAAACTCCCCATTAACTAGCAAACCCCCATTAACTAGCAAACCCCATTAACTAGCAAACTCCCCCATTAACTGGCAAACTCCCCCATTAACTAGCAAACTCCCCCATTAACTACCAAACTCCCCCATTAACTAGCAAAATCTCACAGCATCTAATTGTAATTTCCCCTTTTTTTCTGCCTGAAAAATCTTTTTGGATTTTGTGAAAAACAGTTTTTTTTATTAGTTTAGCAAGAATGTAGGCTATCATATGGCATTTTATTGTGCATTGTTGCAGCTCGTATTTGAAGCATGGTTTCGTAAGCTGGTTTAAATTGTGTTAGTGCTCAGTTGGGTCTCTGAACTTCATTTTCACCCTGATGAGAGTCAGTTTTTCCTGAGAGAGTAAGTATCTCACTAAAATGTGCTAAGTCGCCCAATTTGCAATGCAGTTATGACAATATCCCACCCTCTACCACCTCTTCTCCTCTTCTCCTCTTCTCCTCCACCTCCTCCACCACCTCTTCTCCTCTTCTCCTCTTCTCCTCCACCTCCTCTACCACCTCTTCTCCTCTTCTCCTCTTCTCCTCTTCTCCTCCACCTCCTCTACCACCTCTTCTCCTCTTCTCCTCTTCTCCTCCACCTCCTCCACCTACCACCTCTACCACCTCTTCCTCCACCTCCTTCTCCTCTTCTCCTCTTCTCTTCTCCTCCTCCTCCACCTCCCTCCACCACCTCTACCCTTCTCTCTTCTCCTCTTCTCCTCTACCACCTCTACCTCCTCTACCACCTCTCTTCTCCACCTCTTCTCCTCTTCTCCTCCACCTCCTCCTACCTCCTCTACCACCTCTTCTCCTCTTTCTCCTCTTCTCCTCCACCTCCTCTACCACCTCTTCTCCTCTTCTCTCTCCTCTTCTCCTCCACCTCCTCTACCACCTCTACCACCTCTTCTCCTCCTCTACCTCTTCTCCTCTTCTCCTCCCTCCTCTACCACCTCTACCACCTCTTCTCCTCTTCTCTCTTCTCCTCCACCTCCTCCACCACCTCTACCACCTCTACCACCTCTTCTCCTCTTCTCCTCTCCACCTCCTCCACCTTCTACCACCTCTTCTCCTCCACCACCTCCCCTACCACCTCTTCTCCTCTTTCTCCACCTCTTCTCCTCTTCTCCTCTTCTCCTCCACCTCCTCTACCACCTCTACCACCTCTTCTCCTCTCTCCTCCTCTCTCTCCTCTTCCCTCCACCTCCTCTACCACCTCTTCTCCTCTTCTCCTCTTCTCCTCCACCTCCTCTACCACCTCTTCACCTCTACCACCTTCTCCCACCTCCTCTACCACCTCTACCACCTCTTCTCCTCTTCTCCTATCCTCCACCTCCTCTACCACCTCTACCACCTCTTCTCCTCTTCTCCTCTTCTCCTCTTATCCTCTTCTCCTCTCTCCTCCCCTACCACCTCTACCACCTCTACCACCTCTACCACCTCTACCACCTCTGCCTCTTCTCCTCTTCGCTCTCTTCTCCTCTTCTCCTCCTCCTCCACCTCCTCTACCACCTCTACCACCTCTTCCTCCCTCTTCTCCTCCACCTCTCCACCTCCTCTACCACCTCTTCTCTCTTCTTCTCCTCTACCACCTCTTCTCCTCTTCTCCTCCACCTCCTCTCCTCTCCACCTCTTCTCCTCTTCTCCTCTTCTCCTCTTCTCCTCCACCTCCTCTACCACCTCTTCTCCCTCTTCTCCTCCACCACCTCTACCACCTCTACCACCTCTACCACCTCTACCACCTCTACCACCTCTTCTCCTCCACCTCCTCTACCACCTCTTCTCCTCTTCTCCTCTTATCCTCTTCTCCTCCACCTCCTCTACCACCTCTACCACCTCTACCACCTCTACCACCTCTACCACCTCTACCACCTCTTCTCCTCTACCACCTCTACCACCTCTTCTCCTCTTCTCCTCCACCACCTCTACCACCTCTACCACCTCTACCACCTCTACCACCTCTTCTCATCTCTTCTCCTCCACCTCCTCTCACCTATCTCCACCTCTTCTCCTCCATCCCCCCCTCCACCTCCTCTACCACCTCTTCTCTCTTCTCATCTTCTCCTCTCACACCTCTTCTCCTCTTCTTACCTCCACCTCCTTCTACCACCTCTTCTCCTCTTCTCTGCTCCACCACCTCTACCACCTCTTCTCCTCTTCTTATCTCCACCACCTCCACCTCTTCTCCTCTACCACCTCTTCTCATCTTCTCCTCTTCTCCTCTTCTCCTCTTCTTATCTGCCCCCTCCCCCCACATTAACCTCTTCTCCTCTTCTTATCTGCTCCCCCACAATCTATCTGCCCCCCCACAACCTCTTCTCCTCTTCTTATCTCCCCCCACAACCCCTCCTCTTCATATCTGCCCCTACAACCTCTTCTCCTCTTCTTATCTTATCTGGCCCCTCCCCCCACAACCTCTTCTCCTCTTCATATCTGCCCCCTCCCCTCCACAGCCTCTTCTCCTCTTCTTATCTGCTCCCTCCCCTCCACAACCTCTTCTCCTCTTTCCATACTTCCTACATGTGTTCATCGTGGTTCTACATAATTGAAAGTTAACACTTTTCTTCGTCTTTATAACAACAACGATCTTTACCGTTGTCTTTAAATACATTACTTCCAGAAATGAAATAAAAAAAGGAATCAGGATTCTTGGCAGAACATCGGTTGCATTTATTATGTAAAATAATTGTACAGGTAGGAGGTGAAACCATTTGGGGATTTCTGTTATAGCTGGGAAGAAAAGGAAAAAAAAACGACAGAAAAACGAGCACATTAAAAAGAACCCAGCCTCCGTCCCAAATGCTACACTATTCCCTATACAGTGCACTACTTTAACTAGACTCTGGTCAACAGTAGTGCACTATAGAATGAATAGGGTGCGATTTTGGATGCAGACCCATTCTTTCCCATCTGGTCCTACTGGCTGTAGAGACTGATCTGAGCTGTCAATCACCTATCCCCCTCTGTGAGGAGAGGTCCCAGCGCTGAAACCCTCCCCATCTCATTAACACAACGAGTAGAGAGACAGTGGAGAGATATTGGGGAGAGAGGGAAGAGAGAGGGAGAGAGAGGCAGAGAGAGAGAGAGAGAGAGAGAGAGAGGGGCAGAGAGAGGAGAGGGGAGAGAGAGAGGGGCTGAGTGAGAGAGGGGGGAGAGAGAAGGCAGAGAGAGGAAGAAGGAGAGAGAGAGAGAGAGAGAGAGGGGCAGAGAGAGAGAGAGAGAGGGGCAGAGAGAGAGAGGGGAGAGAGTGAGAGGGGCAGAGAGAGAGAGGAGAGAGAGAGGGAGAGGTGGAGAGCGGGGCAGAGGAGAGATGAGAGAGAGAGAGAGAGAGAGAGAGAGAGAGAGAGAGAGAGAGAGAGAGAGAGAGAGAAAGAAAGAAAGAAAGACATCTTCAGAGTATAGAGTGTGTGGCTTAGTGTGGCTCGGCAGGATTGTAATATTTTGGTTGGTGTGACAGGATGATTTTAGTGATTTGCAGGATTTATCTGCTGTTAAAGTACAGCCTGGGGTCTAATTGGTAGGAAAGTAAATCCCCCCCATCCTCCTGTCACTCTGTGTTTTATTTACGGAGGGCTGCCAGAACCTATTTACACAATAATGAGGATACATCACTGTGGTGCTGTAACACAGAGACTCGCAGCATGGGATCCAGACCGGACAATTACAATCACGTCTGAACTGGTGGAGGCGGAGTCTCTGTCAGCCTCTATCAGACCTGAGAAAAGGGGGACTACACTAGACTACAGCTGAGTCAGGATCGGCAAGTCCACCATCACAATACCCTGCTGTCGGCGTTTCAAAAGTTTACTTTGAAAATGATGACATCACCACGCTGTCTTAAATCTTCCCCGGTCACCTCTCTGGGTCGTTATTCAGCCTCTATATATCACAGAGGTTTTTATACAGGTTCTAGAAGAACGATGTCTTCCCAGTCGATGGGAGGACGAGCTGGTGATTTAGTGTTGGGGGTATAGAGGAAACAGGTTGTATTTTAGAGAACTGATATTAAAACCAGCCAAGTGGAGATCACTTTCAGTTCTCTCTCTCTCTCTCTCTCTCTCTCTCTCTCTCTCTCTCTCTTTCGCTCTCTTTCAGTTCTCTCTCTCTTTCAGTTCTCTCTCTCTCTCTCTCTCTCTCTCTTTCAGTTCTCTCTCTCTTTCAGTTCTCTCTATCTTTCTCCTCTCTCCTCTCTCCTTCTCTGTCTCTCTCTCTTTCAGTTATTCCTCTCTCTCTTTCTCCTCTCCCCTCTCTCCCTCTCTGTCTCTCTCCCTCTCTTTCATTTCTCTCTCTCCCCCCCCTCTCTCTCTCTCTCTCACCCTCTCTGTCTCTCTCTCTCTTTCATTTCTCTCTCCTCTCTCCTTCTCTGTCCCTCTCTCTCTTGCATTTATCTCTCTCTCCTAATCTCTCTCTCTCTCTCTCTCTTTCTCTTTCATCTCTCTCTCTCTCTCTCTCTCTTTCTCTTTGATTTCTCTCTCTCACTCTCTCTCTCTGTCTCTCTCTCCCCCTCTCTCTTTCTTTCTCCTCTCCCCTCTCTCCCTCCCTGTCTCTTTAATTTCTCTCTCTCTCTCCCTCTTTCTCTCTCTCTCTCTTTCTTTCTCTCTCTCTCTCTCTCTCTCTCTCTCTCTCTCTCTCTCTCTCTCTCTCTCTCTCTCTCTCTCTCTCTCTCTCTCTCTCCTCTCTCTCTCTCTCTCTCTCTCTCTCTCTCTCTCTCTCTCTCTCTCTCTCTCTCTCTCTCTCTCTCTCTCTCTCTCCCTCTCTCTCTCTCTCTCTCTCCCTCTCTCTCTCTCTCTCTCTCTCTCTCTCTCTCTCTCTCTCTCTCTCTCTCTGTCTCTCTCTCCCCCTCTCTCTTTCTTTCTCCTCTCCCCTCTCTCCCTCCCTGTCTCTTTAATTTCTCTCTCTCTCTCCCTCTTTCTCTCTCTCTCTCTCTTCTCTCTCTCTCTCTCTCTCTCTCTCTCCCTCTCTCTCTCTCTCTCTCTCTCCTCTCTCTCTCTACTCTCTCTCTCTCTCTCCCTACTCTCTCTCTCTCTCCTCTCTCTCTCTCTCTCTCTCTCCTCTCTCTCTCTCTCTCTCCTCTCTCTCTCTCTCTCTCTCTCTCTCTCTCTCTCTCTCTCTCTCTCTCTCTCTCTCTCTCTCTCTCTCTCTCTCTCCCTCTCTCTCTCTCTCTCTCTCTCTCTCTCTCCCTCTCTCTCTCTCTCTCTCTCTCTCTCTCTCTCTCTCTCTCTCTCTCTCTCTCTCTCTCTCTCTCTGTCTCTGTCTCTCTCTCTCTCTCTCTCTCTCTCTCTCTCTCGAAAGTCATTTCTCCATTATTTGCAGCTCTCCCTTCAGAGAATGCCTGCTCAGTTAGAACGACTGGAAAGAGAGAGTTAATTCAGGAGAGGAGAGCAGGTTTTCTACCCTGCTCCCTCCTTCTCATCCCTTCATACAGCTCCTGACACACTGTACTAGATGGCCCAGGGGGAGATGAGAGGAGCCTATTTTTCACACCTCACTGGGAACTCTCTTCATGATGAGCCTCTCAAGGTGAATATTGGCATTTATTTAGCCTCTACAGGACATTAAAAAACGGAGCAGTATTTAGTAGCAGCTCGTCGCATTAGAAAGTTGTCAGAAAGCATCAGTCGTAGTCATTTTTCAAATCGCTGCTTGGGTTCTCCTCTCCCTCAAACCCCTATTCAACTTGACTTACTGCTCCTCGTGACATTCCAGTTGTCTCTCGTTGTGATCAAATCAAATGTATTTAGAAAGCCCTTCGCACATCAGCTGATATCTCAAAGTGCTGTACAGAAACCCAGTCTAAAACCTCAAACAGCAAGCAATGCAGGTGTAGAAGCACGGTGGCTAGGAAAAACTCCCTAGAAAGGCTAAAACCTAGGAAGAAACCTAGAGAGGAACCAGGCTATGAGGGGTGGCCAGTCCTCTTCTGGCTGTGCCGGGTGGAGATTAGAAACCTAGAGAGGAACCAGGCTATGAGGGGTGGCCAGTCCTCTTCTGGCTTTGCCGGGTGGAGATTAGAAACCTAGAGAGGAACCAGGCTATGAGGGGTGGCCAGTCCTCTTCTGGCTGTGCTGGGTAGAGAGGAACCAGGCTATGAGGGGTGGCCAGTCCTCTTCTGGCTGTGCCGGGTGGAGATTAGAAACCTAGAGAGGAACCAGGCTATGAGGGGTGGCCAGTCCTCTTCTGGCTGGGCCGGGTGGAGATTAGAAACCTAGAGAGGAACCAGGCTATGAGGGGTGGCCAGTCCTCTTCTGGCTGTGCTGGGTGGAGATTAGAAACCTAGAGAGGAACCAGGCTATGAGGGGTGACCAGTGATGACAGAATGAGCCTGGCTGCAGCAGCAGCAGCATCTCCCAACACTGTTGAGAGGAAAATCATTACAAGTAATGAAAAGTCTTGGCTGAAACATCAAAACAGTTTTGACAGCAATACGTCTCTTCTATTCAGTTTATCGTTGGTTTGTTATTGGGGCGTTAAGATGCCAGTGTCAACACAGAAGGACAACACAGCCAAGGCAGGAGGACAACACAGCCAAGGCAGAAGGACATGGGCGATGCACAGCGTTGCACTACATCTCCTGTGTTTGTTAGTTAGTTTGTATAATGTGCTGTTCTGATCTGCTCTGTCTGGCCCTGTAATGCCAGGAACCAGAAGCCTAGTGTGGTCTATCTGGCCCAGATCTGGCCCTGGTCTGGCTCTGGTCTTGTCCTGGCCCAGGTGTGGCCTTGTATAGAGAGAGGGAGTAATTGGAGGTGGCACACCTGACAATTGAGTGTTGTTGGTACTGGCTCCCTGCCTCCCCTGCCCTGCCAGTGAGAGAGCTAGCCTCTATCATCTAGCCTCTAGACTCTATCCTCTAGGCTCTAGGCTCTAGCCTCTAGCCTCTAGCCTCTATCCTCTAGACTCTATCCTCTATCCTCTATCCTCTAGCCTCTATCCTCTAGCCTCTATCCTCTATCCTCTATCCTCTATCCTCTACCCTCTATCCTCTATCCTCTATCCTCTAGACTCTATCCTCTATCCTCTAGCCTCAAGATTATTTCCTCTAATCTCTATCCTCTAGGCTCTATCCTCTATCCTCTATCCTCTAGGCTCTATCCTCCAACCTCAAGACTCTACTCTCTAATCTCTATCCTCTAGGCTCTAGCCTCTAGTCTCTAGGCTCAAGACTCTAGCCTCCTCAAACCCTAATATATTGTCACTGAGAGGAGAGGAGGGGAGAGGAGAGGAGAGGAGAGGAGAGGAAAGGAGAGGAGAGGAGAGGGGAGGGGGAGGGAGGGGGGAGGGGAGGAGGAGGAGAGGAGAGGGAGAGGAGAGGAGAGGAGGAGGAGGAGAGGAGAGGAGAGGAGAGGGAGGAGAGGAGAGGAGAGAGAGGAGAGGAGAGGAGAGGAGAGGAAAGGAGAAGGAGGAGAAGAGAGGAGAGGAGCGGAAAGGAAAGGAAAGGAAAGGTGGAGAGGAGAGGAGAGGAGAGGAGA
>NC_088405.1:7193147-7203247 GCF_034236695.1 Oncorhynchus nerka
ATATCATAGTGGGGCTATGGCCCACATGTAATAGGGGGGCTATGGTCCACATATCATAGGGTGGCTATGGGGGCTATGGCCCACATATCATAGGGTGGCTGTATGGCCCACATATCATAGGGTGGCTATGGCCCACATGTCATAGGGGGCTATGGGGCTATGGCCCACATGTAATAGGGTGGCTATGGCCCACATATCATAGGGTGGCTATGGCCCACATATCATAGGGTGGCTATGGCCCACATGTCATAGGGGGCTATGGCCCACATATCATAGTGGGGCTATGGCCCACATGTAATAGGGGGGCTATGGTCCACATATCATAGTGGGGCTATGGCCCAGGGTGGCATGTCATAGTGTTTAGTGAGATGAACCCATGGTGCTGTCTAGTCAGTGCTGTCTCAGTGTTTAGTGAGATGAACCCATGTCTAGTCAGTGGTGTCTCAGTGTTTAGTGAGATGAACCCATGGTGCTGTCTAGTCAGTGCTGTCTCAGTGTTTAGTGAGATGAACCCATGGTGCTGTCTAGTCAGTGGGGTCTCAGTGTTTAGTGAGATGAACCCATGGTGCTGTCTAGTCAGTGGTGTCTCAGTGTTTAGTGAGATGGAACTAGTCCATGAGTGCTGTCTAGTCAGTGGGGTCTCAGTGTTTAGTGAGAGGAACCCATGGTGCTGTCTAGTCAGTGGTGTCTCAGTGTTTAGTGAGATGAACCCATGTCTGTCAGTGGGGTCTCTGTGTTTATGAGAGAACCCATGGGGTCAGTCAGTGGTGTCTCAGTGTTTAGTGAGATGAACCATTTGGTGCTGTCTAGTCAGTGTCTCAGTGTTTCAGTGTTTAGTGAGATGAACCCATGTCTAGTCAGTGGTGTCTCAGTGTTTAGTGAGATGAACCCATGTCTAGTCAGTGGGGTCTCAGTGTTTAGTGAGAGGAACTCCATGGTGCTGTCTCAGTGGGGTCTCAGTGTAGTGAGAGGGTGTCTCAGTCAGTGGGGTTTAGTGTTTATGAGATGAACCCATGGTGCTGTCTAGTCAGTGGTGTCTCAGTGTTTAGTGAGATGAACCCATGGTGCTGTCTAGTCAGTGCTGTCTGTTTAGTGAGATGAATCTAGTCAGTGGGTCTCAGTGTTTAGTGAGAGGAACCATGGTGCTGTCTAGTCAGTGGGGTCTCAGTGTTTAGTGAGATGAATCCATTCTCCAGTCTCTCAGTGTCTTAGTGAGATGAACCCTCTGTCTTCAGTGGTGTCTCCAAGTGAGATGAACCCATGGTGCTTCAGTCAATAGTGAGATATGCTGTCCACCAGTCTGTCTCAGTGTTTAGTGATGAACCCATGGTGCTGCTGTCTAGTCAGTGCTGTCTCAGTGTTAGTGAGATGAATCCATGGTGCTGACAGTGGTGTCTCTGTTTAGTAAGATGAACCCATGTCTAGTCAGTGGTGTCTCAGTGTTTAGTCTCATGGTGCTCTCCAGTCAGTGCTGTCTCAGTGTTTAGTGACCTGAACCCATGGTGCTGTCTAGTCTGAGTGGATCTACCCGTCAGGTCATGTGTTGTTATTGGCTTCATCCCTCTCTTTAAATGTGCATTCAAATAGAATATCCTGTCCCTGTACCAGCCAGGCCTTGTCTCCTGACTCCTGTTATGACTCCCTCCCTCTCTCTCTCTCTCTCTCTCTCTCTCTCTCTCTCTCTCCTCTCTCTGCCTCTCCACTCTCTAGCTCTCCTGTCTGTCTGTCTGTCTGTCTGTCTGTCTGTCTGTCTGTCTCTCTCTCTCTCCACTCTCTCCTCTCTCTCTCTCTCTCTCTCTCTCTCTCTGTCTGTCCACCTGTCTCCTCTCCTCTCTCTGTCTCTCTCTCCCACCTGAGGCCCTGGTTAAAAGTAGTGCACTATATAGGGAATAGTGAGCCATTTAAGATGCATTTCAGCCAGACTGCTCTGTTTTTTGGTAGCTAGTGGAGTAGACACATGCTTCTTTATTTACATGAGAGTTTTTAGACACAAAATCTCCCCTCTCCCTTCTCTCCACCTGTCTCCCCCCTCTCCCGTCTCTCCACCTGTCTCCCCCTCTCCTGTTTCTCCACCTGTCTCCCCCTCTCCCGTCTCTCCACCTGTCTCTCCCCTCTCCCGTCTCTCCACCTGTCTCTCCCTCTCCCATCTCTCCACCTGTCTCCACCCTCTCCCATCTCTCCACCTGTCTCCCCTCCCTCTCCCATCTCCACCTGTCTCCCCTCTCCCCGTCTCTCCACCTGTCTCCCCCTCTCCCATCTCTCCACCTGTCTCCCCTCTCCCATCTCTCTCCACCTGTCTCCTCTCCTCTCCTCTCCCACCAGTCTCCCCCTCTCTCTCCACCTGTCTCCCCTCTCCCATCTCTCCACCTGTCTCCCCTCTCCCGTCTCTCCACCTGTCTCCCCCTCTCCCGTTTCTCCCTCTTTCCTCTCTCTCCGTCATCTGTGTTGCCTCTTGATAATGTCCTGTGTTTTTGTGTATTTTTTTTAGTTGGACAAGTTTTAAATTGCACGCGTCAGGACTTTGCTAATTAAAGTCATACTTCCAAAAATGCCATAATAACTGTTAATTAGCTTGATGCTATTTTCAGCATAATTTGCTAATTAGTAGGAAACCTGTACAGCATTTCTGCCTAATTACGGTGCGGCTCCACACACTGGCATCTGTGACTGGACTCCAAATGATGCCATTACAGCAGACCCACATGAGCCATTCATTCAAAACACTTAACTACCTGTCCTGATATTGACAAACTCTGAAGTCAGCTGGATTTGAACCCGTTTGATTAATGTCTCTTTCTTGTCTGTTTCACCATGGTCACCATGGTGATAAATATGGAAATATAAACAGCAACAACAACGTTAAAAACACAAAAAAACAACGTTTTATATGATCTACAAACTAATTGTGTTGATGTGTTGTTTTCTACAGTAGATGTGTTGTTTTCTCCAGTAGATGTGTTGTTTTCTACAGTAGATGTGTTGTTTTCTACAGTAGACAGGTTGTTTTCTACAGTAGACAGGTTGTTTTCTACAGTAGATGTGTTGTTTTCTACAGTAGATGTGTTGTTTTCTACAGTAGATGTGTTGTTTTCTACAGTAGATGTGTTGTTTTCTACAGTAGTGTTGTTGTTTTCTACAGTAGATGTGTTGTTTTCTACAGTAGATGTGTTGTTTTCTACAGTAGATGTGTTGTTTTCTACAGTAGATGTGTTGTTTTTACAGTAGACAGGTTGACAGTAGACTGTTTCTACAGTAGATGTGTTGTTTTTTTGCCAGTAGATGTGTTGTTTTACAGCAGATGTGTTGTTTTCTATAGTAGATGTACAGTGATAAAAAGTTGTTTTTAGCAGACAGGTTGTTTTTACAGATGCTGTTTCTCCAGTGAGATGGGTTGTTCTCTACAGTAGATGTGTTGTTTTCTACAGTAGATGTGCTGCCTTTCTTTGCCAGTAGATGTGTTGCTTTCACAGTAGATGTGTTGTTTCTACAGTAGATGTAGTTGTTTTCAGTAGATGTGTTGTTTTCTACAGTAGATAGTTGTTTTCACAGCAGGACAGGTTGTTTTCTACAGCAGATGTGTTGTTTTCTCATGTGATGTTGTTTTCTACAGTAGATAGTTTGCTTTCTTACAGTAGATGTGGTTATTTCTTCTACAGTAGATGTGTGTTGTTTTCTACAGTAGACAGGTTGTTTTCTACAGTAGATGTGTTGTTTTCACAGTAGATGTGTTGTTTTCTACAGTAGATGTTGCTTTCTTACAGTAGATGTTGTTTTCTACAGTAGATGTGTTGTTTTCAGTAGACAGGTTGTTTTCTACAGCAGATGTGTTGTTTCTAGACACAGTAGATGTGTTGTTTTCTACAGTAGATGTGTTGTTTCTACAGTAGATGTGTTGTTTTCTCTGTTTTTCTGCAGACAGTTGTTTTCACAGATGTGTTGTTTTCACACCAGAGATGGTTGTTTTACAGTAGACAGGTTGTTTTCTACAGTTAGATGTGTTGTTTTCTTATGTGTAGATGTTGTTTTTACAGGTTGTTTTCTACAGTAGATGTGTTGTTTTCTATAGAGGTGGTTTTCTACAGTAGATATGTTGTTTTCTACAGTAGACAGGTGGTTTTCTACAGTAGACAGGTTTGCTTACAGTAGACAGGTTGTTTTCACAGTAGATGTGGGTTGTTTCTCACAGTAGACAGGTTGCTTTCACAGTAGACAGGTTGTTTTCACAGACAGGTTGTTTTCTACAGTAGACAGGTTGTTTTCTACAGTAGACAGGTTGTTTTCTACAGTAGAGTAGACAGTAGATGTGTTGTTTTCACAGTAGACAGGTTGTTTTTCACAGTAGATGTGTTGTTTTCTACAGTAGATGGTTGTTTTCTACAGTAGACAGGTTGTTTTCTACAGTAGATGTGTTGTTTTCTACAGTAGACAGGTTGTTTTCTACAGTAGATGTTGTTGTTTTTCTACAGTAGATGTGTTGTTTTCTACAGTAGATGTGTTGTTTTCTACAGTAGATGTGTTGTTTTCACACTAGACAGTAGATGTGTTTTCTACAGTAGACAGGTTGTTTTCTACAGTAGATGTGTTTTCTACAGTAGACAGGTTGTTTTCTACAGTAGATGTGTTGTTTTCTACAGTAGACAGGTTGTTTTCTACAGTAGATGTGTTGTTTTCACAGTAGATGTGTTGTTTTCTACAGTAGACAGGTTGTTTTCTACAGTAGACAGGTTGTTTTCTACAGTAGACAGGTTGTTTCTCTACAGTAGATGTACAGTAGACAGGTTGTTTTCTACAGTAGACAGGTTGTTTTCTACAGTAGATGTGTTGTTTTCTACAGTAGACAGGTTGTTTTCTACAGTAGATGTGTTGTTTTCTACAGTAGACAGGTTGTTTTCTACAGTAGACAGGTTGTTTACAGTAGACAGGTTGTTTTCTCCAGTAGATGGTTGTTTTCTACAGTAGACAGGTTGTTTTCTACAGTAGATGTGTTGTTTTCTACAGTAGATGTGTGTTGTTTTCTACAGTAGAGGTTGTTTTCACAGTAGATGTGTTGTTTTCTACAGTAGACAGGTAGATGTGTTGTTTTCTACAGTAGACAGGTTGTTTTCTACAGTAGACAGGTTGTTTTCTAGTAGATGTGTTGTTTTCTACATGTGTTGTTTTCTACAGTAGATGTGTTGTTTTTACAGTAGACAGGTTGTTTTCTACAGTAGATGTGTTGTTTTCTACAGTAGATGTGTTGTTTTCTACACTAGACAGGTTGTTTTCTACAGTAGACAGGTTGTTTTCTACAGTACAGTAGATGTGTTGTTTTCTACAGTAGATAGGTTGTTTTCTACAGTAGATGTGTTGTTTTCTACAGTAGATGTGTTGTTTCTACAGTAGATGTGTTGTTTTCTACACTAGACAGGTTGTTTTCTACAGTAGACAGGTTGTTTTCTACAGTAGACAGGTTGTTTTTAGCAGATGTGTTGTTTTTTACAGTAGACAGGTTGTTTTCTACAGTAGACAGGTTGTTTTTCAGTAGACACAGTAGATGTGTTGTTTTCTACAGTAGACAGGTTGTTTTCTACAGTAGATGTGTTGTTTTCTACAGTAGATGTGTTGTTTTCTACAGTAGACAGGTTGTTTTCTACAGTAGACAGGTTGTTTTCTACAGTAGACAGGTTGTTTTTCAGTAGATGTGTTGTTTTCTATAGTAGACAGGTTGTTTTCTACAGTAGACAGGTTGTTTTCACAGTAGACAGGTTTTACAGTAGACAGGTTGTTTTCTACAGTAGATGTGTTGTTTTCTACAGTAGATGTGTTGTTTTCTACAGTAGATGTGTTGTTTTCTACACTAGACAGGTTGTTTTCTACAGTAGACAGGTTGTTTTCTACAGTAGACAGGTTGTTTTCTCCAGTAGATGTGTTGTTTTCTACAGTAGACAGGTTGTTTTCTACAGTAGACAGGTGGTTTTCTACAGTAGACAGGTTGTTTTCTACAGTAGATGTGTTGTTTTCTATAGTAGACAGGTGGTGTTCTACAGTAGACAGGTTGTTTTCTACAGTAGACAGGTGGTTTTCTACAGTAAACAGGTTGATTTCTACAGTAGACAGGTTGATTTCTACAGTAGATGTGTTGTTTTCTACAGTAGATGTGTTGTGTGTCTGTGTGTTGAGACCATTGTTCACCATCTGCTAGCAAAGCTCCACCTCTGTGTCAGTCAGTCAGGTGCTAGGATGAAGGTCTTGGGTGAAGGAGGAGAGACCCCCCTCTCCCACCATAGGAGGGTAAATACTACCCAGTGAGGAGAGACCCTTCTCTCTCTGGGTATCTCCTGGCTCTGTCCTGGGGCCGACAGACAGGACTGGTCCAGGCCTGATACCCCCCCTCTCCCACCATAGGAGGGTAAATACTACCCAGTGAGGAGAGACCCTTCTCTCTCTGGGTATCTCCTGGCTCTGTCCTGGGGCCGACAGACAGGACTGGTCCAGGATACCCCCCCTCTCCCACCTGATACCCAGAGAGGAGACCCCCCTCTCCCACCATAGGAGGGTAAATACTACCCAGCGAGGAGGAGACCCCCTCTCCCACCACAGGAGGGTAAATACTACCCAGAGAGGAGAGACCCCCTCTCCCACCACAGGAGGGTAAATACTACCCAGAGAGGAGAGACCCCCTCTCCCACCAGGAGGGTAAATACTACCCAGAGAGGAGAGACTCCCTCTCCCCCCTCTCCCACCATAGGAGGGTAAATACTACCCAGTGAGGAGAGACCCCCTCTCCCACTATAGGAGAGGTAAATACACCCAGAGAGGAGAGATGGGCAATAATTGAAGATAATGTCCATTACCAGGGAGGATGTCAGAAACACGAGAGCTTTTATCTGCCTGTTCCGTCTGGCCCAGTCTGAAACTTCAGCTAGGAGAGAGAGATGGAGAGGGAGAGGGAGAGGGAGAGGGAGAGGGAGGGAATGAGAGATACAAAGAGAGAGAGATAGAGAAAGAGAGAGAGAGAGAGAGAGAGAGAGAGAGAGAGAGACACAATGATGAGACGACAACAACATTACAACACTTCCCGTCATCGGCTGGGTAACAGGGAGAGATAAACATCTTAAATGTAGCACAGTGAAAAATAATCTCCTGTCGTCTCCTGCTGCAGGACATCGTCAACAGTAGTAACTGTAGTTAGAGTTGTGTAATCTCTCTGTGGTGTCAACAGGACAGTAGTAACTGTAGTTAGAGTTATGTAATCTCTCTGTGGTGTCAACAGGACAGTAGTAACTGTAGTTAGAGTTATGTAATCTCTCTGTGGCGTCAACAGGACAGTAGTAACTGTAGTTAGAGTTGTGTAATCTCTATGTGGTGTCAACAGGACAGGACAGTAGTAACTGTAGTTAGAGTTGTGTAATCTGTCTGTGTCGTCCTGTGATTGGCGTGGACTCATCAGACCCTCATCAGTACCGTGCCTGCTCCAGTATGACCCGCCTCCTGACAGAACAGGGCTGACAAGACAACAAACCCTCATCAGTACCGTGCCTGCTCCAGTATGACCCGCCTCCTGACAGAACAGGGCTGACAAGACAACAAACCCTCATCAGTACCGTGCCTGCTCCAGTATGACCCGCCTCCTGACAGAACAGGGCTGACAAGACAACAAACCCTCATCAGTACCGTGCCTGCTCCAGTATGACCCGCCTCCTGACAGGACAGGGCTGACAAGACAACAAACCCTCACACACGTCTGGCCTCAGCAACTCTGTCTATGTTACTAATTAATGGATCCGGGATTCACACAAACACAGAGAGCGAGAGAGAGACACAGTGAGAGAGAGATAGAGAGAGAGAGACAGAGAGAGAATAGAAAGAATAGACAGAGAGAGAGAGAGAGAGAGAGAGAGAGAGAGAGAGAGAGAGAGAGAGAGGGAGAGGGACAGAGAGAGACAGAGAGAGACAGAGAGAGAGACAGAGAGAGAGAGAGAGAGACAGAGAGAGAGACAGAGAGAGACAGAGAGAGAGACAGAGAGAGACAGAGAGAGAGAGACAGAGCGAGAGAGAGAGAGACAGAGAGAGAGACAGAGAAAGACAGAGAGAGAGAGACAGAGAGAGAGAGACAGAGAGAGAGAGAGAGAGACAGAGAGAGAGAGACAGAGAGAGAGAGAGAGACAGAGAGAGAGAGGGACAGAGAGAGAGAGAGAGACAGAGAGAGAGAGAGAGAGAGACAGAGAGAGAGACAGAGAGAGAGAGAGAGACAGAGAGAGAGACAGAGAGAGAGACAGAGAGAGAGAGAGAGAGACATAGAGAGAGAGAGACAGAGAGAGAGAGAGAGACAGAGAGAGAGAGAGACAGAGAGAGAGAGAGACAGAGACAGAGACAGAGAGAGAGAGAGAGAGAGCGGAAACATCCGTGACAGTGTAGTTCCAAGCAGCAAACCCATATCTCTCTGGAAAGCCACACACACACACACACACACACACACACACACACACACACACACACACACACACACACTGGTAGATGGAAAGCCATGCTGTAACAGGAAATGGGTGGGTTGGAGTTAGCTAATGGTTTGAGACATGGAGGAGGGAGAGATGATAGGAGAAAGGGATGAGGAGGGGGAGGAGAGGTGATGATAGAGAGAGTGATGAGGAGGGAGAGGAGAGGATAGGGGAGATGATAGGGGGAGAGAGGGAGATGATAGGGGAGGAGAGGGAGAGGGAGGGGAGATGATAGGAGAGAGGGATGGAGGAGGAGAGGAGGGGAGAGGAGAAGAGATGATAGGAGAGAGGGATGAGGAGGGAGAGGAGAGGGAGAGGAGAGAGGGATGAGGAGGGAGAGGGAGAAGAGATGATAGGAGAGAGGATGAGAGGAGAGGGGAGATGAGGAGAGAGAGGAGGAGGGAGAGAGGGGAGATGATAGGAGAGAGGGAGAGGGAGAAGAGATAGGAGTAGAGGGATAGGAGGAGAGGAGATATGATAGGAGAGAGGGAGAGGGGAGGAGAAGAGATGATAGGAGAGGAGATGATGAGAGGAGGGGAGGATAGGAGAGAGGAGGAGGGAGAGGAGGGGAGATGATAGGAGAGAGTGATGAGGAGGGAGAGGAGGGGAGATGATAGGAGAGAGGGATGAGGAGGGAGAGGAGGGGAGAGGAGAAGAGATGATAGGAGAGAGGGATGAGGAGGGAGAGGAGAGGAGATGATAGAGAAAGGGAGGAGGGAGAGGAGGGGAGATGATAGGAGAGAAGATGAGGAGGGAGAGTGAGGGGAGAATGATAGGGAGAGATAGAGGTGGGAGGAGAGGAGGGGACAGGGAGAAAGGGATTAGGAGGGAGAGGAGGGGAGATGATAGAGAGAGGGATGAGGAGGGAGAGGAGGGGAGATGATAGGAGAAAGGGATCAGGAGGGAGAGGAGGGGAGATGAGAGGAGAGAGGGATGAGGAGGGAGAGGAGGGGAGATGATAGGAGAGAGTGATGAGGGGGGAGAGGAGAGGAGATGATAGGAGAGAGGGATGAGGAGGGAGAGGAGGGGAGATGATAGGAGAGAGTGATGAGGAGGGAGAGGAGGGGAGATGATAGGAGAAAGGGATGAGGAGGGAGAGGAGGGGAGATGATAGGAGAGAGTGATGAGGAGGGAGAGGAGAGGAGAGGATAGGAGAGAGTGATGAGGAGGGAGAGGAGGGGAGAGGATAGGAGAGAGTGATGAGGAGGGAGAGGAGGGGAGAGGATAGGAGAGAGGGATGAGGAGGGAGAGGAGGGGAGAGGATAGGAGAGATGGATGAGGAGGGAGAGGAGAAGAGATGATAGGAGAGAGGGATGAGGAGGGAGAGGAGGGGAGATGATAGGAGAAAGGGATGAGGAGGGAGAGGAGGGGAGATGATAGGAGAGAGGGATGAGGAGGGAGAGGAGGGGAGATGATAGGAGAAAGAGATGAGGAGGGAGAGGAGGGGAGATGATAGGAGAAAGGGATTAGGAGGGAGAGGAGGGGAGATGATAGGAGAGAGGGATGAGGAGGGAGAGGAGGGGAGATGATAGGAGAAAGGGATGAGGAGGGAGAGGAGGGGAGATGATAGGAGAGAGGGATGAGGAGGGAGAGGAGGGAGATGATAGGAGAGAGTGATGAGGG
>NC_088405.1:7203747-7210611 GCF_034236695.1 Oncorhynchus nerka
TCTCTCAGTCTCTCTCTCTCTCTCTCAGTCTCCCAGTCTCTCAGTCTCTCTCTCTCTCTCTCTCTCTCTCTCTTTCTCAGTCTCTTTCTCAGTCTCTCTCTCTCTCTCTCTCTCTCTCTCTCTCTCCTTCTCAGTCTCTCTCTCCCTCCTCTGTCTCTCTCTGTCTCTCTCTCTCTCCCCTCTCTCCCCTCTCTGACTCCCTTGATACATTTTTTAAACGGCTTCCTGCGTGATTTAAAGCAGGCGATTGCTTTCAGTCACAAATTGCTTGATAATGTGTAAAAATAGAACCCTGAATAGGTGGAGAAAACCCCCGTTTAGAACCAACCCTGACCTCTGACCTCATAATACACCCCAGGGAATGTTCTGCATCACATCATTACATGGAGTCAAACTGTGCGTAATAATATATATATGATATGATAATGGGTCAGCATCATACTGCTCGTGTGTCAGAGTAGGACATTACTACAATACTGTGGTCATTTTATTTTACCTTTATTTAACTAGGCAAGTCAGTTAAGAACAAATTCTTATTTTCAATGACGGCCTGGGAACAGTGGGTTTAACTGCCTGTTCAGGGGCAGAATGACAGATTTGTACCTTGTCAGCTCGGGGATTTGAACTTGCAACCTTCGGTTACTAGTCCCAACGCTCTAACAACTAGGCTACCTGCCATCCCTACACTCTAACCACTAGGCTACCCTGCCGTCCCTCCACTCTAACCACTAGGCTACCCTGCCGCCCCTACACTCTAACCACTAGACTACCTGCCGTCCCTACACTCTAACCACTAGGCTACCTGCCATCCCTACACTCTAACCACTAGGCTACCCTGCCGTCCCTACACTCTAACCACTAGGCTACCTGCTGTCCCTACACTCTAACCACTAGGCTACCTGCCGTCCCTCCATTCTAACCACTAGGCTACCTGCCGTCCCTACCCTCTAACCACTAGGCTACCCTGCCGCCCCTACACTCTAACCACTAGGCTACCTGCCGTCCCTACACTCTAACCACTAGGCTACCTGCCATCCCTACAATCTAACCACTAGGCTACCCTGCCGTCCCTACACTCTAACCACTAGGCTACCTGCCGTCCCTACACTCTAACCGCTAGGCTACCTGCCGTCCCTACACTCTAACCACTAGGCTACCTGCCGTCCCTACACTCTAACCACTAGGCTACCCTGCCGTGCCTACACTCTAACCACTAGGCTACCCTGCCGTCCCTACACTCTAACCACTAGGCTACCTGCCGTCTCTACACTCTAACCACTAGGCTACCTGCCGTCCCTACACTCTAACCACTAGGCTACCCTGCCATCCCTACACTCTAACCACTAGGCTACCTGCCGTCCCTACACTCTAACCACTAGGCTACCTGCCGTCCCTACACTCTAACCACTAGGCTACCTGCCGTCCCTACACTATAACCACTAGGCTACCTGCCGTCCCTACACTCTAACCACTAGGCTACCTGTCGTCCCTACACTCTAACCACTAGGCTACCTGCCGTCCCTACACTCTAACCACTAGGCTACCTGCCGTCTCCACACTCTAACCACTAGGCTACCTGCCGTCCTACACTCTAACCACTAGGCTACCTGCCGTCCCTACACTCTAACCACTAGGCTACCTGCCGTCCCTACACTCTAACCACTGGGCTACCTGCCGTCCTACACTCTAACCACTAGGCTGCCCTGCCGTCCTGCACTCTGGCCACTGGGCTACCTGCCGTCCTACACTCTAACCACTAGGCTACCTGCCGTCTCTGCACTCTAACCACTAGGCTACCTGCCGTCCCTGCACTCTAACCACTAGGCTACCTGCCGTCCCTAACACTCTAACCACTAGGCTACCTTCCCGTCCCTCACTCCTAACCACTAGGCTACCTGCCTCCTACACTCTAGCCACTGGGCTACCTGCCATCCCTACCTCTAGCCACTAGGCTACTAGGCTATACAGAGGGAGGACCAGATAATGATTAGAAGAGCAACAACCAGATAGAAGATCATTATCAGTCTAATCTCTGTGTTTTATCTCAGGCCCTCTAGTGGCGGTAAAAAGAACCTCCTCTGGAAGCTCTATTTGTTATATCACTTCTCGTCGTTAAAACCCAAACAAGTCTCTGACTGTGTGTGATGTTTTCACAAACTGCAGTGGTTCGTTAACTGAAACCAGGCAGGTCTTTGAATAGATAACACGTCCTTAGCCCCAGCGGTGTGTGTGTGTGTGTGTGTGTGTGTGTGTGTGTGTGTGTGTGTGTGTGTGTGTGTGTGTGTGTGTGTGTGTGCGCACTGTCTCTTAGACAGGAGAAACACAGCTGGTCTCTATATATCTTCAGCAGGAGAAACACAGCTGGTCTCTATATATCTTAGACAGGAGAAACACAGCTGGTCTCTTAGACAGGAGAAACACAGCTGGTCTCTATATATCTTAGACAGGAGAAACACAGCTGGTCTCTTAGACAGGAGAAACACAGCTGGTCTCTATATATCTTAAACAGGAGAAACACAGCTGGTCTCTATATATCTTAGACAGGAGAAACACAGCTGGTCTCTATATATCTTAAACAGGAGAAACACAGCTGGTCTCTATATATCTTAGACAGGAGAAACACAGCTGGTCTCTATATATCTTAGACAGGAGAAACACAGCTGGTCTCTATATATCTTAAACAGGAGAAACACAGCTGGTCTCTATATATCTTAGACAGGAGAAACACAGCTGGTCTCTATATATCTTAGACAGGAGAAACACAGCTGGTCTCTATATATCTTAGACAGGAGAAACACAGCTGGTCTCTATATATCTTAGACAGGAGAAACACATCTGGTCTCTATATATCTTAGACAGGAGAAACACAGCTGGTCTCTATATATCTTAGACAGGAGAAACACAGCTGGTCTCTTAGACAGGAGAACCACAGCTGGTCTCTATATATCTTAGACAGGAGAAACACAGCTCAATGGCTGTCTGCATGTCCTCTATTCCTTCACAACTAAATAAAGTCGACAACTTGGTGTCCTCTCTCATCGTGGAGGAAGAAGCTTTGTGTGTGTGTGTGTGTGTGTGTGTGTAATCTTCTGCGTTGCGTCCATGTTACTGGCAGACCCAACCTCGTTGAAAGCCGTGTCCTGGCAGGACGAGCCAAACCAGTGGTGTCAGTCCCCCTCACAGTCCCCCCAGTGGTGTCAGTCCCCCTCACAGTCCCCCCAGTGGTGTCAGTCCCCCTCACAGTCCCCCCAGTGGTGTCAGTCCCCTCACAGTCCCCTAGTGGTGTCAGTCCCCCTCACAGTCCCCTAGTGGTCTCAGTCCCCTCACAGTCCCCTAGTGGTGTCAGTCCCCTCACAGTCCCCTAGTGGTGTCAGTCCCCTCACAGTCCCCTAGTGGTGTCAGTCCCCCTCACAGTCCCCCAGTGGTGTCAGTCCCCCTCACAGTCCCCCCAGTGGTGTCAGTCCCCCTCACAGTCCCCCAGTGGTGTCAGTCCCCCTCCTCACAGTCCCCCCAGTGGTGTCAGTCCCCTCACAATCCCCCAGTGGTGTCAGTCCCCCTCACAGTCCCCCAGTGGTGTCAGTCCCCCTCACAACAACTATCACTTGTGTTGGTGGCTTTAGAAACCAATGTTGTTGTTTCTTACATTCATTTCCACCTGTCACTTCTGTCTCAGTGTTCTTCAGACTATGACAGGCTGGGAGAGCAGGAAGTAACTCCACCACCTCTCTCTCTCTCTCTCTCTCTGTCTCTCTCTGTCTCTCTCTGTCTCTCTCTCTCTCTCTCTGTCTCTCTCTCTCTCTGTCTGTCTGTCTCTCTCTCTCTCTCTCTCCCCTCTCTCTCTCTCTCTCTCTCTCTCTCTCTCTCTCTCTCTCACATCTCTCTCTCTCTCTCTCTCTCTCTCTCGCTGTTCTTCTTCTTCTCTCTCTCCCCTGCTCCTCTTCTTCTCTCTCTCTCTCTCTCTCTCTCTCTCTCTCTCTCTCTCTCTCTCTCTCTCTCTCTCTCTCTCTCGTTGTTCTTCTTCTTCTCTCTCTCCCCTGCTCCTCTTCCTCTCTCTCTCTCTCTCTCTCTCTCTCTCTCTCTCTCTCTCTCTCTCGTTCTTCTTCTTTGTCTCTCTCTCTGTCTCTCTCTCTCTCTCTCATCTCTCTCTCTCTCTCTCTCTCGTTGTTCTTCTTCTTCTCTCTCCCCTGCTCCTCTTCCTCTCTCTCTCTCTCTCTCTCTCTCTCTCTCTCTCTCTCTCTCTCTCGTTCTTCTTCTTTGTCTCTCTCTCTGTCTCTCTCTCTCTCTCTCTCTCTCTCTCTCTCTCTCTCTCTCGTTCTTCTTCTTTGTCTCTCTCTCTCTCTCTCGTTCTTCTTCTTTGTCTCTCTCTCTCTCGCTCTCTCGTTGTTCCACTTCTTCTCTCTCTCCCCTGCTCCTCTTCTTCTCTCTCTCTCTCCTCTCTCTCTCTCTCTCTCTCTCTCTCTCGTTCTTCTTCTTTGTCTCTCTCTCTCTCTCTCTCTCGTTCTTCTTCTTTGTCTCTCTCTCTCTCGCTCCTCTTCTTCACTTCCAAGTGTTGGACCACTCCGTCAATGGATTTGTTTTTAGTCCCAATGTCAGCGTAAATTGAAAGCCCCCCCCCCAAAAAACCCCATCTCTCTCTTTTAAGGGAACGATCAACGTTGCTAATCCCCCTCTTGTCTTCGTCTCCTCCCGTATTAACCAATAGCATCATGAGGTCTGAATACAGATAAAAAAATAAAAAGAAGCTTACTTTGCGGATGCGTTTTCCCACCAGGGTGGAAACCCTCTAGACAGAGACCCACTTTGTGTGGCGGTGATGTCATAGATCTGATCTAGCTTTTCTCAAGGTCTCAAGGTATCAGTAACTGGCCAAAACACAATACCTATTCAACCAGGTGGCCTCTGGAGCCCAGCTACTCATTGGAACAAGCTTCGGTTTTTGTTTCAGTGTTATAAAGCTGGAGTTCTGGTGGCAGAAAGGCAGAAAGGCCAACAGACTAAACCTTCATGAGGGTGAAGGTGAAGGTGAAGGTGAGGGTTAGGGTGAAGGTTAAGGTGAGGTTAGGGTGAGGGTTAAGGTGAGGGTGAGGGTTAGGGTGAAGGTGAGGGTTAAGGTTAGGGTGAGGGTGAGGGTTAGGGTTAGGGTTAAGGTGAGGGTGAAGGTGAGGGTTAGGGTGAGGGTGAAGGTGAGGGTTAAGGTTAGGGTGAGGGTGAGGGTTAGGGTTAAGGTGAAGGTGAGGGTTAAGGTGAGGGTGAGGGTTAAGGTGAGGGTGAAGGTGAGGGTTAAGGTGAAGGTAAGGGTTAAGGTTAAGGTTAGGGTGAGGGTGAGGGTTAAGGTGAGGGTGAAGGTGAGGGTTAAGGTTAGGGGTGTGGGTTGAGGGTGAGGGTTAGAGGTGTGAGGGTTGAGGGTTAGGGTTAGGGTGAGGGTGAGGGTTAGGTGAAGGTGAGGGTTGTTAGGGTTAAGGTGAGGGTTAAGGTTAAGGATGAAGGTGAGGTTAGAGGTTAGGGTTAAGGTGAGGGTGAAGGTGAGGGTTAGGTGAGGGTGAGGGAGGGTTAGAGTTAGGGTTAGGTGGGTTAAGGTTAGGGTTAAGGTGTGGGTTAGGTTAGGGTTAAGGTGGTGAAGGTGAGGTTAGGTTAGGGTTAGGGTGAGGGTGAAGGTGTTCATTTAGGTGTGAGGTGAGGGTTAAGGTTAGGGTTAAGGTTAAGGTGAAGGTGAAGGTGAGGGTGGGGGTTAAGGTGAAGGTAAGGGTTAAGTTTAGGGTTAGGGTTAAGGTCAGCGTTAGGGTTAGAGTTAGGGTTAGGGTTAGGGTTAGGGTTAGGGTTAAGGTTAAGGTTAGGGTTAGGGTTAAGGTTAGGGTTAGGGTTAGGGTTAAGGTTAAGGTTAGGGTTAATGTTAAGGTTAGGGTTAAGGTTAGGGTTAAGGTTAAGGTTAGGGTTAAGGTTAGGGTTAAGGTTAGGGTTAAGGTTAAGGTTAGGGTTAAGGTTAGGGTTAAGGTTAAGGTTAGGGTTAAGGTTAAGGTTAGGGTTAAGGTTAGGGTTAAGGTTAAGGTTAGGGTTAAGGTTAGGGTTAAGGTTAAGGTTAGGGTTAAGGTTAAGGTTAGGGTTAAGGTTAGGGTTAAGGTTAAGGTTAGGGTTAAGGTTAAGGTTCATGAGGGTGAAGGTGAAGGTGAGGGTTAGGGTGAAGGTTAAGGTGAGGTTAGGGTGAGGGTTAAGGTGAGGGTGAGGGTTAGGGTGAAGGTGAGGGTTAAGGTTAGGGTGAGGGTGAGGGTTAGGGTTAGGGTTAAGGTGAGGGTGAAGGTGAGGGTTAGGGTGAGGGTGAAGGTGAGGGTTAAGGTTAGGGTGAGGGTGAGGGTTAGGGTTAAGGTGAAGGTGAGGGTTAAGGTGAGGGTGAGGGTTAAGGTGAGGGTGAAGGTGAGGGTTAAGGTGAAGGTAAGGGTTAAGGTTAGGGTTAGGGTGAGGGTTAAGGTGAGGGTGAAGGTGAGGGTTAAGGTTAGGGTGAAGGTGAGGGTGAGGGTTAAGGTGAGGGTGAGGGTTAGGGTTAGGGTTAAGGTTAGGGTGAAGGTGAGGGTGAGGGTTAAGGTTAGGGTTAAGGTGAGGGTGTGGGTTAAGGTTAGGGTTAAGGTGAGGGTTAAGGTTAAGGATAGGGTGAGGGTTAGAGTTAGGTTAGGTTAGGGTGAGGGTGAGGGTTAAGGTGAAGGTGAGGGTTAAGGTTAGGGTTAAGGTGAGGGTTAGGATTAGAGTTAGGGTGAGGGTTAAGGTTAGGGTTAAGGTTAAGGTGAAGGTGAAGGTGAGGGTGGGGGTTAAGGTGAAGGTAAGGGTTAAGTTTAGGGTTAGGGTTAAGGTCAGCGTTAGGGTTAGAGTTAGGGT
>NC_088405.1:7211111-7213611 GCF_034236695.1 Oncorhynchus nerka
TTTCCTATAGCCCTCCAGACTCTCTCTTTCCCTATAGCCCTCCAGACTCTCTCTTTCCTATAGCCCTCCAGACTCTCTTTCCCTATAGCCCTCCAGACTCTCTTTCCCTATAGCCCTTTCCCTATAGCCCTCCAGACTCTCTCTCTCTTTCCCTATAGCCCTCCAGACTCTCTTTCCTATAGCCCTCTTTCCCTATAGCCCTCCAGACTCTCTCTTACCCTATAGCCCTCCAGACTCTCTCTTTCCCTATAGCCCTCCAGACTCTCTCTCTCTTTCCCTATAGCCCTCCAGACTCTCTCTCTCTTTCCCTATAGCCCTCCAGACTCTCAGACTCTCTTTCCCTATAGCCCTCCAGACTCTCTCTCTTTCCCTATAGCCCTCCAGACTCTCTCTCTTTCCCTATAGCCCTCCAGACTCTCTCTTTCCCTATAGCCCTCCAGACTTCCCTTTCCCTATAGCCCTCCAGACTCTCTCTTTCCCTATAGCCCTCCAGACTCTCTCTCTCTTTCCCTATAGCCCTCCAGACTCTCTTTCCCTCTCTCTCTTTCCCTATAGCCCTCCAGACTCTCTCTTTCCCTATAGCCCTCCAGACTCTCTCTCTCTTTCCCTATAGCCCTCCAGACTCTCTCTCTCTTTCCCTATAGCCCTCCAGACTCTCTCTTCTTTCCCTATAGCCCTCCAGACTCTCTCTCTTTCCCTATAGCCCTCCAGACTCTCTCTTACCCTATAGTCCTCCAGACTCTTCTTACCCTATAGCCCTCCAGACTCTCTCTTACCCTAGCCCTCCAGATTCTTCTTCCCTATAGCCCTCCAGACTCTCTCTCTTTCCCTATAGCCCTCCAGACTCTCTCTTTCCCTATAGCCCTCCAGACTCTCTCTTTCCCTATAGCCCTCCAGACTCTCTCTTTCCCTATAGCCCTCCAGACTCTCTCTCTTTCCCTATAGCCCTCCAGACTCTCTCTTTCCCTATAGCCCTCCAGACTCTCTCTCTTTCCCTATAGCCCTCCAGACTCTCTCTCTCTTTCCCTATAGCCCTCCAGACTCTCTCTTTCCCTATAGCCCTCCAGACTCTCTCTTACCCTATAGCCCTCCAGACTCTCTCTTACCCTATAGTCCTCCAGACTCTCTCTTTCCCTATAGCCCTCCAGACTCTCTCTCTTTCCCTATAGCCCTCCAGACTCTCTCTTCCCTATAGCCCTCCAGACTCTCTCTCTCTTTCCCCTATAGCCCTCCAGACTCTCTCTTTCCCTATAGCCCTCCAGACTCTCTCTTACCCTATAGCCCTCCAGACTCTCTCTTACCCTATAGCCCTCCAGACTCTCTCTCTCTTTCCCTATAGCCCTCCAGACTCTCTCTCTCTTTCCCTATAGCCCTCCAGACTCTCTCTTTCCCTATAGCCCTCCAGACCTCTTTCCCTATAGCCCTCCACACTCTCTCTCTTTCCCTATAGCCCTCCAGACTCTCTCTTTCCCTATAGCCCTCCAGACTCTCTCTTACCCTATAGCCCTCCAGACTCTCTCTTACCCTATAGCCCTCCAGACTCTCTCTTACCCTATAGTCCTCCAGACTCTCTCTTACCCTATAGCCCTCCAGACTCTCTCTTACCCTATAGCCCTCCAGATTCTCTCTTACCCTATAGCCCTCCAGACTCTCTCTCTCTTTCCCTATAGCCCTCCAGACTCTCTCTTTCCCTATAGCCCTCCAGACTCTCTCTTACCCTATAGCCCTCCAGACTCTCTCTTACCCTATAGCCCTCCAGACTCTCTCTCTCTTTCCCTATAGCCCTCCAGACTCTCTCTTTCCCTATAGCCCTCCACACTCTCTCTCTCTTTCCCTATAGCCCTCCAGACTCTCTCTCTTTCCCTATAGCCCTCCAGACTCTCTCTTACCCTATAGCCCTCCAGACTCTCTCTTACCCTATAGCCCTCCAGACTCTCTCTCTTTCCCTATAGCCCTCCAGACTCTCTCTTACCCTATAGCCCTCCAGACTCTCTCTCTCTTTCCCTATAGCCCTCCAGACTCTCTCTTTCCCTATAGCCCTCCAGACTCTCTCTTACCCTATAGCCCTCCAGACTCTCTCTCTCTTTCCCTATAGCCCTCCAGACTCTCTCTCTTTCCCTATAGCCCTCCAGACTCTCTCTTTCCCTATAGCCCTCCAGACTCTCTTTCCCTATAGCCCTCCAGACTCTCTCTTTCCCTATAGCCCTCCAGACTCTCTCTCTTTCCCTATAGCCCTCCAGACTCTCTCTTACCCTATAGCCCTCCAGACTCTCTCTTACCCTATAGCCCTCCAGACTCTCTCTTTCCCTATAGCCCTCCAGACTCTCTCTTTCCCTATAGCCCTCCAGACTCTCTCTCTTACCCTATAGCCCTCCAGACTCTCTCTCTCTTTCCCTATAGCCCTCCAGACTCTCTCTTTCCCTATAGCCCTCCAGACTCTCTCTTACCCTATAGCCCTCCAGACTCTCTCTTACCCTATAGCCCTCCAGACTCTCTCTCT
>NC_088405.1:7218611-7233611 GCF_034236695.1 Oncorhynchus nerka
TCTGTTCTTCTCCTCCCCTCCTCTCTCGCTTCTCTCTCTGTTCTTCTCCTCCCCTCCTCTCTCTTCTCTCTCTCTTCTCCTCCCCTCCTCTCTCTCTTCTCCTCCTCCCCTCCTCTCTCTCTTCTCTCTCTGTTCTTCTCCTCCCCTCACCTCTCTTCTCTCTCTGTTCTCCTCCTCCCCTCCTCTCTCTTCTCTCTCTGTTCTTCTCCTCCCCTCCTCTCACTCTTCTCTCTCTGTTCTTATCCTCCCCTCCTCTCTCTCTTCTTTCTGTTCTTCTCCTCCCCTCCTCTCTCTTCTCTCTCTGTTCTTCTCCTCCCCTCCTCTGTCTTCTCTCTCTGTTCTTCTCCTCCCCCCCTCTCTCTTCGCTCTCTCTTCTCTCTCTGTTCTTCTCCTCCCCTCCTCTTTCTGCTCTCTCTGTTCTTCTCCTCCCCTCCTCTCGCTTCTCTCTCTGTTCTTCTCCTCCCCTCCTCTCTCTTCTCTCTCTGTTCTCCTCCTCCCCTCCTCTCTCTTCTCTCTCTGTTCTTCTCCTCCCCTCCTCTCTCTCTTCTCTCTCTGTTCTTATCCTCCCCTCCTCTTTCTTCTCTCTCTGTTCTTCTGATTCTGATCAGGGGTGAGGCTCAGTGATATCTGATGGTTTGTACCATTCTGATCAGGGGTGAGACTCAGTGATATCTGATGGTTTGTACCATTCTGATCAGGGGTGAGACTCAGTGATATCTGATGGTTTGTACCATTCTGATCAGGGGGTGAGGCTCAGTGATATCTGTTGGTTTGTACCATTCTGATCAGGGGTGAGGCTCAGTGATATCTGTTGGTCTATTAAATATACAGTACATGGGCAGGGGTCAGGGGTCAGGGGTCAAGGCTGGGGGCCATGGGGTCCTGCAGCAAGACACACTTTGGATACAAATTCTCTTTTTATAACACTCTCTATACAGTATATGGTGAATATTTATAAGCTCCATCTTGTTGTTCTGTATGTATTTTTAGAGGTAGAGCTGTGTTATTCAATACACCTGTGTAGTTGTTAGACCGAGGACAGTGTGGGTCGTAGGGGAGATAGATGGAGCTGTGTTATTCAATAAACCTGTGTAGTTGTTAGACCGAGGACAGTGTGGGTCGTAGGGGAGATAGATGGAGCTGTGTTATTCAATACACCTGTGTAGTTGTTAGACCGAGGACAGTGTGGGTCGTAGGGGAGATAGATGGAGCTGTGTTATTCAATACACCTGTGTAGTTGTTAGACCGAGGACAGTGTGGGTCGTAGGGGAGATAGATGGAGCTGTGTTATTCAATAAACCTGTATACAGTTGTTACCGAGGACATTGTGATCGTAGGGGAGATAGATGGAGCTGTGTTATTCAATAAACCTGTGTAGTTGTTAGACCGAGGACAGTGTGGGTCGTAGGGAGATAGATGGAGCTGTGTTATTCAATAAACCTGTGTAGTTGTTAGACCGAGGACAGTGTGGGTCGTAGGGGAGATAGATGGAGCTGTGTTATTCAATAAACCTGTGTAGTTGTTAGACCGAGGACAGTGTGGGTCGTAGGGGAGATAGATGGAGCTGTGTTATTCAATAAACCTGTGTAGTTGTTAGACCGAGGACAGTGTGGGTCGTAGGGGAGATAGATGGAGCTGTGTTATTCAATAAACCTGTGTAGTTGTTAGACCGAGGACAGTGTGGGTCGTAGGGAGATAGATGGAGCTGTGTTATTCAATAAACCTGTGTAGTTGTTAGACCGAGGACAGTGTGGGTCGTAGGGGAGATAGATGGAGCTGTGTTATTCAATAAACCTGTGTAGTTGTTAGACCGAGGACAGTGTGGGTCGTAGGGGAGATAGATGGAGCTGTGTTATTCAATAAACCTGTGTAGTTGTTAGACCGAGGACAGTGTGGGTCGTAGGGGAGATAGATGGAGCTGTGTTATTCAATAAACCTGTGTTGTTGTTAGGACAGTGTGGGTCGTAGGGGAGATAGATGGAGCTGTGTTATTCAATAAACCTGTGTAGTTGTTAGACCGAGAGACTAGATAGATGGAGCTGTGTTATTCAATAAACCTGTGTAGTTGTTAGACCGAGGACAGTGTGGGTCGTAGGGGAGATAGATGGAGCTGTGTTATTCAATACACCTGTGTAGTTGTTAGACCGAGGACAGTGTGGGTCGTAGGGAGATAGATGGAGCTGTGTTATTCAATAAACCTGTGTAGTTGTTAGACCGAGGACAGTGTGGGTCGTAGGGGAGATAGATGGAGCTGTGTTATTCAATAAACCTGTGTAGTTGTTAGACCGAGGACAGTGTGGGTTAGACAGATAGATGGAGCTGTGTTATTCAATAAACCTGTGTAGTTGTTAGACCGAGGACAGTGTGGGTCGTAGGGGAGATAGATGGAGCTGTGTTATTCAATAAACCTGTGTAGTTGTTAGACCGAGGACAGTGTGGGTCGTAGGGGAGATAGATGGAGCTGTGTTATTCAATAAACCTGTGTAGTTGTTAGACCGAGGACAGTGTGGGTCGTAGACTAGATAGATGGAGCTGTGTTATTCAATAAACCTGTGTAGTTGTTAGACCGAGGACAGTGTGGGTCGTAGGGGAGATAGATGGAGCTGTGTTATTCAATAAACCTGTGTAGTTGTTAGACCGAGGACAGTGTGGGTCGTAGGGGAGATAGATGAAGCTGTGTTATTCAATAAACCTGTGTAGTTGTTAGACCGAGGACAGTGTGGGTCGTAGACTAGATAGATGAAGCTGTGTTATTCAATAAACCTGTGTAGTTGTTAGACCGAGGACAGTGTGGGTCGTAGGGGAGATAGATGAAGCTGTGTTATTCAATACACCTGTGTAGTTGTTAGACCGAGGACAGTGTGGGTCGTAGGGGAGATAGATGGAGCTGTGTTATTCAATAAACCTGTGTAGTTGTTAGACCGAGGACAGTGTGGGTCGTAGACTAGATAGATGGAGCTGTGTAGTTGTTAGACCGAGGACAGTGTGGGTCGTAGGGGAGATAGATGGAGCTGTGTTATTCAATAAACCTGTGTAGTTGTTAGACCGAGGACAGGACTAGATAGATGGAGCTGTGTAGTTGTTAGACCGAGGACAGTGTGGGTCGTAGGGGAGATAGATGGAGCTGTGTTATTCAATAAACCTGTGTAGTTGTTAGACCGAGGACAGTGTGGGTCGTAGACTAGATAGATGGAGCTGTGTTATTCAATACACCTGTGTAGTTGTTAGACCGAGGACAGTGTGGGTCGTAGGGGAGAAATATGGAGCTGTGTTATTCAATAAACCTGTGTAGTTGTTAGACCGAGGACATTAGACTAGATAATGAAGCTGTGTTACCTGCAGTGTAGTTGTTAGACGGAGGACAGTGTGGGTCGTAGGGGAGATAGATGGAGCTGTGTTATTCAATAAACCTGTGTAGTTGTTAGACCGAGGACAGTGTGGGTCGTAGGGGAGATAGATGGAGCTGTGTTATTCAATAAACCTGTGTAGTTGTTAGACCGAGGACAGTGTGGGTCGAGACTAGATAGATGGAGCTGTGTTATTCAATAAACCTGTGTAGTTGTTAGACCGAGGACAGTGTGGGTCGTAGGGGAGATAGATGGAGCTGTGTTATTCAATACACCTGTGTAGTTGTTAGACCGAGGACAGTGTGGGTCGTAGACTAGATAGATGGAGCTGTGTTATTCAATAAACCTGTGTAGTTGTTAGACCGAGGACAGTGTGGGTCGTAGGGGAGATAGATGGAGCTGTGTTATTCAATAAACCTGTGTAGTTGTTAGACCGAGGACAGTGTGGGTCGTAGGGGAGATAGATGGAGCTGTGTTATTCAATAAACCTGTGTAGTTGTTAGACCGAGGACAGTGTGGGTTAGGGGAGATAGATGGAGCTGTGTTATTCAATAAACCTGTGTAGTTGTTAGACCGAGGACAGTGTGGGTCGTAGGGGAGATAGATGGAGCTGTGTTATTCAATAAACCTGTGTAGTTGTTAGACCGAGGACAGTGTGGGTCGTAGACTAGATAGATGGAGCTGTGTTATTCAATAAACCTGTGTAGTTGTTAGACCGAGGACAGTGTGGGTCGTAGACTAGATAGATGGAGCTGTGTTATTCAATACACCTGTGTAGTTGTTAGACCGAGGACAGTGTGGGTCGAGGGGAGATAGATGGAGCTGTGTTATTCAATAAACCTGTGTAGTTGTTAGACCGAGGACAGTAGATGATGGGCTGTGTAGTTGTTAGACCGAGGACAGTGTGGGTCGTAGGGGAGATAGATGGAGCTGTGTTATTCAATAAACCTGTGTAGTTGTTAGACCGAGGACAGTGTGGGTCGTAGGGGAGATAGATGGAGCTGTGTTATTCAATAAACCTGTGTAGTTGTTAGACCGAGGACAGTGTGGGTCGTAGGGGAGATAGATGGAGCTGTGTTATTCAATAAACCTGTGTAGTTGTTAGACCGAGGACAGTGTGGGTCGTGGAGACTAGATAGATGAAGCTGTGTTGTTATTCAATAGTGCAGTGTAGTTGTTAGACGGAGGACAGTGTGGGTCGTAGGGGAGATAGATGGAGCTGTGTTATTCAATAAACCTGTGTAGTTGTTAGACCGAGGACAGTGTGGGTCGTAGGGGAGATAGATGGAGCTGTGTTATCAATAAACCAACCGAGGACACCTAGATAGATGGTAGTTGTTAGACCGAGGACAGTGTGGGTCGTAGGGGAGATAGATGGAGCTGTGTTATTCAATAAACCTAGTTGTTAGACCGAGGACAGTGTGGGTTAGACTAGATAGATGGAGCGTAGTTGGACGAGGACAGTGTGGGTCGTAGGGGAGATAGATGGAGCTGTGTTATTCAATAAACCTGTGTAGTTGTTAGACCGAGGACAGTGTGGGTCGTAGACTAGATAGATGGAGCTGTGTTATTCAATACACCTGTGTAGTTGTTAGACCGAGGACAGTGTGGGTCGTAGGGGAGAAATATGGAGCTGTGTTATTCAATAAACCTGTGTAGTTGTTAGACCGAGGACAGTGTGGGTCGTAGACTAGATAGATGAAGCTGTGTTATTCAATACTGCAGTGTAGTTGTTAGACGGAGGACAGTGTGGGTCGTAGGGGAGATAGATGGAGCTGTGTTATTCAATAAACCTGTGTAGTTGTTAGACCGAGGACAGTGTGGGTCGTAGGGGAGATAGATGGAGCTGTGTTATTCAATAAACCTGTGTAGTTGTTAGACCGAGGACAGTGTGGGTCGTAGACTAGATAGATGGAGCTGTGTTATTCAATAAACCTGTGTAGTTGTTAGACCGAGGACAGTGTGGGTCGTAGGGGAGATAGATGGAGCTGTGTTATTCAATACACCTGTGTAGTTGTTAGACCGAGGACAGTGTGGGTCGTAGACTAGATAGATGGAGCTGTGTTATTCAATAAACCTGTGTAGTTGTTAGACCGAGGACAGTGTGGGTCGTAGGGGAGATAGATGGAGCTGTGTTATTCAATAAACCTGTGTAGTTGTTAGACCGAGGACAGTGTGGGTCGTAGACTAGATAGATGGAGCTGTGTTATTCAATAAACCTGTGTAGTTGTTAGACCGAGGACAGTGTGGGTCGTAGGGGAGATAGATGGAGCTGTGTTATTCAATAAACCTGTGTAGTTGTTAGACCGAGGACAGTGTGGGTCGAGGGGAGATAGATGGAGCTGTGTTATTCAATAAACCTGTGTAGTTGTTAGACGAGGACTGTGTAGACTAGTTGTTGTAGTTGTTAGACCGAGGACAGTGTGGGTCGTAGGGGAGATAGATGGAGCTGTGTTATTCAATAAACCTAGTTGTTAGACCGAGGACAGTGTTGTTAGATAGATGGAGCTGTGTAGTTGTTAGACCGAGGACAGTGTGGGTCGTAGGGGAGATAGATGGAGCTGTGTTATTCAATAAACCTGTGTAGTTGTTAGACCGAGGACAGTGTGGGTCGTAGGGGAGATAGATGGAGCTGTGTTATTCAATAAACCTGTGTAGTTGTTAGACCGAGGACAGTGTGGGTCGTAGGGGAGAAATATGGAGCTGTGTTATTCAATAAACCTGTGTAGTTGTTAGACCGAGGACAGTGTGGGTCGTAGAGATAGATGGAGCTGTGTTATTCAATAAACCTGTGTAGTTGTTAGACGGAGGACAGTGTGGGTCGTAGGGGAGATAGATGGAGCTGTGTTATTCAATAAACCTGTGTAGTTGTTAGACCGAGGACAGTGTGGGTCGTAGGGGAGATAGATGGAGCTGTGTTATTCAATAAACCTGTGTAGTTGTTAGACCGAGGACAGTGTGGGTCAGTGTGGGGAGATAGATGGAGCTGTGTTATTCAATAAACCTGTGTAGTTGTTAGACCGAGGACAGTGTGGGTAGACTAGATAGATGGAGCTGTGTAGTTGGACCGAGGACATAGGGGAGACAGATGGAGCTGTGTTATTCAATAAACCTGTGTAGTTGTTAGACCGAGGACAGTGTGGGTCGTAGACTAGATAGATGGAGCTGTGTTATTCAATACACCTGTGTAGTTGTTAGACCGAGGACAGTGTGGGTCGCAGGGGAGAAATATGGAGCTGTGTTATTCAATAAACCTGTGTAGTTGTTAGACCGAGGACAGTGTGGGTCGTAGACTAGATAGATGAAGCTGTGTTATTCAATAAACCTGTGTAGTTGTTAGACGGAGGACAGTGTGGGTCGTAGGGGAGATAGATGGAGCTGTGTTATTCAATAAACCTGTGTAGTTGTTAGACCGAGGACAGTGTGGGTCGAGGGGAGATAGATGGAGCTGTGTTATTCAATAAACCTGTGTAGTTGTTAGACCGAGGACAGTGTGGGTCGAGACTAGATAGATGGAGCTGTGTTATTCAATAAACCTGTGTAGTTGTTAGACCGAGGACAGTGTGGGTCGTAGGGGAGATAGATGGAGCTGTGTTATTCAATAACACCTGTGTAGTTGTTAGACCGAGGACAGTGTGGGTCGTAGGGGAGATAGATGGAGCTGTGTTATTCAATAAACCTGTGTAGTTGTTAGACCGAGGACAGTGTGGGTCGTAGGGGAGATAGATGGAGCTGTGTTATTCAATAAACCTGTGTAGTTGTTAGACCGAGGACAGTGTGGGTCTAGGAGATAGATGGAGCTGTGTTATTCAATAACCCTGTGTAGTTGTTAGACCGAGGACAGTGTGGGTCGTAGGGGAGATAGATGGAGCTGTGTTATTCAATAAACCTGTGTAGTTGTTAGACCGAGGACAGTGTGGGTCGTAGGGGAGATAGATGGAGCTGTGTTATTCAATAAACCTGTGTAGTTGTTAGACCGAGGACAGTGTGGGTCGTAGACTAGATAGATGGAGCTGTGTTATTCAATAAACCTGTGTAGTTGTTAGACCGAGGACAGTGTGGGTCGTAGGGGAGATAGATGGAGCTGTGTTATTCAATAAACCTGTGTAGTTGTTAGACCGAGGACAGTGTGGGTCGTAGACTAGATAGATGGAGCTGTGTTATTCAATAAACCTGTGTAGTTGTTAGACCGAGGACAGTGTGGGTCGTAGACTAGATAGATGAAGCTGTGTTATTCAATAAACCTGTGTAGTTGTTAGACCGAGGACAGTGTGGGTCGTAGACTAGATAGATGAAGCTGTGTTATTCAATACACCTGTGTAGTTGTTAGACCGAGGACAGTGTGGGTCGTAGGGGAGATAGATGGAGCTGTGTTATTCAATAAACCTGTGTAGTTGTTAGACCGAGGACAGTGTGGGTCTGTGTAGTTGTTGGGGGGAGAAGGGGAGATGGAGCTGTGTTATTCAATAAACCTGTGTAGTTGTTAGACCGAGGACAGTGTGGGTCGTAGGGGAGATAGATGGAGCTGTGTTATTCAGACTAGATAGATGAAGCTGTGTTATTCAATACTGCAGTGTAGTTGTTAGACGGAGGACAGTGTGGGTCGTAGGGGAGATAGATGGAGCTGTGTTATTCAATAAACCTGTGTAGTTGTTAGACCGAGGACAGTGTGGGTCGTAGGGGAGATAGATGGAGCTGTGTTATTCAATAAACCTGTGTAGTTGTTAGACCGAGGACAGTGTGGGTCGTAGAGGGAGATAGATGGAGCTGTGTTATTCAATAAACCTGTGTAGTTGTTAGACCGAGGACAGTGTGGGTCGTAGGGGAGATAGATGGAGCTGTGTTATTCAATACAGAGGTGTAGTTGTTAGACCGAGGACAGTGTGGGTCGTAGGACAGTGTGGGGGAGATAGATGGAGCTGTGTTATTCAATAAACCTGTGTAGTTGTTAGACCGAGGACAGTGTGGGTCGTAGGGGAGATAGATGGAGCTGTGTTATTCAATACTGCGGTGTAGTTGTTAGACCGAGGACAGTGTGGGTCGTAGGGGAGAAAGATGGAGCTGTGTTATTCAATAAACCTGTGTAGTTGTTAGACCGAGGACAGTGTGGGTCGTAGGGGAGATAGATGGAGCTGTGTTATTCAATACTGCGGTGTAGTTGTTAGACCGAGGATAGATGGAGCTGTGTTATTCAATAAACCTGTGTAGTTGTTAGACCGAGGACAGTGTGGGTCGTAGGGGAGATAGATGGAGCTGTGTTATTCAATACTGCGGTGTAGTTGTTAGACCGAGTACAGTGTGGGTCGTAGACTAGATAGATGGAGCTGTGTTATTCAATAAACCTGTGTAGTTGTTAGACCGAGGACAGTGTGGGTCGTAGGGGAGATAGATGGAGCTGTGTTATTCAATACTGCGGTGTAGTTGTTAGACCGAGGACAGTGTGGGTCGTAGAGGAGATAGATGGAGCTGTGTAGTTGTTAGACCGAGGACAGTGTGGGTCGTAGGGGAGATAGATGGAGCTGTGTTATTCAATACTGCGGTGTAGTTGTTAGACCGAGGACAGTGTGGGTCGTAGGGGAGATAGATGGAGCTGTGTTATTCAGTACAGAGGTGTAGTTGTTAGACCGAGGACAGTGTGGGTCGTAGGGGAGATAGATGGAGCTGTGTAGTTGTTAGACCGAGGACAGTGTGGGTCGTAGGGAAGATAGATGGAGCTGTGTAGTTGTTAGACCGAGGACAGTGTGGGTCGTAGGGGAGATGATGCGTTGGCTTGGAGAAATACCTAATGGTTATTTAGGGGCCAAACTAGCAGAGCTCTGTTAACCATGTACATGTAAATAGTTAGTTGCCCTGTTTTATATAGGTCTGTCTTGGCACTGGAGGTATTTGTTTCGTCGTGTTTTCAATAACTCCCCCCCAGACATCTCTGACATTTAACTAGGTCTTCTTTGTGTGTGTGTGTGTGTTTTGTCAGAGTGATCACTGTAGCCCAGCAGCAGCTAATACTGCTTTAACTCCATGTGGCCTGTCTATTAGTGGAGACAGGATGGCCTTGGATCATAATAAAGACATATTCACACTCCTCTTAGCCGTACTAACAAGGCAACACATCAAACTAACTCTCGGCAGGGGCCCATCTCAACCTCCATCAAGTCCCCGGGACTCCACACCACGCGTCTGTTGTCCCCCCCTCTTTCCTCCCCTGCCACCCCTCCTCCCTGACTCTCTGCCTCTCTCCATCCCTCTCTGACTCCCTGCCTCCCTCCCTCTCTCCATCCTTCCACCCCTCCCTGCCTCCCTCCCTCTCTCCATCCCCCACCCCTCCCTGCCCCCTCCCTCTCTCTATCCCTCCATCCCTGCTTCCTCCCTCTCTCTATCCCTCCACCCCTCCCTGCCTCCCTCCCTCTCTCCATCCCTCCCTCCCTCCCTGCTTCCCTCCTTCTCTCCATCCCTCCATCCCTCACTGCCTCCCTCCCTCTCTCTATCCCTCCATCCCTGCTTAATCCCTCTCTCCATCCGTCCCCCCTTCCTTCCTTCCTTCCTTCCTTCCTTCCTTCCTTCCTTCCTTCCTTCCTTCCTTCCTTCCTTCCTTCCTTCCTTCCTTCCTTCCTTCCTTCCTTCCTTCCTTCCTTCCTTCCTTCCTTCCTCCGTCAGTCCTTCTCTTTTCTTTCTCTCTGTTTGTAAATGAGATTGGTCATAAATTCAGTTAGTCTCATCTATATTTGATGGCTGGTATTTGCCTGGGCCAGGAGGGAAGTGCACTTTACATGTGGCAACATATGATTACCTGGCGCCCTTACTGTACAGGATCAGACACATCAATAGTATGTATAAATCACTGTCTCTGCCTTCCTCGCTGTCTGCTTTTATGGCTCTCTATCCTCTCTCTGTCCTCTCTCTGTCCTCTCTCTATCCTCTCTCTATCCTCTCTCTCTATCCTCTCTCTATCCTCTCTCTATCCTCTCTCTATCCTCTCTCTGTCCTCTCTCTGTCCTCTCTCTATCCTCTCTATCCTCTCTCTATCCTCTCTCTCTATCCTCTCTCTATCCTCTCTCTGTCCTGTCTCTATCCTCTCTCTGTCCTCTCTCTATCCTCTCTCTATCCTCTCTCTATCCTCTCTCTCTATCCTCTCTCTATCCTCTCTCTATCCTCTCTCTACCCCTCTCATCCTCCTCCTCTCTATCCTCTCTCTATCCTCTCTCTATCCCTCTCTATCCCTCTCTATCCTCTGTCCTCTCTCTATCCTCTCTCTATCCTCTCTCTATCCCCTCTCTATCCTCTCTCTATCCTCCTCTCTCTATCCCTCTCTATCCTCTCTATTCTCTCTCTGTCCCTCTCTATCCTCTCCTATCCTCTCTCTATCCTCTCTCTGTCCTCTCTCTATCCTCTCTCTATCCTCTCTCTATCCTCTCTCTGTCCCTCTCTATCCTCTCTCTATCCTCTCTCTCTTCTCTCTCTCTATTCTCTCTCTATCCTCTCTCTATCTCTCTCTATCCTCTCTCTATCCTCTCTCTGTCCTCTCTCTATCCTCTCTCTATCCCTCTCTATCCTCTCTCTATTCTCTCTCTCTATCCTCTCTCTATCCCTCTCTCTATTCTCTCTCTCTATCCTCTATCCTCTCTCTATCCTCTCTCTATCCTCTCTCTATCCTCTCTCTCTCTATCCTCTCTCTATCCTCTCTCTATCCTCTCTCTATCCCTCTCTCTATCCTCTCTCTATCCTCTCTCTGTCCTCTCTCCTCTCTCTATCCCTCTCTATCCTCTCTCTATCCCTCTCTCTATCCTCTCTCTCTATCCTCTCTCTATCCTCTCTCTATCCTCTCTCTGTCCTCTCTCTATCCTCTCTCTGTCCTCTCTCTATCCTCTCTCTATCCTCTCTCTATCCTCTCTCTCTATCCTCTCTCTATCCTCTCTCTATCCTCTCTCTATCCTCTCTCTATCCTCTCTCTATCCTCTCTATCCCTCTCTATCCTCTCTATCCTCTCTCTGTCCTCTCTCTATCCTCTCTATCCTCTCTCTATCCTCTCTCTATCCTCTCTCTCTATCCTCTCTCTATCCTCTATCTATCCTCTCTCTCTCTATCCTCTCTCTGTCCTCTCTCTATCCTCTCTGTCCTCTCTCTATCCTCTCTCTATCCTCTCTATCCTCTCTCTCTATCCTCTCTCTATCCTCTCTCTATCTTCTCTCTATCCTCTCTCTATCCTCTCTCTATCCTCTCTCTGTCCTCTCTCTATCCTCTCTCTATCCCTCTCTATCCTCTCTCTATCTCTGTCCTCTCTCTATCCTCTCTCTATCCTCTCTCTATCCTCTCTCTGTCCTCTCTCTATCCTCTCTCTATCCTCTCTCTATCCTCTCTCTATCCTCTCTCTATCCTCTCTCTCTATTCTCTCTCTCTATTCTCTCTCTATCCTCTCTCTATCCTCTCTCTATCCTCTCTCTGTCCTCTCTCTATCCTCTCTCTATCCTCTCTCTATCCTCTCTCTCTATTCTCTCTCTCTATCCTCTCTCTATCCTCTCTCTCTATTCTCTCTCTCTATCCTCTCTCTATCCTCTCTCTGTCCTCTCTCTATCCTCTCTCTATCCTCTCTCTATCCTCTCTCTATCCTCTCTATCCTCTCTCTATCTCTCTCTCTATCCTCTCTATCCTCTCTCTATCCTCTCTCTATCCTCTCTCTGTCCTCTCTCTATCCCTCTCTATCCTCTCTCTATCCTCTCTCTATCTCTCTCTCTATCCTCTCTCTATCCTCTCTCTATCCTCTCTCTGTCCTCTCTCTATCCTCTCTCTGTCCTCTCTCTATCCTCTCTCTATCCCTCTCTATCCTCTCTCTATCTCTCTCTATCCTCTCTCTATCCTCTCTCTCTATCCTCTCTATCCTCTCTATCCTCTCTCTATCCTCTCTCTATCCTCTCTCTATCCTCTCTCTGTCTCTCTCTATCCTCTCTATCCTCTCTCTATCCTCTCTCTATCCTCTCTCTACCCTCTCTCTATCCTCTATCTCCTCTCTCTATCCTCTGTCCTCTCTCTATCCTCTCTCTGTCCTCTCTATCCCTCTCTATCCCTCTCTCTATCCTCCTCTATCCTCTCTCTATCCTCTCTCTATCTTCTCTCTATCTCTCTATCCTCTCTCTATCCTCTCTCTATCTCTCTATCCTCTCTCTATCCTCTCTCTATCCTCTCTATCCTCTCTGTCCTCTCTCTATCCTCTCTATCCTCTCTCTATCCCTCTCTATCCTCTATTCTCTCTCTCTATCCTCTCTCTATCCTCTCTCTCTATTCTCTCTCTCTATCCTCTCTCTATCCTCTCTCTATCCTCTCTCTGTCCCTCTCTATCTCTCTCTATCCTCTCTCTATCCTCTCTATCCTCTCTCTATCCTCTCTCATATGATTACCTGGTGCTCTTACTGTACAGGATCAGACACATCAATAGTATGTATAAATCACTGTCTCTGCCCTCGCTGTCTGCTTTTATGGCTCTCTATCCTCTCTCTGTCTCTCTCTGTCCTCTCTGTCCTCTCTCTATCCTCTCTCTATCCTCTCTCTATCCTCTCTCTATCCTCTCTCTGTCCTCTCTGTCCTCTCTCTATCCTCTCTATCCCTCTCTCTCTCTCTATCCTCTCTCTATCCTCTCTCTGTCCTGTCTCTATCCTCTCTCTGTCCTCTCTATCTCTCTCTATCCTCTCTATCCTCTATCTCTCTATCTCTATCTCTCTATCCTCTCTCTATCCTCTCTCTATCTCTCTCTATCCCTCTCTATCCCTCTCTGTCCTCTCTCTATCCTCTCTCTGTCTCTCTCTATCCTCTCTCTATCCTCTCTCTATCCTCTCTATCCTCTCTCTCTATCCTCTCTCTATCCTCTCTATCCTCTCTCTATCTATCTCTCTCTATCCTCTCTCTATCCTCTCTCTATCCTCTCTCTATCTCTCTCTATCCTCTCTCTATCTCTCCTCTCTCTATCCTCCTCTATCTCTCTCTCTCTATTCTATTCTCTCTCTATCCTCTCTCTATCCTCTCTATCTCTCTCTATCTCTGTCCTCTCTCTATCCTCTCTCTATCCTCTCTCTATCCTCTCTCTCTATTCTCTCTCTATCCTCTCTCTATCCTCTCTCTCTATCCTCTCTCTATCCTCTCTATCCTCTCTGTCCTCTCTATCCTCTCTCT
This sequence comes from Oncorhynchus nerka, assembly GCF_034236695.1. Taxonomy (NCBI): domain Eukaryota; kingdom Metazoa; phylum Chordata; class Actinopteri; order Salmoniformes; family Salmonidae; genus Oncorhynchus; species Oncorhynchus nerka. Next base: position 7,232,117 of record NC_088405.1, read on the forward strand.
ATCTCTCTCCTCTCTCTATCCTCTCTATCCTCTCTCTATCCTCTCTCTATCCTCTCTCTATCCTCTCTCTATCCTCTCTCTATCCTCTCTCTGTCTCTCTCTATCCTCTCTCTATCCTCTCTCTATCTCTCTCTCTATCCTCTCTCTCTATCCTCTCTCTATCCTCTCTCTATCCTCTCTCTATCCTCTCTATCCTCTCTCTATCCTCTCTCTATCCTCTCTCTATCCCTCTCTCTATCCTCTCTCTATCCTCCTCTATCTATCCTCTCTCTATCCTCTATCCCTCTCTATCCTCTCTCTATCTCTCTCTATCCTCTCTCTGTCCTCTCTCTATCCTCTCTATCCTATCCTCTCTCTATCCTCTATCCTCTCTATCCTCTCTCTATCCTCTCTCTGTCCTCTCTCTATCCTCTCTCTGTCCTCTCTCTATCCTCTCTATCCTCTCTCTATCCTCTCTCTCTATCTCTCTCTATCCTCTCTCTATCTCTCTCTATCCTCTCTCTATCCTCTATCCTCTCTCTATCCTCTCTCTATCCTCTCTCTATCTCTCTATCCTCTCTCTATCTCTCTCTGTCCTCTCTCTATCCCTCTCTATCCTCTCTCTCTCTCCTCTCTCTCTCTATTCTCTCTCTCTATCCCTATCCTCTCTCTATCCTCTCTCTATCCCTCTCTCTGTCCCTCTCTATCCTCTCTCTATCCTCTCTCTATCCTCTCTATCCTCTCTCTATCCTCTCTCATATGATTACCTGGTGCTCTTACTGTACAGGATCAGACAAATCAATAGTATGTATAATTCACTGTCTCTGCCTTCCTCGCTGTCTGCTTTTATGGCTCTCTATCCTCTTTCATTAATGTTTTATCAAGATTGACTGGAACCAAAAGTTGTTTTCTACAGTTATTTATTCAACCTTAATCATTAAATAAAACTGCTAATTGGTTCTATTCTGAACCTATAGATGATAAAGTGAATCTCAGTCAGAGTTCTGGTTCCATTACGAAATGAAACATGATTCATTATTAATATTAGTTTCTCAGTAATTTAATAAAACCATTACACTTCATGCTGAAAAGCTGGAGCGACGGCCAGAAGATCCATTGAAGTTTACTCATATAGTATGTCTCCCAACCTCACTGTATCAAATCATGTCTCATTCATATGACTGAGCTAAGGTGAGGAGATCCCTCCCTCCCTCTCCTCCCTCCCCTCCCTCCCTCCCTCCCTCCCCTCCTCCCTCCCTCCCTCCCTCCCTCCCTCCCCTCCTTCACTCCCCTCCCTCCTTCACCCCTCCCGCCACCCCCCCTCCCTCCCTCCCCCCTCTATCCACACACATCAGACGGGTGGATGGAGTGAGGAATCTGAAGACAATGGTGTATTGGAGGAGGAATGTGAAGGAAAATCAATCATGTCATAAGTGAGGAGGATGGGGGTAAATGTGAACTCTGACAGGTTTCATCATCTGGTGGCTGGCTGTCTATCCAGCATTCGGCTGGAGGC
>NC_088405.1:7236111-7238611 GCF_034236695.1 Oncorhynchus nerka
CCCCATTAACTAGCAAACCCCCATTAACTAGTAAACTCCCCATTAACTAGCAAACCCCCATTAACTAGTAAACTCCCCATTAACTAGCAAACCCCCCATTAACTAGCAAACTCCCCCATTAACTAGCAAAATCCCCCATTAACTAGTAAACTCCCCATGTACTAGCAAACCCCCATTAACTAGTAAACTCCCCATTAACTAGTAAACTCCCCATTAACTAGCAAACTCCCCATTAACTAGCAAACTCCCCATTAACTAGCAAACTCCCCCATTAACTAGCAAACTCCCCCATTAACTAGCAAACTCCCCATTAACTAGCAAACTCCCCCATTAACTGGCAAACTCCCCATTAACTAGCAAACCCCCATTAACTAGCAAACCCCCATTAACTAGCAAACCCCCCATTAACTAGCAAACTCCCCCATTAACTAGCAAACCCCCATTAACTAGCAAACTCCCCATTAACTGGCAAACTCCCCCATTAACTAGCAAACTCCCCCATTAACTACCAAACTCCCCCATTAACTAGCAAAATCTCACAGCATCTAATTGTAATTTCCCCTTTTTTCTGCCTGAAAAATCTTTTTTGGATTTGTGAAAAACAGTTTTTTTTTATTAGTTTAGCAAGAATGTAGGCTATCATATGGCATTTTATTGTGCATTGTTGCAGCTCGTATTTGAAGCATGGTTTCGTAAGCTGGTTTAAATTGTGTTAGTGCTCAGTTGGGTCTCTGAACTTCATTTTCACCCTGATGAGAGTCAGTTTTTCCTGAGAGAGTAAGTATCTCACTAAAATGTGCTAAGTCGCCCAATTTGCAATGCAGTTATGACAATATCCCACCCTCTACCACCTCTTCTCTTCTCCTCTTCTCCTCTACCTCCTCTACCACCTCTTCTCCTCCACTTCTCCTCTTCTCCTCCACCTCCTCCACCACCTCTACCACCTCTTCTCCTCTTCTCCTCTTCTCCTCCACCTCCTCTACCACCTCTTCTCCTCTTCTCCTCCTCTCTTCTCCTCCACCTCCTCTTCTTCCTCCTCTCCACCTCCCTCCACCTCCTCTACCACCTCTTCTCCTCTTCTACCACCTCTTCTCCTCTTCTCCTCCACCTCTCTCTCCTCCACCTCCACCTCCTACCACCTCTACCCTCTTCTCCTCTTCTCCTCTTCTCCTCTTCTCCTCCACCTCCTCTACCACCTCTACCACCTCTTCTCCTCTTCTCCTCTTCTCCTCCACCTCCTCTACCACCTCTACCACCTCTTCTCCTCTTCTCCTCTTCTCCTCTTCTCCTCCTCCTACCACCTCTACCACCACCTCTTCTCCTCTTCTCCTCTTCTCCTCCACCTCCTCTACCACCTCTCCTCTTCTCCTCTTCCTCTTCTTCTCCTCTTCTCCTTCTCTCTCACCTCCACCTCTCCTCTTCTCCTCCACCCCCTCTCCTCTACCACCTCTACCACCTCCTCTTCTCCTCTACCACCTCTACCACCTCTCACCTCTTCTCCTCTTCTCCTCTTCTCCTCCACCTCCACCACCTCTACCACCTCTACCACCTCTATCACCTCTTCTCCTCTTCTCTTCTCCACTCCACCTCCTCCACCTCCTACCACCTCTTCTCTCCTCTTCTCCTCCACTTCTCCTCTTCTCCTCCACCTCCTCTACCACCTCTTCTCCTCTTCTCCTCTTCTCCTCCACCTCCTCTACCACCTCTACCACCTCTTCGCCTCTTTCTCCTCTTCTCCTCCACCTCTCTCTCCTCTACCACCTCTTCTCCTCCACCTCCTCTACCACCTCCTCTTCTCCTCTTCTCCTCTTCTCCCTCCACTTCTCCTCCACCTCCTCTACCACCTCTTCTCCTCTTCTCCTCTACCACCTCTTCTCTCCACCTCCTCTACCACCTCTTCTCCTCCACCTCTACCACCTCTACCACCTCTTCTCCTCTTCTCCTCCACCTCCTCCACCTCCTCTACCACCTCTACCACCTCTTCTCCTCTTCTCCTCTTCTCCTCTTATCCTCTTCTCCTCCACCTCCTCTACCACCTCTACCACCTCTACCACCTCTACCACCTCTACCACCTCTTCTCCTCCTCCTCCACCACCTCTACCACCTCTACCACCTCCTCTCTACCACCTCTTCTCCTCTTCTCCTCCACCTCCTCCACCTCCTCACCACCTCTACCACCTCTTCTCCTCTTCTCCTCTCCTCTACCACCTCTTCTCCTCTTCTCCTCCACCTCCTCTACCACCTCTACCACCTCTTCTCCTCTTCGCCTCCTCTTCTCTCTTCTCTCTTCCTCTTCTCCTCCACCTCCTCTACCACCTCTTCTCCTCCTCTCCACCACCTCTACCACCTCTACCACCTCCTCCTCCACCTCCTCTACCACCTCTTCTCCTCCACCTCCTCTACCACCTCTTCTCCTCCACCTCCTCTACCACCTCTTCTCCTCTTCTCCTCTTCTCCTCTTCTCCTCTTCTCCTCCACCTCCTCTACCACCTCTACCACC
>NC_088405.1:7253611-7258611 GCF_034236695.1 Oncorhynchus nerka
CGTCTCTCCACCTGTCTCCCCCTCTCCTGTTTCTCCACCTGTCTCCCCCTCTCTCCACCCCTCTCCCCTCTCTCTCCACCTGTCTCCCCCTCTCCCCGTCTCTCCACCTGTCTCCCCTCTCCCATCTCTCCACCTGTCTCCCCTCTCCCATCTCTCCACCTGTCTCCCCCTCTCCCGTCTCCCCTCTCCCGTCTCTCCACCTGTCTCCCCCTCCCCTCTCCCATCTCTCCACCTGTCTCCCCTCTCCCATCTCTCCACCTGTCTCTCCTCTCCCATCTCTCCACCTGTCTCCCCTCTCCCATCTCTCCACCTGTCTCCCCCCCCGTCTCTCCACCTGTCTCCCCCTCTCCCGTCTCTCCACCTGTCTCCCCCTCTCCCGTTTCTCCCTCTTTCCTCTCTCTCCGTCATCTGTGTTGCCTCTTGATAATGTCCTGTGTTTTTGTGTGTTATTTTTTTAGTTGGACAAGTTTTAAATTGCACGCGTCAGGACTTTGCTAATTAAAGTCATACTTCCAAAAATGCCATAATAACTGTTAATTAGCTTGATGCTATTTTCAGCATAATTTGCTAATTAGTAGGAAACCTGTACAGCATTTCTGCCTAATTACGGTGCGGCTCCACACACTGGCATCTGTGACTGGACTCCAAATGATGCCATTACAGCAGACCCACATGAGCCATTCATTCAAAACACTTAACTACCTGTCCTGATATTGACAAACTCTGAAGTCAGCTGGATTTGAACCCGTTTGATTAATGTCTCTTTCTTGTCTGTTTCACCATGGTCACCATGGTGATAAATATGGAAATATAAACAGCAACAACAACGTTAAAAACAAAAAAACACGTTTTTATATGATCTACAAACTAATTGTGTTGATGTGTTGTTTTCTACAGTAGATGTGTTGTTTTCTACAGTAGATGTGTTGTTTTCTACAGTAGATGTGTTGTTTTCTACAGTAGATGTGTTGTTTTCTACAGTAGATGTGTTGTTTTCTACAGTAGATGTGTTGTACAGTAGATGTGTTGTTTTCAGTAGATGTGTTGTTTTCTACAGTAGATGTGTTGTTTTCTACAGTAGATGTGTTGTTTTCTACAGTAGATGTGTTGTTTTCTACAGTAGATGTGTTGTTTTCTACAGTAGATGTGTTGTTTTCTACAGTAGACAGGTTGTTTCTACAGTAGATGTGTTGTTTTCTACAGTAGATGTGTTGTTTTCTAGTAGTAGGTTGTTTTCACAGTAGATGTGTTGTTTCTACAGTAGATGTGTTGTTTTCTACAGTAGACAGGTTGTTTTCTACAGTAGATGTGTTGTTTTCTACAGTAGATGTGTTGTTTTTTACAGTAGATGTGTTGTTTTACAGTAGATGTGTTGTTTTCTACAGTAGACAGGTTGTTTTCTACAGTAGATGTGTTGTTTTCTAGACAGTAGACAGGTTGTTTTCTACAGTAGATGTGTACAGTAGATGTGTTGTTTTCTACAGTAGATGTGTTGTTTTCTACAGTAGATGTGTTGTTTTCTACAGTAGATGTGTTGTTTTCTACAGTAGATGTGTTGTTTTCTACAGTAGATGTGTTGTTTTCTACAGTAGATGTGTTGTTTTCTACAGTAGATGTGTTGTTTTCTACAGTAGATGTGTTGTTTTCTACAGTAGAGGTTGTTTTCTACAGTAGACAGGTTGTTTTCTACAGTAGATGTGTTGTTTTCTACAGTAGATGTGTTGTTTTCTACAGTAGACAGGTTGTTTTCTACAGTAGATGTGTTGTTTTCTACAGTAGATGTGTTGTTTTCTACAGTAGACAGGTTGTTTTCTACAGTAGATGTGTTGTTTTCTACAGTAGATGTGTTGTTTTCTACAGTAGACAGTAGACAGGTTGTTTTCTACAGTAGATGTGTTGTTTTCTACAGTAGATCACAGTGTTGTTTTCTACAGTAGACAGGTTGTTTTCTACAGTAGATGTGTTGTTTTCTACAGTAGATGTGTTGTTTTCTACAGTAGATGTACAGTTGTTTTCTACAGTAGATGTTGTTGTTTTCTACAGTAGACAGGTTGTTTTCTACAGTAGTATGTGTTGACAGGTTGTTTTCTACAGTAGACAGGTTGTTTTCTACAGTAGAGACAGTAGTTGTTGTTTTCTACAGTAGACAGGTTGTTTTCTACAGTAGATGTGTTGTTTTCTACAGTAGATGTGTTGTTTTCAGTAGTGGTTTTTCTACAGTAGATGTGTTGAGTAGATGGTTGTTTTCTACAGTAGACAGGTTGTTTTCTACAGTAGATGTGTTGTTTTCTACAGTAGACAGGTTGTTTTCTACAGTAGATGTGTTGTTTTCTACAGTAGATGTGTTGTTTTCTACAGTAGACAGGTTGTTTTCTACAGTAGACAGGTTGTTTTCTACAGTAGAGTAGATGGTTGTTTTCTACAGTAGACAGGTTGTTTTCTACAGTAGATGTGTTGTTTTCTACAGTAGATGTGTTGTTTTCTACAGTAGACAGGTTGTTTTCTACAGTAGATGTGTTGTTTTCTACAGTAGATGTGTTGTTTTCTACAGTAGACAGGTTGTTTTTACAGTAGATGGTTGTTTTCTACAGTAGATGTGTTGTTTTCTACAGTAGACAGGTTGTTTTCTACAGTAGACAGTAGTTGTTTTCTACAGTAGACAGGTTGTTTTCTACAGTAGATGTGTTGTTTTCTACAGTAGATGTGTTGAGTAGATGTGTTGTTGTTGTTTTCTACAGTAGATGTGTTGTAGATGTAGACAGGTTGTTTTCTACAGTAGATGTGTTGTTTTCTACAGTAGATGTGTTGTTTTCTACAGTAGACAGGTTGTTTTCTACAGTAGATGTGTTGTTTTCTACAGTAGATGTGTTGTTTTCTACAGTAGATGTGTTGTTTTCTACAGTAGACAGGTTGTTTTCTACAGTAGACAGGTTGTTTTCTACAGTAGATGTGTTGTTTTCTACAGTAGACAGGTTGTTTTCTACAGTAGATGTGTTGTTTTCTACAGTAGATGGTTGTTTTCTACAGTAGAGGTTGTTTTCTACAGTAGACAGGTTGTTTTCTACAGTAGACAGGTTGTTTTCTACAGTAGATGTGTTGTTTTCTACAGTAGACAGGTTGTTTTCTACAGTAGATGTGTTGTTTTCTACAGTAGATGTGTTGTTTTCTACAGTAGATGGTTGTTTTCTACAGTAGACAGGTTGTTTTCTACAGTAGATGTGTTGTTTTCTACAGTAGATGTGTTGTTTTCTACAGTAGACAGGTTGTTTTCTACAGTAGATGTGTTGTTTTCTACAGTAGACAGGTTGTTTTTCAGTAGATGTGTTGTTTTCAGTAGACAGGTTGTTTTCTACAGTAGATGTGTTGTTTTCTACAGTAGACAGGTTGTTTCTACAGTAGATGTGTTGTTTTCTACAGTAGACAGGTTGTTTTCTACAGTAGACAGGTTGTTTTCTCAGTAGATGTGTTGTTTTCTACAGTAGACAGTAGATGTGTTGTTTTCTACAGTAGATTGTTGTTTTCTACAGTAGATGTGTTGTTTTCTACAGTAGATGTGTTGTTTTCTACAGTAGACAGGTTGTTTTCTACAGTAGATGTGTTGTTTTCTACAGTAGACAGGTTGTTTTCTACAGTAGATGTGTTGTTTTTCTAGACAGGTTGTTTTCTACAGTAGAGACAGGTTGTTTTCTACAGTAGACAGGTTGTTTTCTACAGTAGATGTGTTGTTTTCTACAGTAGATGGTTGTTTTCTACAGTAGACAGGTTGTTTTCTACAGTAGACAGGTTGTTTTCTACAGTAGATGTGTTGTTTTCTACAGTAGACAGGTTGTTTTCTACAGTAGACAGGTTGTTTTCTACAGTAGACAGGTTGTTTTCTACAGTAGACAGGTTGTTTTTACAGTAGACAGGTTGTTTTCTACAGTAGACAGGTTGTTTTCTACAGTAGATGTTGTTTTGTTTTTCTACAGTAGATGTTGTTTTCTACAGTAGACAGGTTGTTTTCTACAGTAGATGTGTTGTTTTCTAGACAGGTTGTTTTCAGTAGACAGGTTGTTTTCTACAGTAGATGTGTTGTTTTCTACATGTGTAGACAGGTTGTTTTCTACAGTAGACAGGTTGTTTTCTCCAGTAGATGTGTTGTTTTCTAGACAGTAGACAGGTTGTTTTCTACAGTAGACAGGTTGTTTTCTACAGTAGACAGGTTGTTTTCTACAGTAGATGTGTTGTTTTCTACAGTAGACAGGTTGTTTTCTACAGTAGATGTTGTTGTTTTCTACAGTAGACAGGTTGTTTTCTACAGTAGACAGGTTGTTTTCTACAGTAGACAGGTTGTTTTCTACAGTAGATGTGTTGTTTTCTACAGTAGATGTGTTGTTTTCTACAGTAGATGTGTTGTTTTCTACAGTAGACAGGTTGTTTTACAGTAGACAGGTTGTTACAGTAGACAGGTTGTTTTCTACAGTAGACAGGTTGTTTTCTACAGTAGATGTGTTGTTTTCTACAGTAGATGTGTTGTTTTCACAGTAGACAGGTTGTTTTCTACAGTAGACAGGTGGTTTTCTACAGTAGACAGGTTGTTTTCTACAGTAGATGTGTTGTTTTCTACAGTAGACAGGTGGTTTTCTACAGTAGACAGGTTGTTTTCTACAGTAGATGTGTTGTTTTCTACAGTAGACAGGTTTTCTACAGTAGACAGGTTGTTTTCTACAGTAGACAGGTTGATTTCTACAGTAGATGTGTTGTTTTCTACAGTAGATGTGTTGTTTTGTCTGTTGTTTTGAGACCATTGTTCACCATCTGCTAGCAAAGTTTTCCACCTCTGTGTCAGTCAGTCAGGTGCTAGGATGAAGGTCTTGGGTGAAGGAGTTGAGAGACCCCCCTGTTCCCACCATAGATGTGGTTTAAATACTACCCAGTGAGGAGAGACCAGGTTGTTTCTCTCTCTGGTTGTTTTCTACCTAGATGTGTTGACAGTAGTCTGTCCTGGGGCCGACAGACAG
>NC_088405.1:7261111-7263611 GCF_034236695.1 Oncorhynchus nerka
ACATCCGTGACAGTGTGGTTCCAAGCAGCAAACCCATATCTCTCTGGAAAGCCACACACACACACACACACACACACACACACACACACACACACACACACACACACACACACACACACACACACACACACACACACTGGTAGATGGAAAGCCATGCTGTAACAGGAAACGGGTGGGTTGGAGTTAGCTAATGGTTTGAGACATGGAGTGAGGAGAGGAGATGATAGGAGAAAGGGATGAGGAGGGAGGAGGAGAGGAGATGATAGGAGAGAGTGATGAGGAGGGAGAGGAGGGGAGATGATAGGAGAGAGTGATGAGGAGGGAGAGGAGGGGAGATGATAGGAGAGAGTGATGAGGAGGGAGAGGAGGGGAGATGATAAGAGGGAGAGGGAGAGGGAGGAGGAGAGAGGAGGGGAGAGGAGAAGAGATGATAGGAGAGAGGGATGAGGAGGGAGAGGAGAGGAGATGATAGGAGAGAGGGATGAGGAGGGAGAGGAGAAGAGATGATAGGAGAGAGTGATGAGGAGGGAGAGGAGGGAGATGATATGAGAGAGTAGATGAGGAGGGAGGAGGAGGGGAGATGATAGGAGGAGAGGGATGAGGAGGAGAGGAGGGGATATGATAGGAGAGAGGGATGAGGAGGGAGAGGAGGGGAGATGATAGGAGAGAGGGATGAGGAGGGAGAGGAGAAGAGATGATAGGAGAGAGGGATGAGGAGGGAGAGGAGGGGAGATGATAGGAGAGAGTGATGAGGAGGGAGAGGAGGGGAGATGATAGGAGAGAGGGATGAGGAGGGAGAGGAGGGGAGATGATAGGAGAGAGGGATGAGGAGGGAGAGGAGAAGAGATGATAGAGAGAGGGATGAGGAGGGAGAGGAGGGGAGATGATAGGAGAAAGGGATGAGGAGGAGAGAGAGAGGGAGATGATAGAGAGAGGGATGAGGAGAGAGAGGAGGGAGATGATAGGAGAAAGAGATGAGGAGGGAGAGAGAGAGGAGATGATAGGAGAGAGGGATTAGGAGGGAGAGGAGGGGAGATGAGAGAGAGAGAGGATGAGGAGGGAGAGGAGGGGAGATGATAGGAGAAGGGAGACAGAGAGGGAGAGAGGAGACATAGGAGAGAGAGAGGAGGAGAGGAGAGAGACAGAGAGAGAGGGATGAGAGGAGGGAGAGGAGAGGAGATGATAGGAGAGAGAGGATGAGACAGTGGAGGGAGAGGAGAGGAAAGGACAGATGACACACAGGGAGGGAGGAGGAGAGGGGGAGATAGATGGAAAGCCATGCTGTAACAGGGATGGGTGGGTTGGAGTTAGCTAATGGTTTGAGACATGGGAGGGAGAGGATCGGAGATGATAGGAGAAAGGGATGAGGAGGGAGAGGAGAGGTGATGATAGGAGAGAGTGATGAGGAGGGAGAGGAGGGGAGATGATAGGAGAGAGGGATGAGGAGGGAGAGGAGGGGAGATGATAGGAGGGAGAGTAGGATGAGGAGGGAGAGGAGGGGAGGGGAGATGATAGGAGAGAGGGATGAGGAGGGAGAGGAGGGGAGATGATAGAAGAGATGATGAGGAGGAGAGGAGATGAGGAGGGGAGAGGATAGGAGATGATAGGAGAGAGGGATGAGGAGGGAGAGGAGAAGAGATGATAGGAGAGAGTGATGAGGAGGGAGAGGAGGGGAGATGATAGGGAGAGGGATGAGGAGGGAGAGGAGGGAGGGATAGGAGAAAGGGATGAGGAGGGAGAGGAGGGAGATGATAGGAGAGAGATGATGAGGAGAGGAGAGGATAGGAGAGAGAGATGAGGGAGGAGAGAGGGATGAGGAGGGATGAGGAGGAGAAGAGATGATAGGAGAGAGGGATGAGGAGGGAGGGAGAGGATAGGGAGATGATAGGAGAGAGGGATGAGGAGGGAGAGGAGGGGAGAGGGATGATGAGAGGTTGGGGGTCAGTTCCTACTTCCAGAATGATCTCATTAAGGCCGTAAGCAAAAAGACTCTGTCTCTCTCTCTCTCCCCCCTCTGTCTCTCTCTCTGTCTGTCTCTCTCTCTCTCTCTCTCTCTCTCTCTCTCTCTCTCTCTCCCTCTCTCTCTCCCCCCCTCCTCTCCCCTCTCTCCCTCTCCTCTCTCCCCCTCTCTCCCTCCCTCTCTCCCCTCCCCCCCCTCTCTCCCCCTCTCCCCCTCTCCCCCTCTCCCTCCCTCTTGTCAGGAAGTTTACCAGTGAGTTGGCTCTGTTTACCATGCCAAGGGAAATTCTCAGAGCTGGTAAAAAAAATGTTCCTCAACTTGTTTTTTCTCCTCATCTTCCTTAATCTAACAGTTTACTGATCTTGATAAGCGTCCTATCAACATGTTAATCAAATTACTTTTGAACAAAAAAATTGACAGTTTTCATTAATTATACAAGATTATTCTAATTGCAATTCAAATTTATTCATTTAGAACAGAAGGTATTCCATAATATTTTTACAGAATTTACATATTAAATGGAGAGCGTTGTGCATTATG
>NC_088405.1:7273611-7276111 GCF_034236695.1 Oncorhynchus nerka
CCTAGAAACACTCTAACCACTAGGCTAGACCTGCCATCCCTACACTCTAACCACTAGGCTACAGCTGGTCTCTATATACACTCTAACCACTAGGCTACCTGCAGGAGAAACCCACACTCTAACCACTAGGCTACCTGCACAGCTACACTCTAACCACTAGGCTACCAGCTGGTCTCTACACTCTAACCACTAGTCTCTACCTATATCTAGACAGGAGAAACCACAGGCTACCTGCTGGTCTCTATATATCTAACCAGGAGAGGCTACAGCTGGTCTCTACACTCTAACCACAGGCTGGTCTCTATACTCTAACAGGAGAAACACAGCTGGCTATCTTAGACAGGAGAAACACCTACACTCTAATCCACAGGAGCTACCAGCTGGTCTCCTATATCTCAGGAGAAACACAGCTGGTCTCTTAACAGGAGAAAAACAGCTGGTCTCTACACTCTAACCACTTAGGAAACACAGCTGGTCTCTATATATCTAACCACTAGAAACTACAGCTGGTCTCTATACTCAGGAGAAACCAGCTGGCTACCTCTATATATCTTCCAGGAGAAACACAGCTGGCCACACAGGAAACACAGCTGGTCCTACACTCTAACCACAGGAGAAACACAGCTGGTCTCTACATATCTTAGACCAGGAGAAACACCTGGTCTCTATATATCTAAGACAGGAGAAACACAGCTGGTCTCTATATATCTTAGACAGGAGAAACACAGCTGGTCTCTACACTATCTAACAGGAGAAACACAGCTGGTCTCTATATATCTTCGGCAGGAGAAACACAGCTGGTATCTTAGACAGGAGAAACACAGCTGGTCTCTATATATCTTAAACAGGAGAAACTATAACAGCTGGTCTCTACCTTGCAGGAGAAACACAGCTGGTCTCTATATATCTTAGACAGGAGAAACACAGCTGGTCTCTATATATCTAGCCACAGGAGAAACACAGCTGGTCTCTATATATCAGAGGGAGAAACACAGCTGGTCTCTTAGACAGGAGAAACACAGCTGGTCTCTATATATCTTAGACAGGAGAAACACAGCTGGTCTCTATATATCTTAAACAGGAGAAACACAGCTGGTCTCTATATATCTTAAACAGGAGAAACACAGCTGGTCTCTATATATCTTAGACAGGAGAAACACAGCTGGTCTCTATATATTTAGACAGGAGAAACACAGCTGGTCTCTATATATCTTAGACAGGAGAAACACAGCTGGTCTCTATATATCTTAGACAGGAGAAACACAGCTGGTCTCTTAGACAGGAGAAACACAGCTGGTCTCTATATATCTTAGACAGGAGAAACACAGCTGGTCTCTGTATATCTTAGACAGGAGAAACACAGCTGGTCTCGCTATATCTTAGACAGGAGAAACGGAGAAAGACAGCTGGTCTCTTAGACAGGAGAAACACAGCTGGTCTCTATATATCTTAGACAGGAGAAACACAGCTGGTCTCTATATATCTTAGACAGCAGAAACACAGCTGGTCTCTATATATCTTAGACAGGAGAAACACAGCTGGTCTCTATATATCTTAGACAGGAGAAACACAGCTGGTCTCTATATATCTTAGACAGGAGAAACACAGCTGGTCTCTTAGACAGCAGAAACACAGCTGGTCTCTATATATCTTAGACAGGAGAAACACAGCTGGTCTCTATATATCTTAGACAGGAGAAACACAGCTGGTCTCTATATATCTTAGACAGGAGAAACACAGCTGGTCTCTATATATCTTAGACAGGAGAAACACAGCTGGTCTCTATATATCTTAGACAGGAGAAACACAGCTGGTCTCTATATATCTTAGACAGGAGAAACACAGCTGGTCTCTATATTTCTTCGGCAGGAGAAACACAGCTGGTCTCTATATATCTCACAGGAGAAAACAGCTGGTATCTTAGACAGGAGAAACACAGCTGGTCTCTATATATCTTAAACAGGAGAAACACAGCTGGTCTCTATATATCTTCGGCAGGAGAAACACAGCTGGTCTCTATATATCTTAGACAGGAGAAACACAGCTGGTCTCTATATATCTTCGGCAGGAGAAACACAGCTGGTCTCTATATATCTTCGGCAGGAGAAACACAGCTGGTCTCTTACACAGGAGAAACACAGCTGGTCTCTATATATCTTAGACAGGAGAAACACAGCTGGTCTCTATATATCTTAGACAGGAGAAACACAGCTGGTCTCTATATATCTTAAACAGGAGAAACACAGCTGGTCTCTATATATCTTAGACAGGAGAAACACAGCTGGTCTCTATATATCTTAGACAGGAGAAACACAGCTGGTCTCTATATATCTTAGACAGGAGAAACACAGCTGGTCTCTATATATCTTAGACAGGAGAAACACAGCTGGTCTCTATATATCTTAGACAGGAGAAACACAGCTGGTCTCTTAGACAGGAGAAACACAGCTGGTCTCTATATATCTTAGACAGGAGAAACACAGCTGGTCTCTATATATCT
>NC_088405.1:7286111-7296111 GCF_034236695.1 Oncorhynchus nerka
GACCTGCCTGGAAGGACCCACAGCTGAGGCCACGGCGTTCTGCGCCTCTCCACCAATTAGTACAGTCTGGTGTTCGGGGTCTAACACTGACTGACCACGGACCAATCACAGCACTGATTTTATACAACGTCCTGTTCCTCTTGTTTGGCCTCGACGTGTTTGACGTCGAACCATCTTCCCTTCTATGTCTTTACAATGTATCTCTCAGGATGAGATCAACATAAATGGCCGTGTTTACACTTATTTCCACAATGTGTTTTTATTTTGTTAATGGGTGATATAGGCAGGCGACCGGTGAAGAGACCAAAATATTCTGTTAGACCTAGAAAACGGCGAAGGCTTACATTTTCTCTACCGGTGTTGGTCAAACTGGCATCTTACCGTTCTCTCACAACAACAACAACAACAACAACAAGCCTTATATTTGACACCCCGCAGGGTAGCCTAGTGGTTAGAGCGTTGGACTAGTAACTGGAAGGTTGCAAGTTCAAACCCCCGAGCTGACAAGGTACAAATCTGTCGTTAAAGAGCAGGCAGTTAACCCACTGTTCCTAGACCGTCATTGAAAATAAGAATTTGTTCTTAACTGACTTGCCTAGTTAAATAAAGGTTAAATAAAGGTTAAATAAAATAAACATCTCAATCATGTAGATAACCTGCATGGGATGGTATGTGATCTAATGTAGATAACCTGCATGGGATGGTATGTGATCTAATGTAGATAACCTGCATGGGATGGGTTGTGATCTAATGTAGATAACCTGCATGGGATGGGATGGTATGTGATTTAATGTAGATAACCTGCCTGGGATGGTATGTGATCTAATGTAGATAACCTGCATGGGATGGTATGTGATCTAATGTAGATAACCTGCATGGGATGGTATGTGATCTAATGTAGATAACCTGCATGGGATGGGTTGTGATCTAATGTAGATAACATGCCTGGGATGGTATGTGATCTAATGTAGATAACATGCCTGGGATGGTATGTGATCTAATGTAGATAACCTGCATGGGATGGTATGTGATCTGATGTAGATAACCTGCATGGGATGGTATGTGATCTGATGTGGCTGAAATGCATGGGACAGTATGTGAGCAGGGAAACATGATCTCTGGTTCACTTCCTGTGTCTCCTGCTCTCCTCTGTGCTCTCTGCTCTCCACACCATTAGTATAATAGAAACATGCTGGATCTATAGACCCGACACACTTAGTCTGGATAAAACAGGAGAGGAGGAGGTTATGGGGACGGACTCTACTACCAATTATACCTCTTAACAGGAGGACTTCCTCTCTGACTCTACTACCAATTATACCTCTTCAGGACTTCCTCTCTGACTCTACTACCAATTATACCTCTTAACAGGAGGACTTCCTCTCTGACTCTACTACCAATTATACCTCTTCAGGACTTCCTCTCTGACTCTACTACCAATTATACCTCTTAACAGGAGGACTTCCTCTCTGACTCTACTACCAATTATACCTGAAAACAGGAGGACTTCCTCTCTGACTCTACTACCAATTATACCTCTTAACAGGAGGACTTCCTCTCTGACTCTACTACCAATTATACCTCTTCAGGACTTCCTCTCTGACTCTACTACCAATTATACCTCTTCAGGACTTCCTCTCTTTATCTATTTGTTGTTTGTCTCTCCTTTTTTATGAATAGAGGAGGAGGGGGATGGGGAGGTGGAGGTGAAGGAGGAGGAGGGGGATGTGGAGGAGGAGGGGGGGGGAGGAGGGGGAGGTGAAGGAGGAGGAGGTGGAGGAGGTGAAGGAGGAGGAGGGGGAGGTGGAGGAGGAGGATGGGGAGGTGGAGGAGGAGGAGGGGGAGGAGGAGGAGGTGAAGGAGGAGGAGGTGGAGGAGGTGAAGGAGGAGGAGGGGGAGGTGGAGGAGGAGGAGGGGGGTGGATGAGGAATGGGGGGAGGAGGAGGTGAAGGAGGAGGAGGTGAAGGAGGAGGAGGTGAAGGAGGTGGAGGAGGAGGAGGTGGAGGAGGAGGGGGAGTTGGATGAGGAAGAGGGTGAGGTGAAGGAGGAGGAGGGGGGAGGTGGATGAGGAGAGGGTGGATGAGGAGGTGGAGGAGGGGGAGGTGGATGAGGAGGAGGGGGAGGTGAAGGAGGAGGACGGGGAGGTGGATGAGGAGAGGGTGGATGAGGAGGTGGAGGAGGAGGAGGAGGACGGGGAGGTGGATGAGGAGAGGGTGGATGAGGAGGTGGAGGAGGAGGAGGAGGACGGGGAGGTGGATGAGGAGAGGGTGGATGAGGAGGTGGAGGAGGAGGAGGAGGACGGGGAGGTGGATGAGGAGGAGCAGGAGAAGAAATAGAATATAAAAAGAGATGGTAAAGGTTTTTCCTTTGAGTCTCAGGGTATAGAAGGTATCTAGTGATCCTGTGAGCGCAGAGAAGAAGAGAACAGAACTGTCGTGACTCAAAGGTTTTCTCCTCAGTGACCAGGGTTTGTGAAGCCGATACGGGGGGCTGGTTTAAAACGTCAAGCCCTTCCATTTCTAAAGACATCATCTACTTTTTTTCTCGTCTTTGACCAGAGGGGGAGAAATCATTATTATGTGATTAGTGACAGTGGTTAGGTGTAAAAGAGCACTGGCAAGCACAGAGCAAAGGACAAGTCCAATTAATTACCCAGCCCTCGTCGGGAGCTCGTTTCAGGCAAAATCATTTTATCAGAGATTTGTCGTGGGGGGTGAAAGCTGTGTTAGCGCCTGCAGTACTCTTTGGCCAGAGACACGCACACGGACACACACACACACACGGACACACACACACGGACACAAACACACACACACACGCACACACACGCACACACACACACACACACACACACACACACACACACACACACACACACACACACACACACACACGACACATAAAGCCACGCTGAAGGCAAAATTAAACATGTCTGGTCAACCCCCCCACATCTGACAAACCAAATTTGCTTCAGGTGAAATTGATAACTGCCTCCTCGTCCATCTATTTTTAGTCCATTAGAAGACACAGAGGCCCTATTTCCCTGTGTTCCACCATGCCTCTAATTAGCTATGCTAATATCCTCTCTATTGGCTCCTAGTATTACCCCCCGTACTGCCGGCCACCAGAGCCTGTGGTCTGTCACACCGGCTGATTATTGAGAAGGACAAAGCTTTAATCAAACATAACTGGAGATATGTCTTTCTCCTCTCTGCTCGGCTACGGCCAACATCTACTGCCGTGGACACCTCGCCTTTAAATGACCCTTTAAATACCCCTTTAAGTGGCTCTTTAAGTGGCTCTTTGTTTCTGATCACCTTCCACAACCGCTACGAAGTAAACAAAGAAGGGTAAAACAATAAAAAGACAGAAAAGGAGACAACTTGTTTTGACACAATATTCACATGTAGAATTGAAACTTCATGGATCATACTGTTTTTATTTTACCAGGCAAGTCAGTTAAGAACAAATTCTTATTTTCAATGACAGCCTACCGGGGAACAGTGGGTTGAACTGCCTGTTCAGGGGCAGAACGACAGATTTGTACCTTGTCAGCTCAGGGTTTGAACTTGCAACCTTTTGGTTACTAGTCCAACACTCTAACCACTAGGCTACCTGCCGCCCCTCCACCCCTCCACTCTAACCACTAGGCTACCTGCCGCCCCTCCACCCCTCCACTCTAACCACTAGGCTACCTGCCGCCCCTCCACCCCTCCACTCTAACCACTAGGCTACCTGCCGCCCCTCCACCCCTCTACTCTAACCACTAGGCTACCTGCCGCCCCTCCACCCCTCCACTCTAACCACTAGGCTACCCTGCCGCTCCTCCACCCCTCTACTCTAACCACTAGGCTACCTGCCGCCCCTCCACCCCTCTACTCTAACCACTAGGCTACCTGCCGCCCCTCCACCCCTCCACTCTAACCACTAGGCTACCTGCCGCCCCTCCACCCCTCCACTCTAACCACTAGGCTACCTGCCGCCCCTCCACCCCTCCACTCTAACCACTAGGCTACCCTGCCGCTCCTCCACCCCTCTACTCTAACCACTAGGCTACCTGCCGCCCCTCCACCCCTCCACTCTAACCACTAGGCTACCTGCCGCCCCTCCACCCCTCCACTCTAACCACTAGGCTACCTGCCGCCCTCCACCCCTCCACTCCCTCCACCCTAACCACTAGGCTACCTGCCGCCCCTCCACCCCTCCACTCTAACCACTAGGCTACCTGCCGCCCCTCCACCCCTCCACTCTAACCACTAGGCTACCCTGCCGCCCCTCCACCCCTCTACTCTAACCACAGGCTACCTGGCCCCTCCACCCCTCCACTCTAACCACTAGGCTACCTGCCGCCCCTCCACCCCTCCACTCTAACCACTAGGCTACCTGCCGCCCCTCCACCCTCCACTCTAACCACTAGGCTACCTGCCGCCCCTCCACCCCTCCACTCTAACCACTAGGCTACCTGCCCCTCCCCCTCCACTCTAACCCCTCCACCCCTCCACTCTAACCACTAGACTACCTGCCGCCCCTCCACCCCTCCACTCTAACCACTAGGCTACCTGCCGCCCCTCCACCCCTCCACTCTAACCACTAGGCTACCTGCCGCCCCTCCACCCCTCCACTCTAACCACTAGGCTACCCTGCCGCCCCTGTTAAGGATATTATATTGCAGTGAATGCAGATGGATCCTTATGTTAAGGACACTACATTGGAGTGAATGCAGATGGATACTAATGTTAATGATATTACATTGGAGTGAATGCAGATGGATCCTACTGTTAAGGATATTATATTGGATTGAATGCAGATGGATCCTTATGTTAAGGACACTACATTGGAGTGAATGCAGATGGATACTAATGTTAATGATATTACATTGGAGTGAATGCAGATGGATCCTACTGTTAAGGATATTACATTGGAGTGAATGCAGATGGATACTAATGTTAATGATATTACATTGGAGTGAATGCAGATGGATCCTACTGTTAAGGATATTACATTGGAGTGAATGCAGATGGATCCTAATGTTAAGGATATTACATTGGAGTGAATGCAGATGGATCCTAATGTTAAGAAAATTACGTTGGAGTGAATGCAGATGGATCCTACTGTTAAGGATATTACATTGGAGTGAATGCAGATGGATCCTACTGTTAAGGATATTACATTGGAGTGAATGCAGATGGATCCTCCTGTTAAGGATATTATATTGGAGTGAATACAGATGGATCCTACTGTTAAGGATATTATATTGGAGTGAATGCAGATGGATCCTACTGTTAAGGATATTATATTGCATTGAATGCAGATGGATCCTTATGTTAAGGATATTACATTGGAGTGAATGCAGATGTATCCTAATGTTAAGGATATTACATTGGAGTGAATGCAGATGGATCCTAATGTTAAGGAAATTACGTTGGAGTGAATCCAGATGGATCCTACTGTTAAGGATATTACATTGGAGTGAATGCAGATGGATCCTAATGTTAAGGAAATTACGTTGGAGTGAATCCAGATGGATCCTACTGTTAAGGATATTACATTGGAGTGAATGCAGATGGATCCTACTGTTAAGGATATTACATTGGAGTGAATGCAGATGGATCCTACTGTTAAGGATATTACATTGGAGTGAATGCAGATGGATCCTACTGTTAAGGATATTGCATTGGAGTGAATGCAGATGGATCCTACTGTTAAGGATATTACATTGGAGTGAATGCAGATGGATCCTACTGTTAAGGATATTACATTGGAGTGAATGCAGATGGATCCTACTGTTAAGGATATTATATTGGAGTGAATGCAGATGGATCCTACTGTTAAACATATTACATTGGAGTGAATGCAGATGGATCCTACTGTTAAGGATATTATATTGGAGTGAATGCAGGACTAACAATGGACATGATTTTGATCAGATTGTTTTGGTTGATCAACTTTTTAACAGTAAATATAAATGAGTTAAACATACATGCAGCGGCTGAGCTGACTTCTATTGAGAGGGTTTCTCTCATGGTCTTGTTCTTTCTTTCTCTCCCCCCTCTCTCTCTCTCTCTCTCTCTGTCTCTCTCTGTCTCTCTCTCTCTCTCTCTCTCTCTCTCTCTCTCTCTCTCTCTCTCTCTCTCTGTCTCTCTCTGTCTCTCTCTGTCTCTCTCTCTCTCTCTCTCTCTGTCTCTCTGTCTCTCTCTCTCTCTCTCTCTCTCTCTCTCTCTCTCTGTCTCTGTCTCTGTCTCTGTCTCTCTCTCTCTCTCTCTCTCTCTCTCTCTCTCTCTCTCTCTCTCTCTCTCTTTATTTCTTTCTCTCTCTCGCTCGCTCTGTCTCTCTCTCACTCACTCTCTGACTCCTCTCTCCCTCTCTCCCTCTTCCTCTCTCTTTTGCTCTCTCTCTTTCCCTATCTCTCTCTTCCTCTCTCTCTTTCCCCTCTCTCTCTCTCTCTCTCTCTCTCTCTCTCTCTCTCTCTCTCTCGCTCTCTATTTCTCTCTCTCGCTCTGTTTCTCTCTCTATCTCTCTCTCTTGCTCTCTCTCTCTTTCTTTCTTTCCCTCTCTCTCTCTCCTTGTAGTGACTTTGAGTTAGTGTGGTACTTCAGGGCATTGTTAGCTAGTTCTCTTGACTCAAAAACAGTAGCCCTGACTACTCAGACGATGGCCACTATTTGACACTTGGGAAAAGAAAAAAAAACGGCTGCAGAATCTTTCTCCTCTGTTTTCTGTCCTTTTGGTGTTTTAATACCAGTATATATATCATATACCCATACTATTATACCCCATATCACTGAGCCTGGAGATATTGCATTCAGCCTCTACACTACCCTAGCAGAGACGTGTTACTGTACTAGGAAATCTGCCTCTGGAGGGGTCTTAAATGGCACTCTATAGGACTCTATAGGACTCTATAGCACTCTATAGGTCAAAGGTAGTGCACTATACAGGGAATAGGGTGCCATTTAAGACAAAAACACAGTCTACCAGAGGGGAGTGGAGAGAGGAGAGGGAGAGGAGAGGAGAGAAGAGGAGAGGAGGAGAGAGAGGAGAGGAGAGGAGAGGAGAGGAGAGGAGAGGAGAGGAGAGGAGAGGAGAGGAGAGGAGAGGAGAGAGTAGAGAGGAGAGAAAAGGAAAGGAGAGGAGTAAGGGAATAAAGGCCATATTTCCTCCTTGATTTCCTCTGATACCTACTGTGACAGGTTATGACTCTGTAGGGAAATAAAGAAGATGACCAGGGAATTAGAGTTCATCATGGTCCTTCTCTGTAATGGGTTGTCAGATAACACAGCCCTGACGCCCTTAAAACATACTGGACACAATTAAACCTAATGCTTTAACGACAGACAGACAGACAGCGCCGTGTTAGCACTGATCTGATGACAGGACCATCTGCATCCCACACATGAACCATTAGAACAGGGAGGAGAGGATCTATTGATGCTGGACCGAGACGAAGATTTACTGACATACAATGGAGACCTCTCTCCTCCATCTCCTCATCTCTCCTCCATCTCCTCTCTCCTCCATCTCCTCCATCTCCTCTCTCCTCATCTCTCCTCCATCTCCTCTCTCCTCATCAATCCTCCATTTCCTCTCTCCTCCTCATCTCTCCTCCATCTCCTCATCTCTCCATCTCCTCTCTCCTCAATCTCCTCTCTCCTCATCTCTCCTCCATCTCCTCTCTCCTCCTCTCTCATCCTCTCTCCCACATCTCCTCTCTCCCCCACCTCATCTCACCTCTATTTCTCTCTCCATCTCCTCTCTTCTCCTCCTCCTGCTCCCCCTCCTCCTCCTCCTCCTTTCTCTCCTGAGTCTCCTGTTCATCCCCATCTCTCTCCTGAGTCAGTGGGGAGACTGGTGTCAGACAGGCTTGGAGAGAATGTGTATAAATGACCGTAGGAACAGTAGAGGTGCTCAGGGTTAGAGATGCCATTTCACATTGTGATTTATCCTTCTGGCCCAAATTCCCTTTGGAGACCTTAAAGTGGGCGGCTGGAGAAAAGAGAGAAAACGAGTGTTTCTTCGTGCATAGAGGCCTTCATATGCCTTCATATTTGCAGAGCGAAATACATTTGTTAACTCAACAAAAATACAATCAGCGATGCATGACACCAAAACGAGAAAAGAGAAATCGAACATTATGCGCCTAACCTTCTCTGGTATTGGGACGGCGGTGAATAAATATTCCCAAACACGATACATAGTAGTATAGCACTATACCCAGCCTGGTATAGGATAGGATACATTTGGAACACGTATATCATGTATATCAGGGCTGGGGTATACTACTAACACCAGGGCTGGGGTATACTACTAACATCAGGGCTGGGGTATACTACTAACATCAGGGCTGGGGTATACTACTAACATCAGGGCTGGGGTATACTACTAACATCAGGGCTGGGGTATATACTACTAACATCAGGGCTGGGGTATATTACTAACATCAGGGCTGGGGTATATTACTAACATCAGGGCTGGGGTATACTACTAACATCAGGGCTGGGGTATTCTACTAACATCAGGGCTGGGGTATACTACTAACATCAGGGCTGGGGTATATTACTAACATCAGGGCTGTGGTATTCTACTAACATCAGGGCTGGGGTATACTACTAACATCAGGGCTGGGGTATACTACTAACATCAGGGCTGGGGTATACTACTAACATCAGGGCTGGGGTATACTACTAACATCAGGGCTGGGGTATACTACTAACATCAGGGCTGGGGTATACTACTAACATCAGGGCTGGGGTATTCTACTAACATCAGGGCTGGGGTATATTACTATCATCAGGGCTGGGGTATATTACTAACATCAGGGCTGGGGTATATTACTAACATCAGGGCTGGGGTATTCTACTAACATCAGGGCTGGGCTGGGGTATTCTACTAACATCAGGGCTGGGGTATATTACTATCATCAGGGCTGGGGCATATTACTAACATCAGGGCTGGGGTATTCTACTAACATCAGGGCTGGGGTATTCTACTAACATCAGGGCTGGGCTGGGGTATTCTACTAACATCAGGGCTGGGGTATATTACTATCATCAGGGCTGGGGTATATTACTATCATCAGGGCTGGGGTATACTACTAACATCAGGGCTGGGGTATACTACTAACATCAGGGCTGGGGTATATTACTAACATCAGGGCTGGGATATACTACTAACATCAGGGCTGGGGTATTCTACTAACATCAGGGCTGGGGTATTCTACTAACATCAGGGCTGGGGTATATTACTAACATCAGGGCTGGGATATACTACTAACATCAGGGCTGGGGTATATTACTAACATCAGGGCTGGGGTATATTACTAACATCAGGGCTGGGGTATTCTACTAACATCAGGGCTGGGGTATTCTACTAACATCAGGGCTGGGGTATTCTACTAACATCAGGGCTGGGGTATTCTACTAACATCAGGGCTGGGGTATTCTACTAACATCAGGGCTGGGGTATTCTACTAACATCAGGGCTGGGGTATTCTACTAACATCAGGGCTGGGGTATATTACTAACATCAGGGCTGGGGTATACTACTAACATCAGGGCTGGGGTATATTACTAACATCAGGGCTGGGGTATATTACTAACATCAGGGCTGGGGTATACTACTAACATCAGGGCTGGGGTATTCTATAACATCAGGGCTACTAACATCAGGGCTGGGGTATTCTACTAACATCAGGGCTGGGGTATATTACTAACATCAGGGCTGGGGTATACTACTAACATCAGGGCTGGGGTATACTACTAACATCAGGGCTGGGGTATTCTACTAACATCAGGGCTGGGGTATATACTAACATCAGGGCTGGGGTATTAACTAACATCAGGGCTGGGGTATACTACTAACATCAGGGCTGGGGTATACTACTAACATCAGGGCTGGGGTATACTACTAACATCAGGGCTGGGGTATTCTACTAACATCAGGGCTGGGGTATTCTACTAACATCAGGGCTGGGGTATTCTACTAACATCAGGGCTGGGGTATA
>NC_088405.1:7306111-7311111 GCF_034236695.1 Oncorhynchus nerka
AGAGAGAGAGAGAGAGAGAGAGAGAGAGAGAGAGAGAAGAGAGAGAGAGAGAGAGAAACCAGAGAGAGAGAGAGAGAGAGAGAGAGAGGGAGAACCAGAGAGAGAGAGAGAGAGAGAGAGAGAGAGAGGGAGAACCAGAGAGAGAGAGAGAGAGAGAGAGAGAGAGAGAGAGAGAGAGAGGAGATCGAGAGAGAGAGAGAGAAGAGAGAGAGAGAGAGAGAGAGAGAGAGATCGAGAGAGAGATCACTCTGAGTGAAAACACTTAAACCCATTCATTCAGGGGCCTCTCCAATGCCTTCCAACCCTCCATTGACATGCTAAAAACCCTCATCATCACATATTAAACTGTGTAATTAGGATTGTTTACTAAACAGAAAAAAGGGAGAAGGACGTCTGGTTGATTCTTTCAGGAGGTTTTAGGTCTCAGTCAGATATCCTCCTCATCCATCCCTCGAGACATCTCTAACTGTCTCTCCGAAGCCGTCACCCAAACGGCACCCTGATCCCCACGGAGTGCACTAGTTTTTAGGGTAGACTACGCTACGACGGAGGCTGCCTGACTAATGAGAGGAAACATCTGATCAATATGAATGTCAACAGATTAATATGAATATCAACAGATCAATATGAATATCAACAGATCAATATGAATATCAACAGATCAATATGAATATCAACAGATCAATATGAATATCAACAGATCAATATGAATATCAATATGAATATCAACAGATCAATATGAATATCAATATGAATATCAATATGAATATCAACAGATCAATATGAATATCAACAGATCAATATGAACATCAACAGATCAATATGAATATCAACAGATCAATATGAATATCGATATGAATATCAATATGAATATCATCAGATCAATATGAATATCAATATGAATATCAATATGAATATCAACAGATCAATATGAATATCAACAGATCAATATGAATATCAATATGAATATCAACAGATCAATATGAATATCAACAGATCAATATGAATATCAACAGATCAATATGAATATCAATATGAATATCAACAGATCAATATGAATATCAACAGATCAATATGAATATGAATATCAATATGAATATCAACAGATCAATATGAATATCAACAGATCAATATGAATATCAACAGATCAATATGAATATCAACAGATCAATATGAAT
Organism: Oncorhynchus nerka; assembly: GCF_034236695.1. Classification (NCBI taxonomy): domain Eukaryota; kingdom Metazoa; phylum Chordata; class Actinopteri; order Salmoniformes; family Salmonidae; genus Oncorhynchus; species Oncorhynchus nerka. The sequence goes on from NC_088405.1 coordinate 7,307,290, forward strand.
ATCAATATGAATATCAATATGAATATCAATATGAATATCAATATGAATATCAATATGAATATCAACAGATCAATATGAATATCAACAGATCAATATGAATATCAACAGATCAATATGAATATCAACAGATCAATATGAATATCAATATGAATATCAACAGATCAATATGAATATCAACAGATCAATATGAATATGAATATCAATATGAATATCAACAGATCAATATGAATATCAACAGATCAATATGAATATCAATATGAATATCAACAGATCAATATGAATATCATATCAATATGAATATCAATATGAATATCAACAGATCAATATGAATATCAATATGAATATCAATATGAATATCAACAGATCAATATGAATATCAACAGATCAATATGAATATCAACAGATCAATATGAATATCAACAGATCAATATGAATATCAACAGATCAATATGAATATCAATATGAATATCAACAGATCAATATGAATATCAACAGATATGAATATCAACAGATCAATATGAAATCAACAGATCAATATGAATATCAATATGAATATCAACAGATCAATATGAATATCAACAGATCAATATGAATATCAATATGATCAATATGAATATCAACAGATCAATATGAATATCACAGATCAATATGAATATCAATCAATGAATATCAATATGAAACAGATCAATATGAATATCAATATGAATATCAACAGATCAATATGAATATCAACAGATCAATATGAATATCAATATGAATATCAATATGAATATCAACAGATCAATATGAATATCAACAGATCAATATGAATATCAACAGATCAATATGAATATCAACAGATCAATATGAATATCAACAGATCAATATGAATATCAACAGATCAATATGAATATCAACAGATCAATATGAATATCAGATCAATATGAATATCAGATATGAATATCAACAGATCAATATGAATATCAATATGAATATCAATAGATCAATATGAATATCAATATGAATATCAACATGATCAATATGAATATCAACAGATCAATATGAATATCAATCAGATCAATATGAATATCAACAGATCAATCAATATGAATATCAACAGATCAATATGAATATCAATATGATCAATCATGAATACAAGATCAATATGAATATCAACAGATCAATATGAATATCAACAGATCAATATGAATATCAACAGATCAATGAATATCAACAGATCAATATGAATATCAATATGAATATCAACAGATCAATATGAATATCAATATGAATATCAACAGATCAATATGAATATCAATATGAATATCAACAGATCAATATGAATATCAATATGAATATCAATATGAATATCAACAGATCAATATGAATATCAACAGATGAATATCAACAGATCAATATGAATATCAGATCAATATGAATATCAATATGAATATATCAATATGAATATCAACAGATCAATATGAATATCAATATCAATATGAATATCATATGAATATCAATATGAATATCAACAGATCAATATGAATATCATATCAACAGATCAATATGAATATCAACAGATCAATATGAATATCAATATGAATATCAACAGATCAATATGAATATCAATATGAATATCACAGATCAATATGAATATCAACAGATCAATATGAATATCAACAGATCAATATGAATATCAACAGATCAATATGAATATCAATATGAATATCAACAGATCAATATGAATATCAACAGATCAATATGAATATCAACAGATCAATATGAATATATCAATATGAATATCAATATCAATCAATATCATATCAACAGATCAATATGAATATCAACAGATCAATATGAATATCAACAGATCAATATGAATATCAACAGATCAATATGAATATCAACAGATCAATATGAATATCAACAGATCAATATGAATATCAACAGATCAATATGAATATCAATATGAATATCAACAGATCAATGAATATGAATATCAATATCAATATGAATACAGATCAATATGAATATCAACAGATCAATATGAATATCAACAGATCAATATGAATATCAACAGATCAATATGAATATCAATATGAATATCAACAGATCAATATGAATATCAACAGATCAATATGAATATCAATATGAATATCAACAGATCAATATGAATATCAACAGATCAATATGAATATCAACAGATCAATATGAATATCAACAGATCAATATGAATATCAACAGATCAATATGAATATCAATATGAATATCAACAGAATATCAACAGATCAATATGAATATCAACAGATCAATATGAATATCAACAGATCAATATGAATATCAACAGATCAATATGAATATCAATATGAATATCAACAGATCAATATGAATATCAACAGAATATGAATATCAACAGATCAATATGAATATCAACAGATCAATATGAATATCAACAGATCAATATGAATATCAATATGAATATCAATATGAATATCAATATGAATATCAACAGATCAATATGAATATCAATATGAATATCAACAGATCAATATGAATATCAATATGAATATCAATATGAATATCAACAGATCAATATGAATATCAACAGATCAATATGAATATCAACAGATCAATATGAATATCAATATGATCAATATGAATATCAACAGATCAATATGAATATCAATATGAATATCAACAGATCAATATGAATATCAACAGATCAATATGAATATCAACAGATCAATATGAATATCAACAGATCAATATGAATATCAATATGAATATCAACAGATCAATATGAATATCAACAGATCAATATGAATATCAACATGATCAATATGAATATCAACAGATCAATATGAATATCAACAGATCAATATGAATATCAATATGAATATCAGATCAATATGAATATCAACAGATCAATATGAATATCAACAGATCAATATGAATATCAATATGAATATCAACAGATCAATATGAATATCAATATGAATATCAACAGATCAATATGAATATCAATATGAATATCAACAGATCAATATGAATATCAACAGATCAATATGAATATCAACAGATCAATATGAATATCAACAGATCAATATGAATATCAACAGATCAATATGAATATCAACAGATCAATATGAATATCAACAGATCAATATGAATATCAACAGATCAATATGAATATCAACAGATCAATATGAATATCAATATGAATATCAATATGAATATCAACAGATCAATATGAATATCAACAGATCAATATGAATATCAACAGATCAATATGAATATCAATATGAATATCAACAGATCAATATGAATATCAACAGATCAATATGAATATCAACAGATCAATGAATATCAACAGAATATCAATATGAATATCAACAGATCAATATGAATATCAACAGATCAATATGAATATCAATATGAATATCAACAGATCAATATGAATATCAACAGATCAATATGAATATCAACAGATCAATATGAATATCAACAGATCAATATGAATATCAATATGAATATCAACAGATCAATATGAATATCAACAGATCAATATGAATATCAACAGATCAATATGAATATCAATATGAATATCAACAGATCAATATGAATATCAACAGATCAATATGAATATCAACAGATCAATATGAATATCAATATGAATATCAACAGATCAATATGAATATCAACAGATCAATATGAATATCAATATGAATATCAACAGATCAATATGAATATCAACAGATCAATATGAATATCAGATCAATGATATATCAACAGATCAATATGAATATCAAATCAATGAATATCAACAGATCAATATGAATATCA
>NC_088405.1:7316111-7318611 GCF_034236695.1 Oncorhynchus nerka
CTTCATTGTCATGTGGTCGCGGTGGTTAGTTCTTTAGTTCCATCTCTCTTTCCTCATGTAGCTTGTCGTCTTGGGGTAGCCTAGTGGTTAGAGCGTTGGACTAGTAACCGGAAGGTTGCAGGTTCAAACCCCTGAGCCGACAAGGTAAAAATCTGTCATTCTGCCCCTGAACAGGCATTTAACCCACTGTTCCTAGGCTGTTATTGAAAATAAGAATTGGTTCATAACTGACTTGCCTGGTTCAATAAAGGTCAAATTAAAAAATCTTTAGCTCCTCTGGTAGCCGCTGAGATAAAGAGCCTTCTGGTGTAGTTCCTTCAGATCAAATCTGTCCCTTTATGACATCACAACGAACTTCTCTAATTCTCCATCACCTCATTGTATTTCACGGGTCAATTTCAACACTCCAGGTTGTTACTGGGTTCTGTAGTGTGAGGTCAGGTTGTTACTGGGATCTGTAGTGTGAGGTCAGGTTGTTACTGGGATCTGTAGTGTGAGGTCAGGTTGTTACTGGGTTCTGTAGTGTTGGGTTCTGTAGTGTGAGGTCAGGTTGTTACTGGGATCTGTAGTGTGAGGTCAGGTTGTTACTGGGTTCTGTAGTGTTGGGTTCTAGTGTGAGGTCAGGTTGTTACTGGGATCTGTAGTGTGAGGTCAGGTTGTTATTGGGTTCTGTAGTGTGAGCTCAGGTTGTTGTTACTGGGTTCCGTAGTGTGAGGTCAGGTTGTTACTGGGTTCTGTAGTGTGAGGTCAGGTTGTTACTGGGTTCTGTAGTGTGAGGTCAGGTTGTTGTTACTGGGTTCTGTAGTGTGAGGTCAGGTTGTTGTTACTGGGTTCTGTAGTGTTGGGTCAGGTTATTACTGGGTTCTGTAGTGTGAGGTCAGGTTGTTACTGGGTTCTGTAGTGTGGGGTCAGGTTGTTACTGGGTTCTGTAGTGTGAGGTCAGGTTGTTGTTACTGGGTTCTGTAATGTGGGGTCAGGCTGTTACTGGGTTCTGTAGTGTGAGGTCAGGTTGTTGTTACTGGGATCTGTAGTGTGGGGTCAGGTTGTTGTTACTGGGATCTGTAGTGTGGGGTCAGGTTGTTGATACTGGGATCTGTTACTGGGATCTGTAGTGTGAGGTCAGGTTATTACTGGGATCTGTAGTGTTGAGGTCAGGTTGTTGTTACTGGGATCTGTAGTGTGGGGTCAGGTTGTTGTTACTGGGTTCTGTAGTGTTGGGTCAGGTTGTTGTTACTGGGTTCTGTAGTGTGAGCTCAGGTTGTTACTGGGTTATGTAGTGTGGGGTCAGGTTGTTACTGGGATATGTAGTGTGGGGTCAGGTTGTTACTGGGATCTGTAGTGTGGGGTCAGGTTGTTACTGGGATATGTAGTGTGGGGTCAGGTTGTTACTGGGTTCTGTAGTGTGGGGTCAGGTTGTTACTGGGATATGTAGTGTGGGGTCAGGTTGTTATTGGGTTCTGTAGTGTGAGCTCAGGTTGTTACTGGGTTCTGTAGTGTGGGGTCAGGTTGTTACTGGGATATGTAGTGTGAGGTCAGGTTATTGTTACTGGGTTCTGTAGTGTGAGGTCAGGTTGTTGTTACTGGGTTCTGTAGTGTGAGGTCAGGTTATTGTTACTGGGTTCTGTAGTGTGAGGTCAGGTTGTTACTGGGATCTGTAGTGTGGGGTCAGGTTGTTGTTACTGGGTTCTGTAGTGTGAGCTCAGGTTGTTACTGGGATCTGTAGTGTGGGGTCAGGTTGTTGTTACTGGGTTCTGTAGTGTGAGGTCAGGTTGTTACTGGGATCTGTAGTGTGAGGTCAGGTTATTGTTACTGGGATCTGTAGTGTGAGCTCAGGTTGTTACTGGGATCTGTAGTGTGAGGTCAGGTTGTTGTTACTGGGTTCTGTAGTGTGAGGTCAGGTTGTTACTGGGTTCTGTAGTGTGAGGTCAGGTTGTTACTGGGATCTGTAGTGTTGGGTCAGGTTGTTACTGGGATATGTAGTGTGAGGTCAGGTTGTTACTGGGATCTGTAGTGTGAGGTCAGGTTGTTACTGGGTTCTGTAGTGTGAGCTCAGGTTGTTACTGGGATATGTAGTGTGAGGTCAGGTTGTTACTGGGATCTGTAGTGTGAGGTCAGGTTGTTACTGGGATCTGTAGTGTTGGGTCAGGTTGTTACTGGGATATATAGTGTTGGGTCAGGTTGTTACTGGGATCTGTAGTGTGGGGTCAGGTTGTTACTGGGATCTGTAGTGTGAGGTCAGGTTGTTACTGGGATCTGTAGTGTGAGGTCAGGTTGTTGTTACTGGGTTCTGTAGTGTGAGGTCAGGTTGTTACTGGGATCTGTAGTGTGAGGTCAGGTTGTTACTGGGATATGTAGTGTGGGGTCAGGTTGTTACTGGGATCTGTAGTGTGGGGTCAGGTTGTTACTGGGATATGTAGTGTGAGCTCAGGTTGTTACTGGGATCTGTAGATCCTTATAAAAGCACTACTGTGGTGTCGTACTCATCAATGAGGAAACAGCT
>NC_088405.1:7323611-7338611 GCF_034236695.1 Oncorhynchus nerka
TGAGCTGGGAGGCCTGGTAGGTTGTGGGTAGTCAACACCAGACACAGTGGGGAGGTGGGGAGGTGAGCTGGGAGGCCTGGTAGGTTGTGGGTAGTCAACACCAGACACAGTGGGGAGTGGGGAGGTGAGCTGGGAGGCCTGGTAGGTTGTGGGTAGTCAACACCAGACACAGTGGGGAGGTGGGGAGGTGAGCTGGGAGGCCTGGTAGGTTGTGGGTAGTCAACACCAGACACAGTGGGGAGGTGGGGAGGTGAGCTGGGAGGCCTGGTAGGTTGTGGGTAGTCAACACCAGACACAGTGGGGAGGTGAGCTGGGAGGCCTGGTAGGTTGTGGGTAGTCAACACCAGACACAGTGGTGAGGTGGGGAGGTGAGCTGGGAGGCCTGGTAGGTTGTGGGTAGACAACACCAGACACAGGGGGACGTGGGGAGGTGAGCCGGGAGGCCTGGTAGGTTGTGGGTAGTCAGCACCAGACACAGGGGGACGTGGGGACGTGGGGAGGTGAGCTGGGAGGCCTGTTAGGTTGTGGGTAGTCAACACCAGACACAGTGTTGAGGTGGGGAGGTGAGCTGGGAGGCCTGGTAGGTTGTGGGTAGTCAACACCAGACACAGTGGTGAGGTGGGGAGGTGAGCTGGGAGGCCTGGTAGGTTGTGGGTAGTCAACACCAGACACAGTGGGGAGGTGGGGAGGTGAGCTGGGAGGCCTGGTAGGTTGTGGGTAGTCAGCACCAGACACAGTGGGGAGGTGGGGAGGTGAGCTGGGAGGCCTGGTAGGTTGTGGGTAGTCAGCACTAGACACAGGGGGACGTGGGGAGGTGAGCTGGGAGGCCTGGTAGGTTGTGGGTAGTCAGCACCAGACACAGGGGGACGTGGGGACGTGGGGAGGTGAGCTGGGAGGCCTGTTAGTTTGTGGGTAGTCAACACCAGACACAGTGTTGAGGTGGGGAGGTGAGCTGGGAGGCCTGGTAGGTTGTGGGTAGTCAACACCAGACACAGTGGTGAGGTGGGGAGGTGAGCTGGGAGGCCTGGTAGGTTGTGGGTAGTCAACATCAGACACAGTGGTGAGGTGGGGAGGTGAGGTGGGAGGCCTGGTAGGTTGTAGGTAGTCAACACCAGACACAGTGGTGAGGTGGGGAGGTGAGCTGGGAGGCCTGGTAGGTTGTAGGTAGTCAACACCAGACACAGTGGTGAGGTGAGCTGGGAGGCCTGGTAGGTTGTGGGTAGTCAACATCAGACACAGTGGTGAGGTGGGGAGGTGAGGTGGGAGGCCTGGTAGGTTGTAGGTAGTCAACACCAGACACAGTGGTGAGGTGAGCTGGGAGGCCTGGTAGGTTGTAGGTAGTCAACACCAGACACAGTGGTGAGGTGAGCTGGGAGGCCTGGTAGGTTGTGGGTAGTCAACATCAGACACTGTGGTGAGGTGGGGAGGTGAGGTGGGAGGCCTGGTAGGTTGTGGGTAGTCAACACCAGACACAGTGGTGAGGTGGGGAGGTGAGCCGGGAGGCCTGGTAGGTTGTGGGTAGTCAACACCAGACACAGTGGGGAGGTGGGGAGGTGAGCTTGGAGGCCTGGTAGGTTGTAGGTAGTGGGTAGTCAGTACCAAATATTTCTCTCCGCTCTCTCTCTTCCTCTCTTGGCTCCTTTTTGACTGTCCACTTGAAGCACAACAAAGCCAGAGATTCGTTGGAGTGTGACAGTTGATGTTGAGATAAGACACATGCAGGCGCCGGACTGCTTCCAGAAGACCTGGCATTAGGAGAAAAATCAGAAGAGAGCTGGCAAGCAGGGAGGAAGTGATGTGTTAGTCGTTAGCTAGTCGTTAGCTAGTCGTTAGCTAGTCGTTAGCTAGTCGTTAGCTAGATGTTAGCTAGTCGTTAGCTAGACGTTAGCTAGTCGTTAGATAGTCGATAGCTAGCCGTTAGCTAGTCGTTAGATAGTCGTTAGCTAGTCGTTAGATAGTCGTTAGCTAGTCGTTAGCTAGTCGTTAGATAGTCGTTAGCTAGTCGTTAGCTAGTCGTTAGCTAGACGTTAGCTAGTCGTTAGCTAGACGTTAGCTAGTCGTTAGATAGTCGTTAGCTAGTCGTTAGCTAGTCGTTAGCTAGACGTTAGCTAGTCGTTAGCTAGACGTTAGCTAGTCGTTAGATAGTCGTTAGCTAGTCGTTAGCTAGTCGTTAGATAGTCGTTAGATATACGTTAGCTAGTCGTTAGATAGTCGTTAGATATACGTTAACTAGTCGTTAGCTAGTCGTTAGATATACGTTGGCTAGTCGTTAGCTAGTCGTTGGCTAGTCGTTAGCTAGTCGTTAGCTAGTCGTTAGCTAGTCGTTAGATAGTCATTAGCTAGTCGTTAGATATACGTTAGCTAGTCGTTAGCTAGTCGTTAGCTAGTCGTTAGCTAGTCGTTAGCTAGACGTTAGCTAGTCGTTAGTTAGTCGTTAGATAGTCGTTAGTTAGTCGTTAGCTAGTGAACAATACAATAAATTATCCCACAACTGACATACAAATGTAGAGGAAAACATTTGATGAATATTGTTTAATATATTATATACTAAATATAGGTCCTTTATGATTTTTAAATAATATTTACAAAATTTAAAAAACAATCCGACTAATTAGAATAAGTTGTACCTAGCCTGGTATTCCTGTATGTTGGGTGAACTTGGCTCTGAACAGCCTACCTAGCCTGGTATTCCTGTATGTTGGGGGAACTTGGCTCCAGAACAGCCTACCTAGCCTGGTATTCCTGTATGTTGGGTGAACTTGGCATCAGAACAGCCTACCTAGCCTGGTATTCCTGTATGTTGGATGAACTTGGCATCAGAACAGCCTACCTAGCCTGGTATTCCTGTATGTTGGGTGGACTTGGCATCAGAACAGCCTACCTAGCCTGGTATCCCTGTATGTTGGGTGAACTTGGCTCCAGAACAGCCTACCTAGCCTGGTACTCCTGTATGTTGGGTGAACTTGGATTCAGAACATCCTTCACCAGACTGGTATCCCTGTATGTTGGGTGGACTTGGATTCAGAACATCCTTCACCAGACTGGTCCTGTTCCAGCCCGTCCGTCTCTCTCTCGCTGGCTGACTGCGTGCGTCTGCTCTCTCCAATTTCCATCATCTGCTTGAGGGCATTGTGCACGTATATCATTAGATGGCTAACGCTGTCTGTGTAATTTGGTTCGCCATGCTCCCCATTGAACACATGTCCCCCCCTTCTATATGTGCATTGAAAATGTATGCTAATCACGGGCAGAATGGAGGTGGCTCATGCACGGCTCGGTTTAGAGCAACCCCGGCCCCCCCAGCCTCGGCCCCCGTCTCTCCCGTCTCCACGCTAGGCACCAACGGGGGAAGCATTGCGAAATTTGAGTCGGTGTGTGTGTGTGTGTGGCTGTCTGAAGCCCCAGCTGCCAGCCAGCCCCTCCTGTGCCTCTGCTCTGCCCGGTCCACCCCCCACCCCCTCCCCATCCCCACCCAGCCTCTTCTCCCTGACCCCCAACCTGCCTCCCTTCAGCCCCCCAACAACCCCCCACCACAACCCACCCTTCCTTCCTTCTGTCTGTCCGTCCCTCCCTCCCTCCCTCCCTCCCTCCCTCCCTCCCTCCCTCCCTCCCTCCCTCCCTCTCACCTACAGACAGTACATTTGTTTACTGTAATTTTTGGTGAATTATTTGCTATAATTGGCTTCGCTGATGAATGTCAGTCCCTTTGAGGAGTCTTGTCTGTCTTTAGAGAGTTGATGCTTTTTCAAACGCTCCTGCCTGCAATTAAGAAAAGCAAATGTCAATCGCAAGCCTCAGAAATGAAAATTTGTATGAACTTATTAGCATGGAGTCAACAGTGCCAGTTAAGGGCAGCCCTCCCTCCCTCCCTCCCCCCTCCGCCCTCCCTCCCTCCCTCCCTCCCTCTCTCTCTCTCTCTCTCTCTCTCTCTCTCTCTCTGCCTCCCCTCCCTCCCTCCCTCCCCCTCCGCCCTCCCTCCCTCCCTCCCTCTCTCTCTCTCTCTCTCTCTCTCTCTCTCTCTGCCTCCCTCCCTCCCGCCCTCCCGTGGCGGTGTGTGTGTGTGTGTGCTGTGGGCTCATGGCCCCTCTGCTACACAGGGAGATGCTCATGGAATGAGCAAATACAACCTCGGCTGGTCCAACATTAAAGCAAACAAAGACTGGGGCCTTGTCTGGAGTGTAGAACACAACAATACCTAATGGTGATTAACCTGGCTGGCTGACAGAGAGCTAGCTGAGGGGAAGAGAGGGGGAAATCAATGCATGATGGCGATGATTATATCGTCTCATTATTGATCATATGTACGCCTTATAATTATAACCCATTATTATTTTATCAGTATTTTATAATTTATATTTTTATTAATAACAGATATATAAAAATTTTAAAAATCACATATTTGTTTTTAACATACATTAGTTTTTGTGCTGTTTTTATATAAACTGAATTGCAATGATAGAAACATTGGTGTTACTGTGGTAGCTATTATAAACTCAGACATCTTAGCTATAACAACGATGTTACAGTCGTACAGGATGATAGCTGGTATAAACTCAGACATCTTAGCTATAACAACGATGTTACAGTGGTACAGGATGATAGCGGGTATAAACTCAGACATCTTAGCTATAACAACGATGTTACAGTGGTACAGGATGATAGCGGGTATAAACTCAGACATCTTAGCTATAACAACGATGTTACAGTGGTACAGGATGAAAGCTATTATAAACTCAGACATCTTAGCTATAACAACGATGTTACAGTGGTACAGGATGAAAGCTATTATAAACTCAGACATCTTAGCTATAACAACGATGTTACAGTGGTACAGGATGATAGCTGGTATAAACTCAGACATCTTAGCTATAACAACGATGTTACAGTCGTACAGGATGATAGCTGGTATAAACTCAGACATCTTAGCTATAACAACGATGTTACAGTGGTACAGGATGAAAGCGGGTATAAACGCAGACATCTTAGCTATAACAACGATGTTACAGTGGTACAGGATGATAGCTGGTATAAACTCAGACACCTTAGGTACAACTACCCCAATTACACTAAAAGGTACTACAGATTACAAAACATCCGTTTGTGAATTATTGACAAGGCTTTGTGGCTTTACAGTTCCAAGCACCTTTCCATTGTCTCTCCTTCTACACCCGGTCAACAACAATAAGAGAGATGGACAGATTTAAATAAATAAAACAACATTTAAAATGAAGGAGCAGTTGATGTAGAGGGTGGAGGAGTGAGAGTGGGGGAGGAAATCCATTACTGTTAGTCACCTCCCTCCCACTGACCATTTAGCAACAGGAAATAGAGCAGGAGAACTGAGGAGCGCTAATAAACAGACAAAGTGTACATCTTTAGGTATCTAGTCTCTTTGTAGCAGAATCTGCATTCCAGAATGCTCATCGAAGCAGGGCCCAGAGGAAGTCTGGGTGTAGAAGAAGGTGTGATAAAAGAGAGAGAGAACTCTGTCCCTGACTGTTTGCCTCAGTGATGGCTACTGGTGGTCCGGAGCTTGCTAGCACTTCTGATATTTTTTAAATATTAACTACCAGTCAAAAGTTTTAGAACACCTACTCATTCAAGGTTTTTTAAAATGTATTTTTATTTATTTTTTAAACTATTTTCTACAGTGTAGAATAATAGTGAAGACATCAAAACTATGAAATAACACATATGGAATCATGTAGTAACCAAAAAAGTGTAAAACAAATCAAAACAGTTTATATAATCGAAATTATTCAAATAGCCACCCTTTGCCTCGATGACAGCTTTGCAAACTCTTGGCATTCTCTCAACCAGCTTTATTAGGTAGTCACCTGGAATGCATTTCAATTAACAGGTGTGCCTTCTTAAAAGTTAATTTGTGTAATTTCTTTCCTTCTTAATGTGCTTGGAGTTACCCTGGATTGTAAACTGTCATGTTCAAAACATGTTGATACAACAGTAGCTAAGATGGGGAGAAGTCTGTCCATAATAAAGCGCTGCTCTGCCTTCTAACAACACTATCAACAAGGCAGGTCCTACAGGCCCTAGTTTCTACCTTCTTAACAACACTATCACCAAGGCAGGTCCTACAGGCCCTAGTTTCTATCTTCTTAACAACACTATCAACAAGGCAGGTCCTACAGGCCCTAGTTTCTACCTTCTTAACAGCACTATCAACAAGGCAGGTCCTACAGGCCCTAGTTTCTACCTTCTTAACAACTCTATCAACCAGGCAGGTCCTACAGGCGCTAGTTTCTACCTTCTTAACAACTCTATCAACCAGGCAGGTCCTACAGGCTCTAGTTTTGTGGCACCTTGACTACTCTTCAGTCGTGTGGTCAGGTGCCGCAAAAAATGACTTAGGAAAATTGCAATTGGCTCAGAACAGGGCAGCACGGCTGGCCCTTGGTTTTACACAGAAAGCTAATATTAATAATATGCATGTCAATCTATCCTGGCTGAAAGTGGAAGAGATTGACTTCATCACTACTTGTATTTGTGAGAGGTATTGACAGGTTGAATGCACCGAGCTGTCTGTTTGAACTACTGGCTCACAGCAGAGACAACCATCATTACCCCACAATAAATGCCACCAGAGGTCTCTTCACAGTCCCCAAATCCAGAACAGACTATGGGAGGTGCACAGTACTACATAGAGCCATGACTACATGGAACTCTATTCCACATCAAGTAACTGATGCAGCAGTACAATTAGATTTTTTTTAAAAACTGACAAAAAAACACCTTATGGAACAGCGGGGACTGTGAAGCACCACACACACACACACACACACACACACACACACACACACACACACACACACACACACACACACACACACACACACACACACACACACACACACACACACACACACACACACACACGATAGCATACGCACTACACACATATGTACACATGGATTTTGTACTGTATATATCTGGTGGAGTAGGGGCCTGAGGGCACACGGTCTGTGAATGTATTGTAATGTTTTTTAAATGGTATAAACTGCCTTAATTTTGCTGGACCCCAGGAAGAGTAGCTGTTGCCTTGGCAGGAACTAATGGGGATCCATAATAAACACCAGGAAGAGTAGCTGCTGTCTTGGCAGGAACTAATGGGGATCCATAATAAACCCCAGGAAGAGTAGCTGCTGTCTTGGCAGGAACTAATGGGGATCCATAATAAACCCCAGGAAGAGTAGCTGCTGTCTTGGCAGGAACTAATGGGGATCCATAATAAACCCCAGGAAGAGTAGCTGCTGTCTTGGCAGGAACTAATGGGGATCCATAATAAACCCCAGGAAGAGTAGCTGCTGTCTTGGCAGGAACTAATGGGGATCCATAATAAACACCAGGAAGAGTAGCCTGCAGATGCTAAACGTGGTTATAACGTGACAATAACATGCTGACCGAAATGTCATGACCACCACAGCCCTAGTAACAGACATATTATCCCTGACCACCACAGCCTCAGTAACAGACATATTATCCCTGACCACCACAGCCCTAGTAACAGCCCCTAGTAACAGACATATTATCCCTGACCACCACAGCCCTAGTAACAGACATATTATCCCTGACTACCACAGCCCTAGTAACAGCCCCTAGTAACAGACATATTATCCCTGACCACCACAGCCCTAGTAACAGACATATTATCCCTGACCACCACAGCCCTAGTAACAGCCCTAGTAACAGACATATTATCCCTGACCACCACAGCCCTAGTAACAGCCCTAGTAACAGACATATTATCCCTGACCACCACAGCCCTAGTAACAGACATATTATCCCTGACTACCACAGCCCTAGTAACAGCCCCTAGTAACAGACATATTATCCCTGACCACCACAGCCCTAGTAACAGCCCCTAGTAACAGACATATTATCCCTGACCACCACAGCCCTAGTAACAGCCCTAGTAACAGACATATTATCCCTGACCACCACAGCCCTAGTAACAGACATATTATCCCTGACCACCACAGCCCTAGTAACAGACATATTATCCCTGACCACCACAGCCCTAGTAACAGCCCCTAGTAACAGACATATTATCCCTGACCACCACAGCCCTAGTAACAGCCCCTAGTAACAGACATATTATCCCTGACCACCACAGCCCTAGTAACAGCCCCTAGTAACAGACATATTATCCCTGACCGCCACAGCCCTAGTAACAGACATATTATCCCTGACCACCACAGCCCTAGTAACAGCCCTAGTAACAGACATATTATCCCTGACCACCACAGCCCTAGTAACAGACATATTATCCCTGACCACCACAGCCCTAGTAACAGCCCCTATCAACAGACATATTATCCCTGACCGCCACAGCCCTAGTAACAGCCCCTAGTAACAGACATATTATCCCTGACCACCACAGCCCTAGTAACAGACATATTATCCCTGACCACCACAGCCCTAGTAACAGACATATTATCCCTGACCACCACAGCCCTAGTAACAGCCCCTAGTAACAGACATATTATCCCTGACCACCACAGCCTCAGTAACAGACATATTATCCCTGACCACCACAGCCCTAGTAACAGCCCCTAGTAACAGACATATTATCCCTGACCACCACAGCCCTAGTAACAGACATATTATCCCTGACCACCACAGCCCTAGTAACAGCCCCTAGTAACAGACATATTATCCCTGACCACCACAGCCCTAGTAACAGCCCTAGTAACAGACATATTATCTCTGACCACCACAGCCCTAGTAACAGCCCCTAGTAACAGACATATTATCTCTGACCACCACAGCCCTAGTAACAGCCCCTAGTAACAGACATATTATCCCTGACCACCACAGCCCTAGTAACAGACATATTATCCCTGACCACCACAGCCCTAGTAACAGCCCCTATCAACAGACATATTATCCCTGACCGCCACAGCCCTAGTAACAGCCCCTAGTAACAGACATATTATCCCTGACCACCACAGCCCTAGTAACAGACATATTATCCCTGACCACCTAGTAACAGCCCTAGTAACAGACATATTATCCCTGACCACCACAGCCCTAGTAACAGCCCCTAGTAACAGACATATTATCCCTGACCACCACAGCCCTCAGTAACAGACATATTATCCCTGACCACCACAGCCCTAACAGTAACAGCCCTAGTAACAGACATATTATCCCTGACCACCACAGCCCTAGTAACAGACATATTATCCCTGACCACCACAGCCCTAGTAACAGCCCCCTAGTAACAGACATATTATCCCTGACCACCACAGCCCTAGTAACAGCCCTAGTAACAGACATATTATCCCTGACCACCACAGCCCTAGTAACAGCCCTAGTAACAGACATATTATCCCTGACCACCACAGCCCCTAGTAACAGACATATTATCCCTGACCACCACAGCCCTAGTAACAGCCCTAGTAACAGACATATTATCCCTGACCACCACAGCCCTAGTAACAGACATATTATCCCTGACCACCACAGCCCTAGTAACAGCCCTAGTAACAGACATATTATCCCTGACCACCACAGCCTCAGTAACAGACATATTATCCCTGACCACCACAGCCCTAGTAACAGCCCCTAGTAACAGACATATTATCCCTGACCACCACAGCCCTAGTAACAGACATATTATCCCTGACCACCACAGCCCTAGTAACAGCCCTAGTAACAGACATATTATCCCTGACCACCACAGCCCTAGTAACAGACATAACAGACATAGCCCTAGTTATCCCTGACCACCACAGCCCTAGTAACAGCCCTAGTAACAGACATATTATCCCTGACCACCACAGCCCTAGTAACAGACATATTATCCCTGACCACCACAGCCTCAGTAACAGACATATTATCCCTGACCACCACAGCCCTAGTAACAGCCCCTAGTAACAGACATATTATCCCTGACCACCACAGCCCTAGTAACAGACATATTATCCCTGACCACCACAGCCCTAGTAACAGCCCTAGTAACAGACATATTATCCCTGACCACCACAGCCCTATCAACAGACATATTATCCCTGACCACCACAGCCCTAGTAACAGCCCTAGTAACAGACATATTATCCCTGACCACCACAGCCCTAGTAACAGACATATTATCCCTGACCACCACAGCCCTAGTAACAGACATATTATCCCTGACCACCACAGCCCTAGTAACAGCCCCTAGTAACAGACATATTATCCCTGACCACCACAGCCCTAGTAACAGCCCCTAGTAACAGACATATTATCCCTGACCACCACAGCCCTAGTAACAGCCCCTAGTAACAGACATATTATCCCTGACCACCACAGCCCTAGTAACAGACATATTATCCCTGACCACCACAGCCCTAGTAACAGCCCTAGTAACAGACATATTATCCCTGACCACCACAGCCCTAGTAACAGACATATTATCCCTGACCACCACAGCCCTAGTAACAGCCCCTATCAACAGACATATTATCCCTGACCACCACAGCCCTAGTAACAGCCCCTAGTAACAGACATATTATCCCTGACCAGCCCTAGTAACAGCCCTAGTAACAGACATATTATCCCTGACCACCACAGCCCTAGTAACAGACATATTATCCCTGACCACCACAGCCCTAGTAACAGCCCCTAGTAACAGACATATTATCCCTGACCACCACAGCCTCAGTAACAGACATATTATCCCTGACCACCACAGCCCTAGTAACAGCCCCTAGTAACAGACATATTATCCCTGACCACCACAGCCCTAGTAACAGACATATTATCCCTGACCACCACAGCCCTAGTAACAGCCCCTAGTAACAGACATATTATCCCTGACCACCACAGCCCTAGTAACAGCCCTAGTAACAGACATATTATCTCTGACCACCACAGCCCTAGTAACAGCCCCTAGTAACAGACATATTATCTCTGACCACCACAGCCCTAGTAACAGCCCCTAGTAACAGACATATTATCCCTGACCACCACAGCCCTAGTAACAGACATATTATCCCTGACCACCACAGCCCTAGTAACTGCCCTAGTAACAGACATATTATCCCTGACCACCACAGCCTCAGTAACAGACATATTATCCCTGACCACCACAGCCCTAGTAACAGCCCCTAGTAACAGACATATTATCCCTGACCACCACAGCCCTAGTAACAGACATATTATCCCTGACCACCACAGCCCTAGTAACAGCCCTAGTAACAGACATATTATCCCTGACCACCACAGCCCTATCAACAGACATATTATCCCTGACCACCACAGCCCTAGTAACAGACATATTATCCCTGACCACCACAGCCCTAGTAACAGCCCCTAGTAACAGACATATTATCCCTGACCACCACAGCCCTAGTAACAGACATATTATCCCTGACCACCACAGCCCTATATTAACACCACAGCCCCCTAGTAACAGACATATTATCCCTGACCACCACAGCCCTAGTAACAGACATATTATCCCTGACCACCACAGCCCTAGTAACAGCCCTAGCAACAGACATATTATCCCTGACCACCACAGCCTCAGTAACAGACATATTATCCCTGACCACCACAGCCCTAGTAACAGCCCCTAGTAACAGACATATTATCCCTGACCACCACAGCCCTAGTAACAGCCCCTAGTAACAGACATATTATCCCTGACCACCACAGCCCTAGTAACAACCCCGAGTAACAGACATATTATCCCTGACCGCCACAGCCCTAGTAACAGCCCCGAGTAACAGACATATTATCCCTGACCACCACAGCCCTAGTAACAGACATATTATCCCTGACCACCACAGCCCTAGTAACAGCCCCTAGTAACAGACATATTATCCCTGACCAACACAGCCCTAGTAACAGCCCCTATCAACAGACATATTATCCCTGACCACCACAGCCCCTAGTAACAGACATATTATCCCTGACCAACACAGCCCTAGTAACAGGCCCTATCAACAGACATATTATCCCTGACCACCACAGCCCCTAGTAACAGACATATTATCCCTGACCAACACAGCCCTAGTAACAGCCCCTATCAACAGACATATTATCCCTGACCGCCACAGCCCTAGTAACAGACATATTATCCCTGACCACCACAGCCCTAGTAACAGACATATTATCCCTGACCACCACAGCCCTAGTAACAGCCCCGAGTAACAGACATATTATCCCTGACCACCACAGCCTCAGTAACAGAGATATTATCCCTGACCACCACAGCCCTAGTAACAGACATATTATCCCTGACTACCACAGCCCCTAGTAACAGACATATTATCCCTGACTACCACAGCCCTAGTAACAGACATATTATCCCTGACTACCACAGCCCTAGTAACAGACATATTATCCCTGACTACCACAGCCCTAGTAACAGCCCTAGTAACAGACATATTATCCCTGACCACCACAGCCCTAGTAACAGCCCTAGTAACAGACATATTATCCCTGACTACCACAGCCCTAGTAACAGCCCTAGTAACAGACATATTATCTCTGACCACCACAGCCCTAGTAACAGACATATTATCCCTGACTACCACAGCCCTAGTAACAGACATATTATCCCTGACTACCACAGCCCTAGTAACAGCCCCTAGTAACAGACATATTATCCCTGACCACCACAGCCCTAGTAACAGCCCCTAGTAACAGACATATTATCCCTGACCACCACAGCCCTAGTAACAGACATATTATCTCTGACCACCACAGCCCTAGTAACAGCCCCTAGTAACAGACATATTATCCCTGACCACCACAGCCCTAGTAACAGACATATTATCCCTGACCACCACAGCCCTAGTAACAGACATATTATCCCTGACTACCACAGCCCTAGTAACAGCCCTAGTAACAGCCCCTAGTAACAGACATATTATCCCTGACCACCACAGCCCTAGTAACAGACATATTATCCCTGACCACCACAGCCCTAGTAACAGACATATTATCCCTGACCACCACAGCCCTAGTAACAGACATATTATCCCTGACCACCACAGCCCTAGTAACAGACATATTATCCCTGACTACCACAGCCCTAGTAACAGCCCTAGTAACAGCCCCTAGTAACAGACATATTATCCCTGACTACCACAGCCCTAGTAACAGACATATTATCCCTGACCACCACAGCCCTAGTAACAGACATATTATCCCTGAC
The DNA here is from genome assembly GCF_034236695.1 of Oncorhynchus nerka. Lineage (NCBI taxonomy): Eukaryota > Metazoa > Chordata > Actinopteri > Salmoniformes > Salmonidae > Oncorhynchus > Oncorhynchus nerka. The sequence continues at coordinate 7,336,777 of NC_088405.1, forward strand.
TACCACAGCCCTAGTAACAGCCCTAGTAACAGCCCCTAGTAACAGACATATTATCCCTGACTACCACAGCCCTAGTAACAGCCCCTAGTAACAGCCCCTAGTAACAGACATATTATCCCTGACTACCACAGCCCTAGTAACAGCCCCTAGTAACAGCCCCTAGTAACAGACATATTATCCCTGACTACCACAGCCCTAGTAACAGCCCCTAGTAACAGACATATTATCCCTGACTACCACAGCCCTAGTAACAGCCCTAGTAACAGCCCCTAGTAACAGACATATTATCCCTGACTACCACAGCCCTAGTAACAGCCCCTAGTAACAGCCCCTAGTAACAGACATATTATCCCTGACTACCACAGCCCCTAGTAACAGCCCTAGTAACAGCCCCTAGTAACAGACATATTATCCCTGACTACCACAGCCCTAGTAACAGCCCCTAGTAACAGACATATTATCCCTGACTACCACAGCCCTAGTAACAGCCCCTAGTAACAGACATATTATCCCTGACTACCACAGCCCTAGTAACAGCCCTAGTAACAGCCCCTAGTAACAGACATATTATCCCTGACTACCACAGCCCTAGTAACAGCCCTAGTAACAGCCCCTAGTAACAGACATATTATCCCTGACTACCACAGCCCTAGTAACAGCCCCTAGTAACAGCCCCTAGTAACAGACTGGATTTCTGTAGCTAGAACAAACCAATCGTTTTTGTCTGCCTTTTTGCCTTGTAAAACCAGTCAATGAGTTTTGTCTTTTTTACCTTTATTTAACTAGGCAAGTCTTATTTTCAATGGCGGCCTAGGAACAGTGGGTTAACTGGTCTAGGAACAGTGGGTTAACTGGTCTAGGAACAGTGGGTTAACTGGTCTAGGAACAGTGGGTTAACTGGTCTAGGAACAGTGGGTTAACTGCCTTGTTCAGGGGCAGAACGACCTTGTCAGCTCGGGGATTTGAACTTGCAACCTTCCGGTTACTAGTCCTACACTCTAACCACTAGGCTACCTGCCGTCCCTACACTCTAACCTCTAGAATACCTGCCGGCCCTACACTCTAACCACTAGGCTACCTGCCGTCCCTACACTCTAACCACTAGGCTACCTGCCGTCCCTACACTCTAACCACTAGGCTACCTGCCGTCCCTACACTCTAACCACTAGGCTACCCTGCCGTCCCTACACTCTAACCACTAGGCTACCCTGCCGTCCCTACACTCTAACCACTAGGCTACCTGCCGTCCCTACACTCTAACCACTAGGCTACCTGCCGTCCCTACACTCTAACCACTAGGCTACCTGCCGTCCCTACACTCTAACCACTAGGCTACCTGCCGTCCCTACACTCTAACCACTAGGATACCTGCCGGCCCTACACTCTAACCACTAGGCTACCTGCCGTCCCTACACTCTAACCACTAGGATACCTGCCGTCCCTACACTCTAACCACTAGGCTACCTGCCGTCCCTACACTCTAACCACTAGGCTACCTGCCGTCCCTACACTCTAACCACTAGGCTACCACATGAGTAACGCTGCTCGGTCTGACGTAGGGAATCTGGCTCTTCAGTGCCCGGTGTTCTGTTTTAATATTCAGGCTAGTTGGTTAGTTAGTCTAGCAGATGGGAAGGTCCTAAATTCTCTCTGTTGTTCTGTGTGTTACAAGCAGCTACCCCCTGCATCAAAGCCATCAGCCCCAGTGAAGGATGGACCACGGGAGGAGCCACGGTCATTATCATTGGAGATAACTTCTTTGACGGTCTCCAAGTCGTGTTCGGGACCATGCTTGTGTGGAGTGAGGTAAGAAGCCTTTGAAATGGGTCTTTATT
>NC_088405.1:7343611-7346111 GCF_034236695.1 Oncorhynchus nerka
TAGGCTAATTTACATAATTTGAGTCAATTGGAGGTGTACCTGTGGATATATTTCAAGGCCTCTTTGCTTGACATCATGGGAAAATCAAAAGAAATCAGACAAGACCTCCGAAAAAAATTGTAGACCTCCACAAGTCTGGTTGATCCTTGGGAGCAATTTCCAAACGCCTGAAGGTGTCACGTTTATCTGTACAAACAATAGTACGCAAGTATAAACACCATGGGACCACACAGCCGTCATACCGCTCAGGATGGAGACGCATTCTGTCTCCTAGAGATGAATGTACTTTGGTGCAAAAAGTGCAAATCAATCCCAGAACAACAGCAAAGGACCTTGTGAAGATGCTTTAGGAAACAGGTACAAAAGTATCTATATCCACAGTAAATCGAGTCCTATATCGACATAACCTGAAAGGCCGCTCAGCAAGGAAGAAGCCACTGCTCCAAAACCGCCACAACTGCACATGGGGACAAAGATCGTACTTTTTGGAGAAATGTTCTCTTGTCTGATGAAACAAAAATAGAACTGTTTGGCCATAATGACCATCGTTACACATGGAGGAAAAAGAGGGAGGCTTGCAAGCTGAAGAACACCATCCCAACCATGAAGCATGGGGGTGGCAGCACCATGATGTGGGGGATGCTTTGCTGCAGGAGGGACTGGTGCACTTCACAAAATAGATGCCATCATTAGGTAGGAAAATGATGTGGATATATTGGAGCAACATCTCAAGACATCAGTCAGGAAGTTAAGGGAGGGAGTGTTTGTCAGACTAGAGGGGACAACAATGGGAACTATCGTCAAACTAAAGGGGACTACAATGGAAACTATCGTCAAACTAAAGGGGACTACAATGGGAACTATCGTCAGACTAAAGGGGACTACAATGGGAACTATCATCAGACTAAAGGGGACTACAATGGGAACTATCACCAGACTAGAGGGGACTGCAATGGGAACTACCGTCAGGCTAAAGGGGACTACAATGGGAACTATCGTCAGACTAGAGGGGACTACAATGGGAACTACAATGGGAACTATCGTCAGACTAAAGGGGACTACAATGGGAACTATCATCAGACTAAAGGGGACTACAATGGGAACTCTCACCACACTAAAGGGGACTACAATGGGAACTATCGTCAGACTAAAGGGGACTACAATGGGAACTCTCACCAGACTAAAGGGGACTACAATGGGAACTCTCACCAGACTAAAGGGGACTACAATGGGAACTATCATCAGACTAAAGGGGACTACAATGGGAACTATCATCAGACTAAAGGGGACTACAATGGGAACTATCGTCAGACTAAAGGGGACTACAATGGGAACTATCGTCAGACTAAAGGGGACTACAATGGGAACTATCACCAGACTAAAGGGGACTACAATGGGAACTATCATCAGACTAAAGGGGACTACAATGGGAACTATCGTCAGACTAAAGGGGACTACAATGGGAACTATCGTCAGACTAGAGGGGACTACAATGGGAACTCTCACCAGACTAAAGGGGACTACAATGGGAACTCTCACCAGACTAAAGGGGACTCAATGGGAACCAGACTAAAGGGGACTACAATGGGAACTCTCACCAGACTAAAGGGGACTACAATGGGAACTAGCGTCAGACTAAAGGGGACTACAATGGGAACTATCACCAGACTAAAGGGGACTACAATGGGAACTACCGTCAGACTAAAGGGGACTACAATGGGAACTCTCACCAGACTAAAGGGGACTACAATGGGAACTCTCACCAGACTAAAGGGGACTACAATGGGAACTATCACCAGACTAAAGGGGACTACAATGGGAACTACCGTCAGACTAAAGGGAACTACAATGGGAACTCTCACCAGACTAAAGGGGACTACAATGGGAACTACCGTCAGACTAAAGGGAACTACAATGGGAACTCTCACCAGACTAAAGGGGACTACAATGTGAACTAGCGTCAGACTAAAGGGGACTACAATGGGAACTATCACCAGACTAAAGGGGACTACAATGGGAACTACCGTCAGACTAAAGGGGACTACAATGGGAACTCTCACCAGACTAAAGGGGACTACAATGGGAACTACAGACTAAAGGGGACTCAGACTAAAGACTAAAGGGGAATACAATGGGAACTATCACCAGACTAAAGGGGACTACAATGGGAACTCTCACCAGACTAAAGGGGACTACAATGGGAACTATCGTCAGACTAAAGGGGACTACAATGGGAACTCTCACCAGACTAAAGGGGACTACAATGGGAACTATCATCAGACTAAAGGGGACTACAATGGGAACTATCATCAGACTAAAGGGGACTACAATGGGAACTCTCACCAGACTAAAGGGGACTACAATGGGAACTATCGTCAGACTAAAGGTGACTACAATGGGAACTCTCACCAGACTAAAGGGGACTACAATGGGAACTACCGTCAGACTAAAGGGAACTACAATGGGAACTCTCACCAGACTAAAGGGGACTACAATGGGA
>NC_088405.1:7351111-7356111 GCF_034236695.1 Oncorhynchus nerka
TTGTTAGTAAGCTGCTCTGGTGAGTTCAACTAAAAATAAACAAATAAATAAATTATTATTATTATTCGCCTAAAAATGTTGGCAGCCACTTTTTTATTTTTTTTTATATTACCTTAAATTTGTAGATAAGACAGAAATATTCTCTTGTTGTGCGGGAGTGGGAAAGAAAGGAGGAAAGAGAGAGAGAGAGAGAGACAGAGAGAGAGAGAGACAGAGAGAGAGAGAGACAGAGAGACAGAGAGAGAGACAGAGAGAGAGAGAGAGAGAGACAGAGAGAGACAGAGAGAGACAGAGAGAGAGAGAGAGAGAGACAGAGAGAGAGAGAGAGAGAGAGACAGAGAGAGACAGAGAGAGAGAGAGAGAGAGAGAGAGAGAGACAGAGAGAGAGACAGAGAGAGACAGAGAGAGACAGAGAGAGACAGAGAGAGAGAGAGAGACAGAGAGAGACAGAGAGAGAGACAGAGAGAGAGAGAGACAGAGAGAGACAGAGAGAGAGACAGAGAGAGAGAGAGAGACAGAGAGAGACAGAGAGAGAGAGAGAGAGAGAGAGACAGAGAGACAGAGAGAGACAGAGAGAGACAGAGAGAGAGAGAGACAGAGAGAGACAGAGAGAGAGACAGAGAGAGAGAGACAGAGAGAGTGATGAATCACAGAGCAGGAGGAGGGAGATAGAGGAGACAGAGCAGTGACTTGTGGTTGAGAGGTAGTAGAGTCTTTATCATGGCTGCTGCCTCCCGAACACCCTTTATAACCCCTGAACTATGACAGGCTTCAGGAATAAACCTCAGCATGGCCTCTAATTGCATCAAAGCTATTGCTTTCTATTTAGGCATGGAGGCACCACCACCGACAGCCTGCATGGCCTTTCTGCCTCGCTGGAGGCCAGGGGAGGGAATAAAGTCCGTGCCGACTGGGCTATCATACCCCCAGCACTATCTGTCCTAATCAGTGACACCCATTTACCAGAATTGCTTAAAATGAACTATATCTCATACAGAAATGGTACATTTTTACAGACCGCCGTTCATCACAGGGAAATTGTGGTTGCCGGTAAACCTTTCCTTTACTTACCAATGGGGACGGTGAGTTCATGCAGCAAAATGATGAAGAAATAACAGAAAACAGATTTGTGAGGGAGAGCTGTCACACATTTATCAGGGAAGGAGGAACATTATTTGTTTCATTTCCCAACGCGGCCCCTGACAGAGTGCTTCATCTTCTGGTCCCGCGTTGATCACCATGGTCCTTGCTGTTAGGAGGACAAGTCAAGCACATTTATTTATTTATTTATAGATATATATTTTTTTGCAGCTGTTTCTCTCTAACAAGATCCATTTGTCTATCAGTGTACGACACCTCTCTCCATCTCTCCCTTCCTCCATACCTTCCTTTTCCACCCCAGAAGAATTTGACCAACCACTGGGCTCTGTTGGTCTGTTACTCTCTGTGGATTTGGGTTCTTCAGGACGGTAAGAGACTGGGATCTAGCATTGGCCAGAGGAGGGTTGATAAATCACAAAGTTTTCTTGTCAAGGTGAATCTATCGACTTCACTGCATCAAAAAAAAACGGAGGAAATGTAGAAGAGAGGAGACAGACATTCATCATCCCAGAAAAGGACAAAGGGGTCATCTCACCGCTTCACTCAATACAAGAAGACTGGAGATGTGAAGTGTTCCGGGTCTTATCTAGCCTCTCTATTGGTCTTATCCAGCCTCCCTATTGGTCTTATCCAGCCTCCCTATTGGTCTTATCTAGCCTCTCTATTGGTCTTATCCAGCCTCCCTATTGGTCTTATCCAGCCTCCCTATTGGTCTTATCCAGCCTCCCTATTGGTCTTATCCATCCTCTCTATTGGACACAGGTCCAGGCCTCTCTATTGGTCTTATCCAGCCTCCCTATTGGTCTTATCCAGCTTCCCTATTGGACTTATCCAGCTTCCCTATTGGACACAGTTCCAGACCTCTCTATTGGACACAGGTCCAGGCCTCTCTATTGGACACAGGTCCAGACCTCTCTATTGGACACAGGTCCAGGACTCTCTATTGGACACAGGTCCAGACCTCTCTATTGGACACAGGTCCAGGACTCTCTATTGGACACAGGTCCAGACCTCCCTATTGGACACAGGTCCAGGCCTCCCTATTGGACACAGGTCCAGGACTCCCTATTAGACTCAGGTCCAGGACTCTCTATTGGACACAGGTCCAGGACTCCCTATTGGACTTATCCAGGACTCTCTATTGGACACAGGTCCAGGCCTCCCTATTCGACACAGGTCCAGGCCTCCCTATTGGACACAGGTCCAGGACTCCCTATTAGACTCAGGTCCAGGACTCTCTATTGGACACAGGTCCAGGACTCCCTATTGGACACAGGTCCAGGACTCCCTATTGGACTTATCCAGGCCTCCCTATTCGACACAGGTCGAGGACTCTCTATTGGACACAGGTCCAGACCTCTCTATTGGACACAGGTCCAAGAGTCTATTGGATACAGGTCCAGGACTCTATTGGACTCAGGTCCAGGACTCTCTATTGGACACAGGTCCAGGACTCTCTATTGGACAAAGATCCAGGACTCTCTATTGGACACAGGTCCAGGACTCTCTATTGGACACAGGTCCAGGACTCTCTATTGGACACAGGTCCAGGACTCTCTATTGGACACAGGTCCAGGCCTCTCTATTGGACTTATCCAGGACTCTCTATTGGACACAGGTCCAGGACTCTCTTTGGACACAGGTCCAGGACTCTCTATTGGACACAGGTCCAGGACTCTCTATTGGACTTATCCAGGACTCTCCATTGGACACAGGTCCAGGACTCCCTGTTGGACACAGGTCCAGGACTCTCTATTGGACACAGGTCCAGGACTCTCTATTGGACACAGGTCCAGGACTCTCTATTGGACACAGGTCCAGGACTCTCTATTGGACACAGGTCCAGGACTCTCTTTGGACACAGGTCCAGGACTCCCTATTGGACGTAGGTCCAAAGTAGTACACTATATATTGAATATTGTATCCAGAATCTCCAGGTCTTCAGCAGCACTGTGGCACCAGAACCAGACTTCCTCTGCCATGTTAATTTAAAATCCATTATCAGCAGGTCTGGGTTTCCCTTCCTGTCTTGTTATAATGTCCATCATACCATTTCCTAAGGATTTATCCTGAAACCCTTTTCTAATTCTATTCATTAGCACAGTCACTCTCTCATTAATATCTAATTGGTAGTTACAGTCTTATCCCAACGCTGCAACTTTGCTACGGACTTGGGAGAGGCAAAGGTCGAGAGCCTTGCGTCCTCCGAAACACCCCCTTACAAGCTGCACTGCTTCTTGACACACTGCTCGCTTAACCAATGTGTCGGAGGAAACACCGTACAGCTGGCGACCGGAGTCAGCCTGCAGGCGCCTGGCCCGCCACAAGGAGTCGCTAGAGCACAACGGGACAAGGAAATCCCTGCCCGGCCAAACCCTCCCCTAAACCCGGACGACGCTGAGCCAATTGTGCGCTGCCTTATGGGTCTCCCGGTCACGGCCGGCTGTGACACAGCCTGAGATCGAACCTGGGTCTGTAGTTGACGCCTTGGGAGGCCGCTCTCTCTTTTAAAGCTGTGATAACAGGCATTGTTTCTATTAACTTAGATATTTTGGAGTAGTAAGATCACAACACATGGTTCCTTACAAACCACGCTCCCGCTCCCAAGCAACAAACCCTATTCCCAAACCACGCTCCCGCTCCCAAGCAACAAACCCTATTCCCAAACCACGCTCCCGCTCCCAAGCAACAAACCCTATTCCCAAGCAACAAACCCTATTCCCAAACAACAAACCCTGCTCCCAAGCAACAAACCCTATTCCCAAACAACAAACCCTGCTCCCAAACAACAAACCCTATTCCCAAACAACAAACCCTATTCCCAAACAACAAACCCTATTCCCAAACAACAAACCCTGCTCCCAAACAACAAACCCTATTCCCAAAAACAAAACAAACCCTATTCCCAAACAACAAACCCTATTCCCAAACCCTGCTCCCAAACAACAAACCAACAAACCCTATTCCCAAACAACAAACCCTATTCCCAAACAACAAACCCTATTCCCAAACAAACCCTGCTCCCAAACAACCCTATTCCCAAACAACAAACCCTATTCCCAAACAACAAACCCTATTCCCAAACAACAAACCCTATTCCCAAACAACAAACCCTGCTCCCAAACAACAAACCCTATTCCCAAACAACAAACCCTGTTCCCAAACAACAAACCCTGCTCCCAAACAACAAACCCTATTCCCAAACAACAAACCCTATTCCCAAACAACAAACCCTGCTCCCAAACAACAAACCCTATTCCCAAACAACAAACCCTGCTCCCAAACAACAAACCCTATTCCCAAACAACAAACCCTGTTCCCAAACAACAAACCCTGCTCCCAAACAACAAACCCTATTCCCAAACAACAAACCCTGTACCCAAACAACAAACCCTGTTCCCAAGCAACAAACCCCACTCCCAAACAACAAACCCCGCTCCCAAACAACAAACCCTATTCCCAAACAACAAACCCTATTCCCAAACAACAAACCCTATTCCAAAACAACAAACCCTATTCCCAAACAACAAACCCTGTTCCCAAACAACAAACCCTGTACCCAAACAACAAACCCTGTACCCAAGCAACAAACCCTATTCCCAAACAACAAACCCTGTTCCCAAACAACAAACCCTGTTCCCAAACAACAAACCCCGCTCCCAAACAACAAACCCTGTTCCCAAACAACAAACCCTATTCCCAAACAACAAACCCCGCTCTCAAACAACAAGCCCCGCTCTCAAACAACAAGCCCCGCTCTCAAACAACAAACCCTATTCCAAAACAACAAACCCCGCTCCCAAACAACAAACCCTATTCCCAAACAACAAACCCTATTCCCAAACAACAAATCCTGTTCCCAAACAACAAACCCTATTCCCAAACAACAAACCCCGCTC
>NC_088405.1:7361111-7363611 GCF_034236695.1 Oncorhynchus nerka
AACTCATCCTAAATGAGGAAAACACAACTCATCCTAAATGAGGAAAACACAACTCATCCTAAATGAGGAAAACACAACTCATCCTAAATGAGGAAAACACAACTCATCCTAAATGAGGAAAACACAACTCATCCTAAATGAGGAAAACACAACTCATCCTAAATGAGGAAAACACAACTCATCCTAAATGAGGAAAACACAACTCATCCTAAATGAGGAAAACGCAACTCATCCTAAATGAGGAAAACACAACTCATCCTAAATGAGGAAAACACAACTCATCCTAAATGAGGCAAACACAACTCATCCTAAATGAGGAAAACACAACTCATCCTAAATGAGGAAAACACAACTCATCCTAAATGAGGAAAACGCAGCAATAATTTAGCCGGCCATCGATTGATTTATTTTGCAGCTGGCCTGTCCTTGTATTGATCTTCATTTTACAATATTAATTTGCACCTGCGATCGGCTGCGAGAGGGAACCAATTTGATTTGAAATCAGTTGGTTGGCTGTTAACCTGAGACTGGTCCTTCTACAGCCTCCATCGATGTGGTTCACTAAGTACCGTTGGGCGAGTGGTGGGGGTTCGAGGTTGGGGGCTGTTTTATTCTGCCTTTTAACAGAAATAGACTTGAAATGTCATTTCTGACAGAGTAGTATTAAACATAACAGTGGGAGCACCACCATCTCTCGGTTGAGTGTCCATCTCCTCAGCCGGCCTGTCTGCGCACGGCGCTTTAACCCTGGCAGGAACAATCTCCTTTCTGCCTGTCTGCAATTCAGCCCTCACTATCCTCCTCCTCCTCCTCCTCCTCCTCCTCCCAATCCTCTTCCTCCTCCTCCTCCTCCTCCTCCCAATCCTCCTCCACCTCCTCCTCCTCCTCATCCTCCTCCTCCCAATTCTCCTCCTCCTGCTCCTCCTCCTCCTCCCCCCCTCCTCCTCCCTCCTCCCAATCCTCCTCCTCCTCCACTCCTCCCTCCTCCCTCCTCCTCCTCCTCCTCCTCCTCCTCCTCCTCCTCCTCCTCCTCCTCCTCCTCCTCCTCCTCCTCCTCCTCCCAATCCTCCTCCTCCTCCTCCTCCTCCTCCTCCTCCTCCTCCTCCTCCCAATCCTCCTCCTACTCCTCCCAATCCTCCTCCTCCTCCTCCTCCTCTTCTCTCTCTCTCATCATAATACCTGTATCGGTTCAAAGTTCATGACATTTCTATGAGCATTGATCTGTCGCATATTGATTTTTAAATGTTTTATTCGTCTGCTAGATCTTTTGAAGTTTTAATTTGCCGGGGCGTCTTATTTTTCTCTGAGAGTTACCACCGGTGTCGGTCTGTATATGTTATATATGACGTATAGACAGTAACGCTCTGTGAAAAGGGGTCCAAATTCACACTACTGTAGTTGGACGAAATATTGTAGTCGACAGTAAAAATGTTCAACAATTATTGGCCTTCTATTTCTCAAACTCCCGATGACGTTAAATATATATATATATATATTTTTTTTTTTGGGGGGGGGTAAGGTTTCTGTTTCTTGTGTTAAAAGCTTCATGTAGATCAGTAGAAATCAGTCGAGGTTCTTGAGTGTTCCATCCTTTCGTCCCAGCAGTCTGTTTCACCTGGTCATGTTCACCTGGTTACCTGTCCCTGGTAACATGTCATATCTTCACCTAGTTACCTGTCCCTGGTAACATGTCATATCTTCACCTAGTTACCTGTCCCTGGTAACATGTCATATCTTCACCTAGTTACCTGTCCCTGGTAACATGTCATATCTTCACCTGGTTACCTGTCCCTGGTAACATGTCATATCTTCACCTAGTTACCTGTCCCTGGTAACATGTGATATCTTCAAGGTGATATAATTGGCGTTTGGCGTTTTCTATCCTCTGATCCGGCGGGTTAATGTGTAAACGACTTGTCGGCAAATAGCACTTTGTCACTGAAATCACCAACACCTCCTCTAGGGGAATGACTTCAGTGGAGAAATTAGATTTGACTTTATTTCATTCTTTTTTTTTTTCAATCTGTAGTGGAGTGTCAGTAGTCTCCCTGGCAGAGATAGTGGAGTATAGTACAGACCTGAGGGACATTTTCTGTCTGTCTGTCGTCCCCCCCCCCCCCCACAGTGTCAGTAGCCTCCCTGGCAGAGATAGTGGAGTATAGTACAGACCTGAGGGACATTTTCTGTCTGTCTGTCGTCGTCCCCCCCACAGTGTCAGTAGCCTCCCTGGCAGAGATAGTGGAGTATAGTACAGACCTGAGGGACATTTTCTGTCTGTCTGTCGTCGTCCCCCCCCCACAGTGTCAGTAGCCTCCCTGGCAGAGATAGTGGAGTATAGTACAGACCTGAGGGACATTTTCTGTCTGTCTGTCGTCCCCCCCCCACAGTGTCAGTAGCCTCCCTGGCAGAGATAGTGGAGTATAGTACAGACCTGAGGGACATTTTTGTCTGTCTGTCTGTCCTGGCAGTGTCAGTAGCCTCCCTGGCAGAGATAGTGGAG
>NC_088405.1:7368611-7388611 GCF_034236695.1 Oncorhynchus nerka
GGGTTAGGGTTGGAGTTATGGGTTAAGGCGAGGGTTAGGGTTGGAGTTATGGGTTAAGGCTAGGGTTAGGGTTGGAGTTAGGGTTTAGGGGTTAAGGCTAGGGTTAGGGTTGGAGTTAGGGGTTAAGGCTAGGGTTAGGGTTGGAGTTATGGGTTAAGGCTAGGGTTAGGGTTGGAGTTATGGGTTAAGGTTAGGGTTAGGGTTGGAGTTATGGGTTAAGGCTAGGGTTAGGGTTGGAGTTATGGGTTAAGGCGAGGGTTAGGGTTGGAGTTATGGGTTAAGGCTAGGGTTAGGGTTGGAGTTATGGGTTAAGACTAGGGTTAGGGTTGGAGTTATGGGTTAAGGCTAGGGTTAGGGTTGGAGTTAGGGGTTAGGGGTTAAGACTAGGGTTAGGGTTGGAGTTAGGGGTTAAGACTAGGGTTAGGATTGGAGTTATGGGTTAAGACTAGGGTTAGGGTTGGAGTTAGGGGTTATGGGTTAAGGCTAGGGTTAGGGTTGGAGTTAGGGGTTAAGGCTAGGGTTAGGGTTGGAGTTATGGGTTAAGACTAGGGTTAGGGTTGGAGTTATGGGTTAAGACTAGGGTTAGGGTTGGAGTTATGTGTTAAGGCTAGGGTTAGGCTTGGAGTTATGGGTTAAGGCTAGGGTTAGGGTTGGAGTTATGGGTTAAGGCTAGGGTTAGGGTTGGAGTTAGGGGTTAAGACTAGGGTTAGGGTTGGAGTTATGGGTTAAGACTAGGGTTAGGGTTGGAGTTAGGAGTTAAGGCTAGGGTTAGGGTTGGAGTTAGGGGTTAGGGTTTAAGGCTAGGGTTAGGGTTGGAGATAGGGGTTAAGGCTAGGGTTAGGGTTGGAGTTAGGGGTTAAGGCTAGGGTTAGGGTTGGAGTTAGGGGTTAGGGGTTAAGGCTAGGGTTAGGGTTGGAGTTAGGGGTTAAGGCTAGGGTTAGGGTTGGAGTTATGGGTTAAGGCTAGGGTTAGGGTTGGAGTTATGGGTTAAGGTTAGGGTTAGGGTTGGAGTTATGGGTTAAGGCTAGGGTTAGGGTTGGAGTTAGGGGTTAGGGGTTAAGGCTAGGGTTAGGGTTGGAGTTAGGGTTTAAGGGTTAGGGTTGGAGTTATGGGTTAGGGTTTAAGGCTAGGGTTAGGGTTGGAGTTAGGGGTTAAGGCTAGGGTTAGGGTTGGAGTTAGGGGTTAGGGTTAGGGTTGGAGTTAGGTTGAGTTAGGGTTAAGGCTAGGGTTAGGTTGGAGTTAGGGGTTAAGGCTAGGGTTAGGTTGGAGTTAGGGGTTAAGGCTAGGGTTAGGGTTGGAGTTAGGGGGTTAAGGTTAGTTAGGGTTAGGGTTGGAGTTATGGGTTAAGGCTAGGGTTAGGGTTGGAGTTATGGGTTAAGGTTAGGGTTAGGGTTGGAGTTATGGGTTAAGGCTAGGGTTAGGGTTGAGTTAGGGGTTAGTTAGGGGTTAGGGTTAGGGTTAGGGTTGGAGTTAGGGTTAAGGCTAGGGTTAGGGTTGGAGTTATGGGTTAAGGCTAGGGTTAGGGTTGGAGTTATGGGTTAAGGTTAGGGTTAGGGTTGGAGTTATGGGTTAAGGCTAGGGTTAGGGTTGGAGTTATGGGTTAAGGCGAGGGTTAGGGTTGGAGTTATGGGTTAAGGCTAGGGTTAGGGTTGGAGTTATGGGTTAAGACTAGGGTTAGGGTTGGAGTTATGGGTTAAGGCTAGGGTTAGGGTTGGAGTTAGGGGTTAGGGGTTAAGACTAGGGTTAGGGTTGGAGTTAGGGGTTAAGACTAGGGTTAGGATTGGAGTTATGGGTTAAGACTAGGGTTAGGGTTGGAGTTAGGGGTTATGGGTTAAGGCTAGGGTTAGGGTTGGAGTTAGGGGTTAAGGCTAGGGTTAGGGTTGGAGTTATGGGTTAAGACTAGGGTTAGGGTTGGAGTTATGGGTTAAGACTAGGGTTAGGGTTGGAGTTATGTGTTAAGGCTAGGGTTAGGCTTGGAGTTATGGGTTAAGGCTAGGGTTAGGGTTGGAGTTATGGGTTAAGGCTAGGGTTAGGGTTGGAGTTAGGGGTTAAGACTAGGGTTAGGGTTGGAGTTATGGGTTAAGACTAGGGTTAGGGTTGGAGTTGGAGTTAAGGGTTAGGGTTGGGTTGGAGTTAGGGGTTAGGGGTTTAAGGCTAGGGTTAGGTTGGAGTTAGGGGTTAAGGCTAGGGTTAGGGTTGGAGTTAGGGGTTAAGGCTAGGGTTAGGGTTGGAGTTAGGGGTTAGGGTTAAGGCTAGGGTTAGGGTTGGAGTTAGGGGTTAAGGCTAGGGTTAGGGTTGAGTTATGGGTTAGGGTTAGGGTTGGAGTTATGGGTTAAGGCTAGGGTTAGGGTTGGCTAGTTAGGGGTTAGGGGGTTAAGGCTAGGGTTAGGGTTGGAGTTAGGGGTTAAGGTTAGGGTTGGGTTGGGGTTGGTTAGGGTTGGGGTTATGGGTTAAGGCTAGGGTTAGGTTGGAGTTGGGTTTGAGGGTTAGGGTTGGAGTTATGGGTTAAGGCTAGGGTTAGGGTTGGAGTTATGGGTTAAGGCTAGGGTTAGGGTTGGAGTTAGGGTTAAGACTAGGTTAGGTTGGGGTTAAGGTTAGGGTTGGAGTTAGGGGTTAAGGCTAGGGTTAGGGTTGGTTAGGGGTTAAGACTAGGGTTAGGTTGGGTTACTGGGGGTTAGGGTTTAGGGTTAGGGGGTTGGGTTAGTTGGGTTAAGGCTAGGTTAGGGTTGAGTTAGGGGTTAAGGACTAGGGTTAGGGTTGGAGTTATGGGTTAAGACTAGGGTTAGGGTTGGAGTTAGGGTTAGGGTTAAGGCTAGGGGGTTAGGGTTGGTTAGGGTTTAGGGGTTAGGGGTTAAGGCTAGGGTTAGGGTTGGAGTTAGGGGGCTAGGGGGGTTTAGGGGGTTGGAGTTATGGGTTAGGCTAGGGTTAGGGTTGGAGTTATGGGTTAAGGTTAGGGTTAGGGTTGGAGTTATGGGTTAAGGGAGTTAGGGTTGGGGTTGGAGTTATGGGTTAAGGCTAGGGTTAGGGTTGGAGTTATGGGTTAAGGCTAGGGTTAGGGTTGGAGTTATGGGTTAAGGCTAGGGTTAGGGTTGGGTTTGGGTTAAGGCTAGGGTTAGGGTTGGGGTTAAGGCTAGGGTTAGGGTTGGAGTTAGGGTTGGGTTAAGGCTAGGGTTAGGGTTGGAGTTATGGGTTAAGGCTAGGGTTAGGGTTGGAGTTATGGGTTAGGCTAGGGTTAGGGTTGGAGTTAGGGTTAAGACTAGGGTTAGGGTTGGAGTTATGGGTTAAGGCTAGGGTTAGGGTTGGAGTTAGGGGTTAGGGGTTAAGACTAGGGTTAGGGTTGGAGTTAGGGGTTAAGACTAGGGTTAGGATTGGAGTTATGGGTTAAGACTAGGGTTAGGGTTGGTTAGGGGTTATGGGTTAAGGCTAGGGTTAGGGTTGGAGTTAGGGGTTAAGGTTAGGGTTAGGGTTGGAGTTATGGGTTAAGACTAGGGTTAGGGTTGGAGTTATGGGTTAAGACTAGGGTTAGGGTTGGAGTTATGTGTTAAGGCTAGGGTTAGGCTTGGAGTTATGGGTTAAGGCTAGGGTTAGGGTTGGAGTTATGGGTTAAGGCTAGGGTTAGGGTTGGAGTTAGGGGTTAAGACTAGGGTTAGGGTTGGAGTTATGGGTTAAGACTAGGGTTAGGGTTGGAGTTAGGAGTTAAGGCTAGGGTTAGGGTTGGAGTTAGGGGTTAAGGCTAGGGTTAGGGTTGGAGTTAGGGGTTAAGGCTAGGGTTAGGGTTGGAGTTAGGGGTTAAGGCTAGGGTTAGGGTTGGAGTTAGGGGTTAGGGGTTAAGGCTAGGGTTAGGGTTGGAGTTAGGGGTTAAGGCTAGGGTTAGGGTTGGAGTTATGGGTTAAGGCTAGGGTTAGGGTTGGAGTTATGGGTTAAGGTTAGGGTTAGGGTTGGGTTATGGGTTGGCTAGGGTTAGGGTTGGAGTTAGGGGTTAGGGGGTTAAGGCTAGGGTTAGGGTTGAGTTAGGGTTAGGGTTAGGGTTGGGTTATGGGTTAAGGCTAGGGTTAGGGTTGGAGTTATGGGTTAACTGGAGTTAGGGTTAGGGTTAGGGTTGGAGTTATGGGTTAAGGTGAGGGTTAGGGTTGGAGTTATGGGTTAAGGCTAGGGTTAGGGTTGGAGTTATGGGTTAAGGCTAGGGTTAGGGTTGGAGTTATGGGTTAAGACTAGGGTTAGGGTTGGAGTTATGGGTTAAGGCTAGGGTTAGGGTTGGAGTTAGGGATTAGGGGTTAAGGTTAGGGGTTAGGGTTTGGGTTAGGGGGGGTTAAGGTTAGGGTTGGGTTAGGGTTAGTTAGGGTTAAGAGTTAGGGTTAGGTTGGAGTTGGGTTAAGACTAGGGTAGGGTTGGAGTTAGGGGTTAAGGCTAGGGTTAGGGTTGGAGTTAGGGGTTAAGGCTAGGGTTAGGGTTGGAGTTAGGGTTAAGGCTAGGGTTAGGGTTGGAGGGTTAGGGGTTAAGGAGGGTTAGGGTTGGAGTTAGGGGTTAAGGCTAGGGTTGGGTTGGAGTTAGGGGTTAAGGCTAGGGTTAGGGTTGGAGTTATGGGTTAAGGCTAGGGTTAGGGTTGGAGTTAGGGGTTAAGGCTAGGGTTAGGTTGGAGTTATGGGTTAAGGGTTAGGTAGGGTTAGGGTTGAGATGGGTTAAGGTTAGGGTTAGGGTTGGAGTTAGGGTTAAGGCTGAGGTTAGGGTTGGAGTTATGGGTTAAGGCTAGGGTTAGGGTTGGAGTTAGGGGTTAAGGCTAGGGTTAGGGTTGAGTTAGGGGTTAGTTAGGGTTAGGGCTAGGGTTAGGGTTGGAGTTAGGGGTTAAGGGTTAGGCTAGGTTGGAGTTATGGGTTAAGGCTAGGGTTAGGGTTGGAGTTATGGGTTAAGGCTAGGGTTAGGGTTGGTTAGGTTATGGGTTAAGGCTAGGTTAGGTTGGAGTTAGGGGTTAGGGGTTAAGGCTAGGGTTAGGGTTGGAGTTAGGGTTTAAGGGTTAGGGCTGGAGTTATGGGTTAAGGCTAGGGTTAGGGTTGGAGTTATGGGTTAAGGCGAGGGTTAGGGTTGGAGTTATGGGTTAAGGCGAGGGTTAGGGTTGGAGTTATGGGTTAAGACTAGGGTTAGGGTTGGAGTTATGGGTTAAGGCTAGGGTTAGGGTTGGAGTTATGGGTTAAGACTAGGGTTAGGGTTGGAGTTATGGGTTAAGGCTAGGGTTAGGGTTGGAGTTATGGGTTAAGGCTAGGGTTAGGGGTTAGGGAAAATAGGATTTTGAATGTTAATCAATTGTTGGTCTTCAAAATGTCCTCACAAGTATACTAAGACATAGCATACAGGTTAACAATGGCTGTTGTCATGTGATCTGATAGGAGGTTAACAGTGGCTGTTGTCATGTGATCTGATTGGGGGTTAACAGTGGCTGTTGTCATGTGATCTGATAGGAGGTTAACAGTGGCTGTTGGCTGATGTTTGTCATGTGATCATTGGGGTTAACAGTGGCTGTTGTCATGTGATCTGATCAGGAGGTTAACAGTGGCTGTTGTCTGATCAGGGGTTAACAGTGGCTGTTGTCATGTGATCAGGGGGTTAACAGTGGCTGTTGTCATGTGATCTGATAGGAGGTTAACAGTGGCTGTTGTCATGTGATCTGATAGGAGGTTAACAGTGGCTGTTGTCATGTGATCATAGGGGTTAACAGTGGCTGTTGTCATGTGATCTGATAGGAGGTTAACAGTGGCTGTTGTCATGTGATCAGGGGGTTAACAGTGGCTGTTGTCATGTGATCTGATTGGAGGTTAACAGTGGCTGTTGTCATGTGATCAGGGGTTAACAGTGGCTGTTGTCATGTGATCTGATAGGAGGTTAACAGTGGCTGTTGTCATGTGATCAGGGTGCTGTATTTTCTATTGTGTTGTTATTATACCATAGTTCCCTTTTTTCTAAATAAAGGCTTGTCTCTACCAAGCATCTAGTGTTGTACAGGGTGTCACCCTACTGAAGAATGTTGTTTCAGTGAGAACAAGGTCAAAGCTTTCCATCATTTAAGCATACACACACACACACACACACACACACACACACACACACACACACACACATCACACACCATCAGCGCGACACACTATGACACACTAACACACACACACACACACACACACACACACACACACACACACACACACACACACACACACACACACACACACACACACACACACACACACACACACACACAGAGAGAGAGAGATGCAGCAATCACCTAAGCAGTGTGTTTTCTGTAAGGTCCCAGAGTCTCCTCTACATCTGATCTAAATCAGGTCTGATGAAGCTAATTACCATAAGGACCCAGAGTCTCCTCTACATCCAATCTAAATCTGGTCTGATGAAGCTAATTACCATAAAGACCCAGACTGACCCCAGTCAGTACCTCACTTTACATTCACCTGCAGCAGGAGAAGGTGTGTGTGTGTGTGTGTGTGTGTGTGTGTGTGTGTGTGTGTGTGTGTGTGTGTGTGTGTGTGTGTGTGTGTGTGTGTGTGTGTGTGTGTGTGTGTGTGTGAGCGCATGCCTGCGTGTGCCTAGGTGTCGTGTTCCCTCCCTCCCCATCTCTCCTCTTCTTCCTGTCCCTGTCGTTTACCGATCAGGATAAAGGCAGAGCATCTGAGCTCATTACCAACCCCTCATGAAAGACCTGCATCGTTCATCACAGGTCTTAAACAGACATGAGCTTGGTTTGATTTAACGCTAAAGCCTTAGCTGAGGACATGGCCTGGTCTGGAACACAGAGAACAGGAAGAGCTAACGAAGAACCATGATGGGACATATCTAACACAGGACTAGATAGGAGCCAGACAACACTATGATATCTAACACAGGACTAGATAGGAGCCAGACAACACTATGATATCTAACACAGGACTAGATAGGAGCCAGACAACACTATGATATCTAACACTAGATAGGAGCCAGACAACACTATGATATCTAACACTAGATAGGAGCCAGACAACACTATGATATCTAACACTAGATAGGAGCCAGACAACACTATGATATCTAACACTAGATAGGAGCCAGACAACACTATGATATCTAACACTAGATAGGAGCCAGACAACACTATGATATCTAACACAGGACTAGATAGGAGCCAGACAACACTATGATATCTAACACTAGATAGGAGCCAGACAACACTATGATATCTAACACAGGACTAGATAGGAGCCAGACAACACTATGATATCTAGACAACATGATATCTAACACTAGATAGGAGCCAGACAACACTATGATATCTAACACTAGATAGGAGCCAGACAACACTATGATATCTAACACTAGATAGGAGCCAGACAACACTATGATATCTAACACTAGATAGGAGCCAGACAACACTATGATATCTAACACTAGATAGGAGCCAGACAACACTATGATATCTAAAACAGGACTAGATAGGAGCCAGACAACACTATGATATCTAACACAGGACTAGATAGGAGCCAGACAACACTATGATATCTAACACTAGATAGGAGCCAGACAACACTATGATATCTAACACTAGATAGGAGCCAGACAACACTATGATATCTAACACTAGATAGGAGCCAGACAACACTATGATATCTAACACTAGATAGGAGCCAGACAACACTATGATATCTAACACTAGATAGGAGCCAGACAACACTATGATATCTAACACTAGATAGGAGCCAGACAACACTATGATATCTAACACTAGATAGGAGCCAGACAACACTATGATATCTAACACTAGATAGGAGCCAGACAACACTATGATATCTAACACAGGACTAGATAGGAGCCAGACAACACTATGATATCTAACACTAGATAGGAGCCAGACAACACTATGATATCTAACACTAGATAGGAGCCAGACAACACTATGATATCTAACACTAGATAGGAGCCAGACAACACTATGATATCTAACACTAGATAGGAGCCAGACAACACTATGATATCTAACACTAGATAGGAGCCAGACAACACTATGATATCTAACACTAGATAGGAGCCAGACAACACTATGATATCTAACACTAGATAGGAGCCAGACAACACTATGATATCTAACACTAGATAGAGCCAGACAACACTATGATATTTAACACAGCCAGACAACACTATGATATCTAACACTAGATAGGAGCCAGACAACACTATGATATCTAACACTAGATAGGAGCCAGACAACACTATGATATCTAACACTAGATAGGAGCCAGACAACACTATGATATCTAACACAGGACTAGATAGGAGCCAGACAACACTATGATATCTAACACTAGATAGGAGCCAGACAACACTATGATATCTAACACTAGATAGGAGCCAGACAACACTATGATATCTAACACTAGATAGGAGCCAGACAACACTATGATATCTAACACTAGATAGGAGCCAGACAACACTATGATATCTAACACTAGATAGGAGCCAGACAACACTATGATATCTAACACTAGATAGGAGCCAGACAACACTATGATATCTAACACTAGATAGGAGCCAGACAACACTATGATATCTAACACTAGATAGGAGCCAGACAACACTATGATATCTAACACTAGATAGGAGCCAGACAACACTATGATATCTAACACTAGAGCCAGACAACACTAGGAGCCAGACAACACTATGATATCTAACACTAGATAGGAGCCAGACAACACTATGATATCTAACACTAGATAGGAGCCAGACAACACTATGATATCTAACACTAGATAGGAGCCAGACAACACTATGATATCTAACACTAGATAGGAGCCAGACAACACTATGATATCTAACACTAGATAGGAGCCAGACAACACTATGATATCTAACACTAGATAGGAGCCAGACAACACTATGATATCTAACACTAGATAGGAGCCAGACAACACTATGATATCTAACACTAGATAGGAGCCAGACAACACTATGATATCTAACACTAGATAGGAGCCAGACAACACTATGATATCTAACACTAGATAGGAGCCAGACAACACTATGATATCTAACACTAGATAGGAGCCAGACAACACTATGATATCTAACACTAGATAGGAGCCAGACAACACTATGATATCTAACACTAGATAGGAGCCAGACAACACTATGATATCTAACACTAGATAGGAGCCAGACAACACTATGATATCTAACACTAGATAGGAGCCAGACAACACTATGATATCTAACACTAGATAGGAGCCAGACAACACTATGATATCTAACACTAGATAGGAGCCAGACAACACTATGATATCTAACACTAGATAGGAGCCAGACAACACTATGATATCTAACACTAGATAGGAGCCAGACAACACTATGATATCTAACACTAGATAGGAGCCAGACAACACTATGATATCTAACACTAGATAGGAGCCAGACAACACTATGATATCTAACACTAGATAGGAGCCAGACAACACTATGATATCTAACACTAGATAGGAGCCAGACAACACTATGATATCTAACACTAGATAGGAGCCAGACAACACTATGATATCTAACACTAGATAGGAGCCAGACAACACTATGATATCTAACACTAGATAGGAGCCAGACAACACTATGATATCTAACACTAGATAGGAGCCAGACAACACTATGATATCTAACACTAGATAGGAGCCAGACAACACTATGATATCTAACACTAGATAGGAGCCAGACAACACTATGATATCTAACACTAGATAGGAGCCAGACAACACTATGATATCTAACACTAGATAGGAGCCAGACAACACTATGATATCTAACACTAGATAGGAGCCAGACAACACTATGATATCTAACACTAGATAGGAGCCAGACAACACTATGATATCTAACACTAGATAGGAGCCAGACAACACTATGATATCTAACACTAGATAGGAGCAGACAGACAACACTATGATATCTAACACTAGATAGGAGCCAGACAACACTATGATATCTAACACTAGATAGGAGCCAGACAACACTATGATATCTAACACTAGATAGGAGCCAGACAACACTATGATATCTAACACTAGATAGGAGCCAGACAACACTATGATATCTAACACTAGGACTAGATAGGAGCCAGACAACACTATGATATCTAACACTAGATAGGAGCCAGACAACACTATGATATCTAACACTAGATAGGAGCCAGACAACACTATGATATCTAACACTAGATAGGAGCCAGACAACACTATGATATCTAACACTAGATAGGAGCCAGACAACACTATGATATCTAACACTAGATAGGAGCCAGACAACACTATGATATCTAACACTAGATAGGAGCCAGACAACACTATGATATCTAACACTAGATAGGAGCCAGATGATATCTAAACACTAGATAGGAGCCATGATATCTAACACTAGATAGGAGCCAGACAACACTATGATATCTAACACTAGATAGGAGCCAGACAACACTATGATATCTAAACAGGACTAGATAGGAGCCAGACAACACTATGATATCTAACACTAGATAGGAGCCAGACAACACTATGATATCTAACACTAGATAGGAGCCAGACAACACTATGATATCTAACACTAGATAGGAGCCAGACAACACTATGATATCTAACACTAGATAGGAGCCAGACAACACTATGATATCTAACACTAGATAGGAGCCAGACAACACTATGATATCTAACACTAGATAGGAGCCAGACAACACTATGATATCTAACACTAGATAGGAGCCAGACAACACTATGATATCTAACACTAGATAGGAGCCAGACAACACTATGATATCTAACACTAGATAGGAGCCAGACAACACTATGATATCTCTAATAGGACAGACAACACTATGATATCTAACAGGACTAGATAGGAGCCAGACAACACTATGATATCTAACACTAGATAGGAGCCAGACAACACTATGATATCTAACACTAGATAGGAGCCAGACAACACTATGATATCTAACACTAGATAGGAGCCAGACAACACTATGATATCTAACACAGGACTAGATAGGAGCCAGACAACACTATGATATCTAACACTAGATAGGAGCCAGACAACACTATGATATCTAACACTAGATAGGAGCCAGACAACACTATGATATCTAACACTAGATAGGAGCCAGACAACACTATGATATCTAACACTAGATAGGAGCCAGACAACACTATGATATCTAACACTAGATAGGAGCCAGACAACACTATGATATCTAACACTAGATAGGATCCAGACAACACTATGATATCTAACACTAGATAGGAGCCAGACAACACTATGATATCTAACACTAGATAGGAGCCAGACAGAAGTCATGACAGACACCAACAGTCCAGACAGCCATATGTATCCATATATGTATATATCCGTCTTCCTCATGAATATTATCGTCGCCCCTGTAGGGGAACTCCACACTCCTCTATGTCCTCTGAACAGGTCACAGTGGGTCCCTCCCTCCCTCATTATCCCAGAGGTCAGAGGTCAGTAAGCAGAACTGGGAAGAAGTTGGGTGAGATCAATACGTATTATCCCGGAGCAAAGCGGCGCCGACAGTTTGAATTGCAGCATATGTTTACCCCCGAACCAGGCAATTTATCTTAATATCAGCGGTGCAATGCGAAGCAGGTGAAAGGTTAGAAAATCTGTCCACCTCATAATACCCAGTTCTGAAAGAGGAAAGTGCTATTGATTGGTTGGGGCTAGGGGCCGAGGGCTGAGGCGGGAGAGGGGCCGAGGGCTGAGGCGGGAGAGGGGCCGAGGGCTGAGGCGGGAGAGGGGCCGAGGGCTGAGGCGGGAGAGGGGCCGAGGGCTGAGGAGGGAGAGGGGCCGAGGGCTGAGGCGGGAGAGGGGCCGAGGGCTGAGGCGGGAGAGGGGCCGAGGGCTGAGGCGGGAGAGGGGCCGAGGGCTGAGGCGGGAGAGGGGCCGAGGGCTGAGGAGGGAGAGGGGCCGAGGGCTGAGGAGGGAGAGGGGCCGAGGGCTGAGGCGGGAGAGGGGCCGAGGGCTGAGGAGGGAGAGGGGCCGAGGGCTGAGGAGGGAGAGGGGCCGAGAGCTGAGGCGGGAGAGGGGCCGAGGGCTGAGGATGGAGAGGGGCCGAGGGCTGAGGCGGGAGAGGGGCCGAGGGCTGAGGAGGGAGAGGGGCCGAGGGCTGAGGCGGGAGAGGGGTCGAGGGCTGAGGCGGGAGAGGGGATGAGGGCTGAGGCGGGAGAGGGGCCGAGGGCTGAGGAGGGAGAGGGGCCGAGGGCTGTGGCAAGAGAGGGGTCGAGGGCTGAGGCGGGAGAGGGGATGAGGGCTGAGGCAGTAGAGGGGTCGAGGGCTGAGGCGGGAGAGGGGATGAGGGCTGAGGCAGTAGAGGGGCCGAGGGCTGAGGCAGGAGAGGGGTCGAGGGCTGAGGAGGGAGAGGGGCCGAGGGCTGAGGCGGGAGAGGGGATGAGGGCTGAGGCGGGAGAGGGGCCAAGGGCTGAGGCAGGAGAGGGGCCGAGGGCTGAGGCAGGAGAGGGGCCAAGGGCTGAGGCAGGAGAGGGACCGAGGGCTGAGGCAGGAGAGGGGCCGAGGGCTGAGGTAGGAGAGGGGCCGAGGGCTGAGGCAGGAGAGGGACCGAGGGCTGAGGCAGGAGAGGGACCGAGGGCTGAGGCAGGAGAGGGGCTGAGAAATGAGGCTGGAGAGAGGCCGAGGGCTGAGGGCTGAGACAGGAGAAGGGCAGAGAAATGAGGCAGGCGAGGGGCCGAGGGCTGAGGGCTGAGACAAGAGAAGGGCAGAGAAATGGGGCAGGCGAGGGGCCGAGTGCTGAGGTCGGGAGAGGATAGGTAGCAGTTAGACAGGTTGTGGATGTGCCAACTCTGAATAACCCTCTCTCTCTCTCTCTCTCTCTCTCTGATGCTCTGAGCTGCAGTACGATAGCCATCCTATCAAAAATCAAGACTGTGTTTAGTGCTAATGAAGGATTCCGTGACCTCCCTCTACACATTAGCATGAAATCAATAACTGATGAACATTTACCTCTCTCTGAACAAGTCCCATCAGCCCAGATTTATCAAGCCACAGGCCCTTTAATGATCAGCCTCTTTCTCCTTAACAATGCTATTCAACTCAAGCTGTGTGGGTATGTTTGCCTGCGTGTGTATGTATGTGTATGTGTGTGTGTGAGTGTGTGAGTGTGTGAGTGTGTGTGTGTGTGTGAGTGTGTGTGTGTGTGTGTGTGTGAGTGTGTGAGTGTGTGTGTGAGTGTGTGAGTGTGTGTGTGAGTGTGTGTATGTATGTGTATGTGTGTGTGTGTGTGTGTGTGTGTGTGTGTGTGTGTGTGTGTGTGTGTGTGTGTGTGTGTGTACATGTGTGTGTGTGTACGTGTGTGTGCGTGTGTATGTGTGTGTATGTTTGTGTATATGTGTGTGTGTGTGTGTGTGTGTGTGTGTGTGTGTGTGTGTGTGTGTGTGTCAGTGTGTGTGAGTGTGTGTGTGTGTGCATGGTATCGTCTTATCGTCAAACTATTCTCCCATGTGTCTCCCCAGGCCTGCTGCCTTGGCCAGAAATCTCTTCTCCTCTCCCTCTTAGTCCCGTGTCCCCACATGGCTTTCTGACACATCTGTGTCGGCCAGGGCACGGCCCAGACATGACAAATTGTCCCGGTAGAAGACAGCCTCTGATGATTAATGGGCTGATTATGAAGTTTTACACATATAGCATTTACGTGGGGTTTTTATCTTCTGAATATGGGGTGGAGGGGTGGAGAAAGGGAAGGGGGTTTGGTGGAGGTGCTGAGAGAGAGACAGAGAGAGAGAGAGAGAGAGGGGGAGAGAGAGAGAGAGAGAGAGACAGACAGGGAGAGAGAGAGAGAGAGATAGAGACAGAGAGAGAGAGAGAGAGAGAGAGAGAGAGACATATAGAGACAGACAGAGATAGATAGAGAGACTGAGAGACTGAGAGAGACTGAGAGAGAGAGACTGAGAGAGAGAGAGAGAGAGAGAGAGACAGAGAAAGAGAGAGAGAGAGACAGAGACAGAGACAGAGAGAGAGAGAGAGAGAGAGAGAGAGAGAGGGAGGGAGGGATAGTAGTGATGATATCCCCAGCCAAAGCCATGTCATGTCAAAATCAATAAGGTAAGGATCAATGCTTTTAACAACGACACATCTGACTTCCACATTCCTGCATGCCATGCCATGCGGAGTCCGTTGTCTTCCTCAGTTGCCTTGATTGTGAAGAACCATCAAATAGCATCGGCAGCTGTCAAGCTCTGGTGGCCACCCAGCGAGCACCTCACCCCGTCCGTCTGTCTCTCTGTCTGACGCGTGTTACAACGCTGAGCCGTAGCTTCTTAGCACGCGGCCACTTCATTGATTACCGCGTCTCGCTGTCCTCGGATCCCACGGATCTGTAAATATACCACTTCATCATCAAGTCAACCAATTATTTTAGTGGAAGGAAGTTGGCATCTTGTCTTCTCTGTGTCTCTCTCTCCCCTGGCTGTCAGCATCTTGTCTCTCTGTCTGCCTGGCTAACGTTAGCCTTCATATTCACTTCCCTTCTACACGCTCATCAGACTAGACCCACTGAGCCTGAAGGTGTTAATCACTAAATTACATGCTGGGGTGACTGTGTGTGTGTGTGTGTGTGTGTGTGTGTGTGTGTGTGTGTGTAATGAGTGAAGGGGTCTAAATTGCAGTCTGGGTAATGAATAGATGGAGGCAGTTGTTTTTTTAGTGTGAAAGATAAGAGCCCATTGATTTGTGTTAGTGAGCAGCTACAGCGTCAGTCACTCTACAATCACTCTACTACTACAGTCACTCTACTAGCACAGTCACTCTACTAGCACAGTCACTCTACTAGTACAGTCACTCTACTAGTACAGTCACTCTACTAGTACAGTCACTCTACTACAGTCACTCTACTACTACAGTCACTCTACTAGTACAGTCACTCTACTAGCACAGTCACTCTCTACTAGTCACTCTACAGTCACTCTACTAGTACAGTCACTCTACTAGTACTACTACAGTCACTCTACTAGCACAGTCACTCTACTAGCACAGTCACTCTACTACTACAGTCACTCTACTAGTACAGTCACTCTACTACTACAGTCACTCTACTAGCACAGTCACTCTACTAGCACAGTCACTCTACTAGTACAGTCACTCTACTAGCACAGTCACTCTACTACTACAGTCACTCTACTAGCACAGTCACTCTACTAGTACTGTCACTCTACTAGTACTGTCACTCCCCTAGCACAGTCACTCCCCTAGCACAGTCACTCCCCTAGCACAGTCACTCCCCTAGCACAGTCACTCTACTAGTACAGTCACTCTACGAGCACAGTCCCCCTACTAGTACTGTCACTCTACTGGTACAGTCACTCTACTAGTAAAGTCACTCTTCTGGTTCAGTCACTCTACTAGTACTGTCACCCTACTGGTACAGTCACTCTACTAGTACAGTCACTCTCCTAGTACAGTCACTCTACTAGTACAGTCACTCTACTAGCACAGTCACTCTACTAGTACAGTCACTCTACTGGTACAGTCACTCTACTAGTACAGTCACTCTACTGATACAGTCACTCTACTGGTACTGTCACTCTACTAGTACAGTCACTCTCCTAGTACAGTCACTCTACTAGTACAGTCACCCTACTAGTACAGTCACTCTACTGATCATGCCTTCTACATCCAACGGGGCTATCGCTATCACTACCCTAATACGGCTTTGGTCCTATGGCCCCGTGCACACTCCTTCAAACAACACACACACACACACACACACACACACACACACACACACACACACACACACACACACACACACACACACACACACACACACACACACACACACACACACACAGCCGCACACCCCTCATGTTTTCTTTTGAGCCGCTGAGGACGTTCCTTATTAATAGACCTCCGTGACTCTGTTCCAGAGCTTGTTAAACACAATGTGTGCAGTGGAACCCAGTCGTAGTGGTGGATTATGATTCATGCTCGATCACGCGGGCGCCACGCGGGCGCCACGGCCTCTTTGATTTATCACACGTCGTCGTTCCTACTCCCAAATTACAGTTTCAGAGGGAGAGGTTGTGTTCGGGGTTGGTGGGTGGAGAGGTGTGAAAAAAACTACGAAATTACTATTCGTGGCCTGCAATTTCATGAGGCCAGTTTGCTCAGTGCAGTGCTGCTGAAGAGTGATGCTGTCATTCATCAGTTTGTAGTCAACCATTCACAGATTATTACATCCTGGTAGAATGATAGTGGCCCACATCAGTTTGTAGTCAGCCATTCACAGATTATTAAATCATTGTAAGGCGAAGTACTCCTGCCTCATTTGACCCGGGGATAAATCGTAGACTTTGCAATAACCATTCATATGTCATCATCGCCAGTTGTCTGTAAATCTGTGTGTGTAGAAAGTGGTCCACGATGCAGACGTCAGGCTGGTGACAGGAGTGATTGCTGGGGGTTTCCAGGATGCAGATGTCAGGCTGGTGACAGGAGTGATTGCTGGGGGTTTCCAGGATGCAGACGTCAGGCTGGTGACAGGAGTGATTGCTGGGGGTTTCCAGGATGCAGACGTCAGGCTGGTGACAGGAGTGATTGCTGGGGGTTTCCAGGATGCAGACGTCAGGCTGGTGACAGGAGTGATTGCTGGGGGTTTCCAGGATGCAGACGTCAGGCTGGTGACAGGAGTGATTGCTGGGGGTTTCCAGGATGCAGACGTCAGGCTGGTGACAGGAGTGATTGCTGGGGGTTTCCAGGATGCAGACGTCAGGCTGGTGACAGGAGTGATTGCTGGGGTTTCCAGGATGCAGACGTCAGGCTGGTGACAGGAGTGATTGCTGGGGGTTTCCAGGATGCAGACGTCAGGCTGGTGACAGGAGTGATTGCTGGGGTTTCCAGGATGCAGACGTCAGGCTGGTGACAGGAGTGATTGCTGGGGTTTCCAGGATGCAGACGTCAGGCTGGTGACAGGAGTGATTGCTGGGGGTTTCCAGGATGCAGACGTCAGGCTGGTGACAGGAGTGATTGCTGGGGGTTTCCAGGATGCAGACGTCAGGCTGGTGACAGGAGTGATTGCTGGGGGTTTCAGGATGCAGACGTCAGGCTGGTGACAGGAGTGATTGCTGGGGGTTTCCAGGATGCAGGCGTCAGGCTGGTGACAGGAGTGATTGCTGGGGTTTCCAGGATGCAGACGTCAGGCTGGTGACAGGAGTGATTGCTGGGGGTTTCCAGGATGCAGGCGTCAGGCTGGTGACAGGAGTGATTGCTGGGGGTTTCCAGGATGCAGACGTCAGGCTGGTGACAGGAGTGATTGCTGGGGGTTTCCAGGATGCAGACGTCAGGCTGGTGACAGGAGTGATTGCTGGGGGTTTCCAGGATGCAGACGTCAGGCTGGTGACAGGAGTGATTGCTGGGGGTTTCCAGGATGCAGACGTCAGGCTGGTGACAGGAGTGATTGCTGGGGGTTTCCAGGATGCAGGCGTCAGGCTGGTGACAGGAGTGATTGCTGGGGGTTTCCAGGATGCAGGCGTCAGGCTGGTGACAGGAGTGATTGCTGGGGGTTTCAGGATGCAGACGTCAGGCTGGTGACAGGAGTGATTGCTGGGGGTTTCCAGGATGCAGACGTCAGGCTGGTGACAGGAGTGATTGCTGGGGGTTTCCAGGATGCAGGCGTCAGGCTGGTGACAGGAGTGATTGCTGGGGGTTTCCAGGATGCAGACGTCAGGCTGGTGACAGGAGTGATTGCTGGGGGTTTCCAGGATGCAGGCGTCAGGCTGGTGACAGGAGTGATTGCTGGGGTTTCCAGGATGCAGACGTCAGGCTGGTGACAGGAGTGATTGCTGGGGTTTCCAGGATGCAGACGTCAGGCTGGTGACAGGAGTGATTGCTGGGGGTTTCCAGGATGCAGGCGTCAGGCTGGTGACAGGAGTGATTGCTGGGGTTTCCAGGATGCAGACGTCAGGCTGGTGACAGGAGTGATTGCTGGGGGTTTCCAGGATGCAGACGTCAGGCTGGTGACAGGAGTGATTGCTGGGGGTTTCCAGGATGCAGACGTCAGGCTGGTGACAGGAGTGATTGCTGGGGGTTTCCAGGATGCAGACGTCAGGCTGGTGACAGGAGTGATTGCTGGGGGTTTCCAGGATGCAGACGTCAGGCTGGTGACAGGAGTGATTGCTGGGGGTTTCCAGGATGCAGACGTCAGGCTGGTGACAGGAGTGATTGCTGGGGGTTTCCAGGATGCAGACGTCAGGCTGGTGACAGGAGTGATTGCTGGGGGTTTCCAGGATGCAGACGTCAGGCTGGTGACAGGAGTGATTGCTGGGGGTTTCCAGGATGCAGACGTCAGGCTGGTGACAGGAGTGATTGCTGGGGGTTTCCAGGATGCAGACGTCAGGCTGGTGACAGGAGTGATTGCTGGGGGTTTCCAGGATGCAGACGTCAGGCTGGTGACAGGAGTGATTGCTGGGGGTTTCCAGGATGCAGACGTCAGGCTGGTGACAGGAGTGATTGCTGGGGGTTTCCAGGATGCAGACGTCAGGCTGGTGACAGGAGTGATTGCTGGGGGTTTCCAGGATGCAGACGTCAGGCTGGTGACAGGAGTGATTGCTGGGGGTTTCCAGGATGCAGACGTCAGGCTGGTGACAGGAGTGATTGCTGGGGGTTTCCAGGATGCAGGCGTCAGGCTGGTGACAGGAGTGATTGCTGGGGTTTCCAGGATGCAGACGTCAGGCTGGTGACAGGAGTGATTGCTGGGGGTTTCCAGGATGCAGACGTCAGGCTGGTGACAGGAGTGATTGCTGGGGGTTTCCAGGATGCAGGCGTCAGGCTGGTGACAGGAGTGATTGCTGGGGGTTTCCAGGATGCAGACGTCAGGCTGGTGACAGGAGTGATTGCTGGGGGTTTCCAGGATGCAGACGTCAGGCTGGTGACAGGAGTGATTGCTGGGGGTTTCCAGGATGCAGACGTCAGGCTGGTGACAGGAGTGATTGCTGGGGGTTTCCAGGATGCAGACGTCAGGCTGGTGACAGGAGTGATTGCTGGGGGTTTCCAGGATGCAGACGTCAGGCTGGTGACAGGAGTGATTGCTGGGGGTTTCCAGGATGCAGACGTCAGGCTGGTGACAGGAGTGATTGCTGGGGGTTTCCAGGATGCAGACGTCAGGCTGGTGACAGGAGTGATTGCTGGGGGTTTCCAGGATGCAGACGTCAGGCTGGTGACAGGAGTGATTGCTGGGGGTTTCCCTCTATACCACTGTGCTCCAGTACAGCTTCCTTCATAATGTGTTGACTAACACGTAACAATTAGTTTGATCATTTTATTTGCCCTGTATCGTTCTGAGTATCTTGAGGTGAATAATATTGATTTGAAATTCACACTCTACTGCTGTTTCTGTTTATTGTGTGGTTGTCTGGAGTTGACTTCGTTTCCTGGATCCAGGAATCAAAATATACCGTGTCTCTAAACAATGTATTTTTCAATTCAACATCTTCAGAAATATGTACATTCATTCATTCATTCATTCATTGAAATCCATATGTTGACACTGCTATTTGAACAAATCTTTCCTTACTAAAACTAACGTGTGTTGTTTGACACATTATATACTCACTCTCTGTCTTTTGGGTCTCTTCTCTGTAGCTTTGAACGAGCCAACCATCGACTACGGCTTCCAAAGGCTACAGAAGGTCATTCCCAGACATCCAGGAGATCCAGAGAGGTTACCGAAGGTCAGTACATCTGGGTCTGAGGGAGGGAGGGAGGGAGGGAGGGGGAGGGAGAGAGAGAGAGTTACCGAGGCTCAGTATATCTGGGTCTGAGGGAGGGAGGGAGGGAGGGAGGGAGGGAGGGAGAGAGAGAGAGAGAGAGAGAGAGAGAGAGAGAGAGAGAGTTACCGAGGCTCAGTATATCTGGGTCTGAGGGAGGGAGGGAGGGAGGGAGGGAGGGAGGGAGGGAGGGAGGGAGGGAGAGAG
>NC_088405.1:7391111-7438611 GCF_034236695.1 Oncorhynchus nerka
ATTATAGCCCTTTATTTGTTTCACCTTTATTTAACCAGGTAGGCTAGTTGAGAACACCTTTATTTAACCAGGTAGGCTAGTTGAGAACACCTTTATTTAACCAGGTAGGCCAGTTGAGAACACCTTTATTTAACCAGGTAGGCCAATTGAGAACACCTTTATTTAACCAGGTAGGCCAGTTGAGAACACCTTTATTTAACCAGGTAGGCTAGTTATTTAACCAGGTAGGCTAGTTGAGAACACCTTTATTTAACCAGGTAGGCTAGTTGAGAACACCTTTATTT
Source organism: Oncorhynchus nerka (assembly GCF_034236695.1). Lineage (NCBI taxonomy): Eukaryota > Metazoa > Chordata > Actinopteri > Salmoniformes > Salmonidae > Oncorhynchus > Oncorhynchus nerka. The sequence continues at coordinate 7,391,396 of NC_088405.1, forward strand.
AACCAGGTAGGCTAGTTGAGAACACCTTTATTTAACCAGGTATGCCAGTTGAGAACACCTTTATTTAACCAGGTAGGCTAGTTGAGAACACCTTTATTTAACCAGGTAGGCCAGTTGAGAACACCTTTATTTAACCAGGTAGGCCAGTTGAGAACACCTTTATTTAACCAGGTAGGCTAGTTGAGAACACCTTTATTTAACCAGGTAGGCTAGTTGAGAACACCTTTATTTAACCAGGTAGGCTAGTTGAGAACACCTTTATTTAACCAGGTAGGCTAGTTGAGAACACCTTTATTTAAACTGGTAGGCTAGTTGAGAACACCTTTATTTAACCAGGTAGGCTAGTTGACCTTTATTTAACACCTAGTTACCTTTATTTAACCAGGTAGGCTAGTTGAGAACACCTTTATTTAACCAGGTAGGCTAGTTGAGAACACCTTTATTTAACCAGGTAGGCTAGTTGAGAACACCTTTATTTAACCAGGTAGGCTAGTTGAGAACACCTTTATTTAACCAGGTAGGCTAGTTGAGAACACCTTTATTTAACCAGGTAGGCCAGTTGAGAACACCTTTATTTAAACAGGTAGGCAAGTTGAGAACACCTTTATTTAAACAGGTAGGCAAGTTGAGAACAATTTATCATTTACAACTGCGACCTGGCCAAGATAAAGCAAAGCAGTGCGACACAAACAACGACACAGAGTTTTAATTCCACCAGAGTTTTGTTTCGTTTTGTCTCAGCGGAGGAGAGAAATATCTACGCAGAATTTTCTTATTTCAGTAAACGCTTTAAACTATCTCTTGTTACCAATAAAAAGGTTGCCTGGGCAACGTTGCTCCGTTCACACCTCTGTCCCTCTCAGAGCACCCTGTCTCTCCGTTTGGACGTGTTTATACCACATATGAGATGTAGTCCTAACACCCCCCCCCCCCCAAAAAAAATCGAACATGCGAACAATCCAGGAAATACACCTCTTTCCACTTTCGCAAATAACGTTGTCGGCCTCTTAGCGTTCAGGTGAGAGGGAATTTAGATAGCCTTACTCACGCACCGCTCAGGACCCCCCCCCCCTTCATGAGACGATGGCAGAAACAGAGATGGAATCTAGCAGTTTCAATAAAACAAACATAAATATTTGATTTGCCCTTCTAATGGACCTCGATGTGGGGTTCTGCAGCATGTAAATGAAAGCGTCGGGTGATTCATCATGGTTAAGCCAGCCGTCTCAGCGCTCTGCGGCCCCCGGTCAGAGCAACGCTCCTCGTCGCGTAAAAGCAGCAATTGACCCCTTCTATATATTCTGAATGAGAAGAGTAATGGAATGAAAGAACATCAGCGTTAGATGTTGCAGAAAGTGGAGAATGAAGGGAGAGAGAAGGGAGAGCGGGAGAAAGGAAAAAGAAAGGAGAGAGAGGAGAGAGAATGAAGGGAGAGAGGTGAGGGAAAGGGAGAGAGAAAAGAGGGAGAGAGGAGAGAGAGGAGAGAGAGAGGGGAGAGAGGAGAGAGAGGAGAGAGAGAGAAGGAGAGAGAGAGAGAAATGAGAGAGGGAGAGAGAGAGAGCGAGAGAGAGAGAAAGGAGCGAGAGAGGAGAGAGAGGAGAGAGAGAGGGGAGAGAGGAGAGAGAGGAGAGAGAGAGAAGGAGAGAGAGAGAGAAATGAGAGAGGGAGAGAGAGAGAGTGAGAGAGAGAGAAATGAGGGAGAGAGGAGAGAGAGAGGGGAGAGAGGAGAGAGAGGAGAGAGAGAGCGAGAGAGAGAGAAAGGAGCGAGAGAGGATAGAGAGGAGAGAGAGGAGAGAGAGAGGGGAGAGAGGAGAGAGAGGAGAGAGAGCGAAGGAGAGAGAGAGAGAAATGAGAGAGGGAGAGAGAGAGAGCGAGAGAGAGAGAAAGGAGCGAGAGAGGAGAGAGAGAGAGAGAGGAGAGAGAGAGAAGGAGAGAGAGGAGAGAGAGAGAGAGAGAAAGGAGCGAGAGAGAGAGAAAGGAGCGAGAGAGGAGAGAGTGCTAGGTGATGAAATAATGGGGCAGGGTAGAGGGTGTTTGAATGTAAAGTGTATATTAACATTGAGGCAAAGCGTCAGACTAGCTGCCATCTACCTCTATTAGCTTCACCCCACAGTTAATAATATTACCACATCATTGATTTTCCTACCCCCCCCCCCCATAGAGATCATTAATACACATAGTTTGATGAGTGATTGTGATGCGACAGAAAACCATTATGGTGAGCTTTGTATTGGCCTTGACCAATCACAGACCACGTTGCTGCTTCATACTATACATCCTGTACAGAGAGCCTGAATGGGAGTTCACCTCCCTAGTTTGGGTAACATTAAACACTGATCCAATGAGAGAGGAGCACACACATCCACATGGATACATAACCATCCAGAGAGGAGCACACACATCCACATGGATATATAACCATCCAGAGAGGACCACACACATCCACATGGATATATAACCATCCAGAGAGGACACATCCACATGGATATATAACCATCCACATGGATATATAACCATCCAGAGAGGAGCACACACATCCACATGGATATATAACCATCCAGAGAGGAGCACACACATCCACATGGATATATAACCATCCAGAGAGGAGGACACACATCCACATGGATATATAACCATCCAGAGAGGAGCACACACATCCACATGGATATATAACCATCCAGAGAGGACCACACACATCCACATGGATATATAACCATCCAGAGAGGACCACACACATCCACATGGATATATAACCATCCAGAGAGGAGCACACACATCCACATGGATATATAACCATCCAGAGAGGAGCACACACATCCACATGGATATATAACCATCCAGAGAGGACCACACACATCCACATGGATATATAACCATCCAGAGAGGACCACACACATCCACATGGATATATAACCATCCAGAGAGGAGCACACACATCCACATGGATATATAACCATCCAGAGAGGACCACACACATCCACATGGATATATAACCATCCAGAGAGGAGCACACACATCCACATGGATATATAACCATCCAGAGAGGAGCACACACATCCACATGGATATATAACCATCCAGAGAGGAGCACACACATCCACATGGATATATAACCATCCAGAGAGGAGGCAATAACTAGGAGCTGTCATGTGATACGGAAGAAGATTGCAAAAGGGGGGGGGGGGGACTGGTGAATCCTCACTCTCTTTTTTGGGGGGGGGGGGACTTGTTTGAAAACGGTGTAGTCTGTCCTGGTTGCACTGGAACAGAAACAGAGGACTTGATGATACTATTACGGCCTGATACATCCACAAACTCCTTTGTCAAAATCATCTAGTGGTAACCTAGCTTCAAAATCCTCTAGTGGGAACCTAGCTTCAAAATCATCTAGTGGTAACCTAGCTTCAAAATCATCTAGTGGTAACCTAGCTTCAAAATCATCTAGTGGTAACCTAGCTTCAAAATCATCTAGTGGTAACCTAGCTTCAAGATCATCTAGTGGTAACCTAGCTTCAAGATCATCTAGTGGTAACCTAGCTTCAAAATCATCTAGTGGTAACCTAGCTTCAAAATCATCTAGTGGTAACCTAGCTTCAAAATCATCTAGTGGTAACCTAGCTTCAAGATCATCTAGTGGTAACCTAGCTTCAAGATCATCTAGTGGTAACCTAGCTTCAAAATCATCTAGTGGTAACCTAGCTTCAAAATCATCTAGTGGTAACCTAGAAATCATCTAGTGGTAACCTAGCTTCAAGATCATCTAGTGGTAACCTAGCTTCAAGATCATCTAGTAGTAACCTAGCTTCAAAATCATCTAGTGGTAACCTAGCTTCAAAATCATCTAGTGGTAACCTAGCTTCAAAATCATCTAGTGGTAACCTAGCTTCAAAATCATCTAGTGGTAACCTAGCTTCAAAATCATCTAGTGGTAACCTAGCTTCAAAATCATCTAGTGGTAACCTAGCTTCAAAATCATCTAGTGGTAACCTAGCTTCAAAATCATCTAGTGGTAACCTAGCTTCAAAATCATCTAGTGGTAACCTAGCTTCAAAATCATCTAGTGGTAACTTAGCTTCAAAATCATCTAGTGGTAACCTAGCTTCAAGATCATCTAGTGGTAACCTAGCTTCAAAATCATCTAGTGGTAACCTAGCTTCAAAATCATCTAGTGGTAACCTAGCTTCAAAATCATCTAGTGGTAACCTAGCTTCAAAATCATCTAGTGGTAACCTAGCTTCAAAATCATCTAGTGGTAACCTAGCTTCAAAATCATCTAGTGGTAACCTAGCTTCAAGATCATCTAGTGGTAACTTAGCTTCAAAATCATCTAGTGGTAACCTAGCTTCAAAATCATCTAGTGGTAACCTAGCTTCAAAATCATCTAGTGGTAACCTAGCTTCAAAATCATCTAGTGGTAACCTAGCTTCAAAATCATCTAGTGGTAACCTAGCTTATTTTCCGCTAGCAGAATTAAAGGCATCACCAGCACCTATCCCCCTTGGTTGTTTTCGTTTTCGTTTCACTTGGCAAACACAAATCCAAATCCATTTAAATTCCTTTTCAATCTCCATACACGAGATATTGTATTATTTTATTGGGAATGCGTCCATGTCGAGCCATTACACATATGCATTTAAAATTCATCTTCTTTTTGTCTGGTTGCTACATCTACTGCACCTGCTCAAATGTATTCATAACCAGAGGCAAGAACTAACAGAATAATTGCTTTACAGTTTTATAATGACATAATCACCTGGAGGCACATCACCTTGGTTACCTTCCTTAACGGAGATGATATGTACTCCTCAAGATAGTCGAGTGCGAGGATAATCAGTACCACATCCCCCCCTTCCCCCTCCCCACTATTTAAATGGCTTGTCGTCCGTGGGCATAACAATGAACACTTGTAATAATAACACTATCACAGTTATCATGAAACAAGCTCTGAGTTCACGTTGAGCTTTTAATAGTTCCCGTTTAACCCAGACTCTGTAAACGTCCCTGTGAAAAAACGGGGGGAAGTCAATTACACTTATCGTCTTTGACACTTTTCTGAATTTACATTGAAATGCACCTCGAACAGCCATTCGCTCTGTTAATCATATTCACAGCATGAGTCTCTTTGCATGAGTGGGGCCGCGGCGGAACAAAACAAACACAACCAACTCATTCAAAGCACCCTTGACTGATTGGGTTTACGTTCTTCTGGCTTCTCACCGTGCAATATGATCAGCACTTAAACGCAGCCCTGCAAATCAGGTTCATTAGTTAAAGACGCTATGCGGTAAATGACAGATTAAAGATGAGAGGTTATTTTCCTGAACCCATCCTGATGTTTCCTCCTACAACAGAGTAACATATGGACAAGTAGTGGAGGGGTGAGACGCAGCATTTCCTGTTTCGCCGGAATGAGAAATGGCTTGTGTATAATGTGGCAGTTTTAATTGTGATAATCGTCGCTCAAAATGGGGAGGCATGTAAAAACTCTTGTGATATGACGGAAGAGATTATGAGTCATTATTAACGAGGCAGGAAAACACTTTATCTTCTTCTCAGAGAGAGAGAGAGAGAGAGAGAGAGAGAGAGAGAGAGAGAGAGAGAGAGAGAGAGAGAGAGAGAGAGACAGAGAGAGAGAGAGAGACAGAGAGAGAGAGACAGAGAGAGAGAGAGAGAGAGAGAGAGAGAGCGAGAGAGAGAGAGAGGGAGAGAGAGAGAGACACACAGAGAGAGAGAGAGAGAGCAGCCTGGGTTGATGAGAGTAGATTAAGACAGCTGGCCCAGTCATTGATTGTACCTGCCTCATGACAAGTGTAATTCTTTATTTGTATGCAAACTAGATGCATGCAACATCAAGCATAGACACCAATTTCAGAGGTAAATGCTCATTTTAAGAGCCATCCATCCGGCAATTTCCTGGTTTAGACGACCGGGTGTATAAAACGTATTGAGCTACACAAGAAACCCTGTCTCCTGTCATTAATCTGGATCAATAAAGGATTCAACGTGGTGTATGTTGTTCTGAATGACACACCAATCCAACCACGATCAGGGTCTCCGTGGTAACACAGCGTTCTTCTGAAAACAAGCAGTCTACATTTTACAATCCAACCACGATCAGGGTCTCCGTGGTCACACAGCGTTCTTCTGAAAACAAGCAGTCTACATTTTACAAGCCAACCACGATCAGGATCTCCGTGGTAACACAACGTTCTTCTGAAAACAAGCAGTCTACATTTACAATCCAACCACGATCAGGGTCTCCGTGGTCACACCAACGTTCTTCTGAAAACAAGCAGTCTACATTTTACAATCCAACCACGATCAGGGTCTCCGTGGTAACACAGCGTTCTTCTGAAAACAAGCAGTCTACATTTTACAATCCAACCACGATCAGGGTCTCCGTGGTAACACAGTGTTCTTCTGAAAACAAGCAGTCTACATTTTACAAGCCAACCACGATCAGGGTCTCCGTGGTAACACAGCGTTCTTCTGAAAACAAGCAGTCTACATTTTACAATCCAACCACGATGAGGGTCTCCGTGGTAACACAGAGTTCTTCTGAAAACAAGCAGTCTACATTTTACAATCCAACCACGATCAGGGTCTCCGTGGTCACACAGCGTTCTTCTGAAAACAAGCAGTCTACATTTACAATCCAACCACGATCAGGGTCTCCGTGGTCACACAGCGTTCTTCTGAAAACAAGCATTCTACATTTTACAATCCAACCACGATCAGGGTCTCCGTGGTCACACCAGCGTTCTTCTGAAAACAAGCAGTCTACATTTACAATCCAACCACAATCAGGGTCTCCGTGGTAACACAGCGTTCTTCTGAAAACAAGCAGTCTACATTTTACAATCCAACCACGATCAGGGTCTCCGTGGTCACACACCTGATTTAAACGTTCTTGAAAAAACAATCCAACCACGATCAGGGTCTCCGTGGTCACACCAGCGTTCTTCTGAAAACAAGCAGTCTACCTGTACATTGAGTCTACCAGTCTGCCGCCTGTCGTTATTTATACAGTGATGTTTGCCGTGGTTATTTGCTGTGATCTGACGAAGCTTTGTGTGGTGGGGAACAAGACAGAATAGTTCATGTATATCGATGGTACCTGCCGAAAGAGGTCTTTTCAATGGGATTTTCAACAAGACTTTCATTGGACTATTTGATTAAATTAACACTATCTACACCTTTCCACTCAACAAAATAATAAGCTAAGTATCCCAAGAATACTGATTTAGTTCTTATTTTTTTCGGCGCTTTGAAAACAACAACCAGCCCAAACCGAGAGGAATTGTCTGAAGCTTCTCAGTGTTGTATTGTTGACACTTGGCAAGACGTATTCTCATTTCGGTCGGGGGCCTTAAAGCAGCAGGTCAATCCGTGTTGTTATAAAGTAGAGGTGGAGGCATGCAGACATGGATAAGACAGGGTCCTGTGCATCCCACGTCCCTGGGCACTGGCACTCATCGCTGGCTGGATGGGAAGTCATTTATGAAGTCCTCTACAACAGGCAGTGAAAGAGGTTAATTGAAAAATGTCGTAATGTCATTATGAAAGAACTAGATTAACCCAAGCTAATTCACTTTATTGTTGGGAAGAAAGAAGAATGAGCATTGAACTCTCTTGCAAATGTGGGGCTTGAATTAGGGGTGAGATGTTGTCTTTAAGGCCTCTGCCAGTTTAATTAAGATATGGAAAATGACTCATTGTTCTATGCCACTAAAGTGCTGGGAATTAGCAGCCGAATGCAGAGCCTGGCCGCCTTTCATATCGGGCAACGTGTGTTTGTTTGTTAAATACCCAGCAGCATAAAAAACTCATTTAGCATTAAGGTTGGAGTCTATTGGAACTACTTAACAGTCTGGCAGCCCTCTGATGTGTAACTGAGCCTAATAAAATGGGTTAGATTAAAAACCCTTTATGTTGGTTATTAGAATCCTTATCAGAACTGGTACAGTAGTAGGTTATGTACAGTACCTACTAGACTAGCCAACTTCCTTAAACAATGAATTTGCAAAAAAAAGTTTTTAATTTTTTTTATCCACATTGAATAAAAATGTAAACACAACAGTGTAAAGTGTTGGTCCCGTGTTTCAGAAGCTGTAATAAAATATCCCCGGAATGTTCCTGATACGTTCGACAAAAGCTTATTTCTCTCTATATGTGTTTTACATCCCTGTTAGTGAGCATTTCTCCTTTGTCAAGATAATCCATCCACCTGACATGTGTGGCAAATCAAGAAGCTGTTTAAACAGCATGATCATTACACAGGTGCACCTTGTGCTGGGGACAATAAGAAGCGACTCTAAAATGTGCAGTTTTTGTCACACAACACAATGCCACAGTCTACAATTTTGAGGGAGCGTGCAAATTAGCATGTTCATAGGTTAATTTCTCTACCATAAGCCGCCTCCAACCGCGGACTACATGTATGGCTCTGTGTGGGCGAGCGGTATACTGATGTCAGCGTTGTGAACAGAGAGCTCCCATGGTGGCGGTGGGGTTATGGTGAGGGCAGGCATAAGCTACGGACAACAAACACAACAGGATTTTTATCGATGGCAATTTGAATACACCAAAGAGACAAGATCCTGAGAACCATTTACTTGAAATGACTGATTTCCTTCTATGAACCGTAACTCAGTAAAACCTTTTGAAATTGTTGCATGTCGCTCTGGATAAGAGCGTCTGCTAAATGACTTAAATGTAAATGTAAATGTTACGTTTATATTTTTTTAATTCAGTATATTTAACCTTTATCTAACCGGAGAGTCCAGTTGTATATTTAACCTTTATCTAACCGGAGAGTCCAGTTGTATATTTAACCTTTATCTAACCGGAGAGTCCAGTTGTATATTTAACCTTTATCTAACCGGAGAGTCCAGTTGTATATTTAACCTTTATCTAACCGGAGAGTCCAGTTGTATATTTAACCTTTATCTAACCGGAGAGTCCAGTTGTATATTTAACCTTTATCTAACCGGAGAGTCCAGTTGTATATTTAACCTTTATCTAACCGGAGAGTCCAGTTGTATATTTAACCTTTATCTAACCGGAGAGTCCAGTTGAGGTCAGGTGACCTCTTTCCAAAGGAAGACCTGGATAAAAAGATGGACTCTGAGATTGTTTGGTCGTTCTGCGTTGGTGTGTCTCTCCTTTTCCTTCCTGTGTTGTGTGTCTGACTCTGGTCTCATGTGTTTTCTCCTGTAGGAGGTGTTGCTGAAGAGAGCAGCTGACCTTGTGGAGGCTCTGTATGGGATGCCCCACAACAACCAGGTAAAGACACAGCATCCTGCGCTCTGCACAGTCTATCACATGCAGACTTCTCTCTCTCTGTGTGTCTCTCTCTCTGTGTCTCTCTCTCTCTCTCTCTCTCTGTCTCTCTCTCAGTCTCTCTCTCTCACTCTCTCTCTCTGTGTCTCTCTGTCTCTCTGTCTCTCTCTCTCTCTGTCTCTCTCTCTCAGTCTCTCTCTCTCACTCTCTCTCTGTGTCTCTCTCTCTCTGTGTCTCTCTCCCTCTCTGTGTCTCTCTGTCTCTCTCTCAGTCTCTCTCTGTCTCTCTCTCTCTCTGTCTCTCTCTCTTTGTGTACATTTGCGGTAATTAAATCAGCCCCCCTCCTCCCCCTGCAACCCTCCACTTTCCTTCTCTATTTCAAAGCCAGCTCCAGGCCATTGTACTGTATGTAGAACTGTGGTGTCATTGCTCTCGGAGAGGTTGAATATTTATTTCTCCTTCTTTCTCCCAACGTATTTATTCCTGGCTACTGCACACATCTGAGATAGAGGAGGTAATCAGTCAAAACACACACACACACACAGAGACCTATTCAAATGAGAGAATAACCTTGAACCAGGGCCAAAAGGTGCTTTCTGTAACCAATGCAAATTCCCTACAAATAAATGTATGGAGCACAGCTTTATCAGGCTCTGATGCATTCAGACGAATTGACCTAGGTAGTACTTTTTATTCTCTCCCTCTCTCTCTCTCTCTCTCTCTCTCTCTCTCTCTCTCTCTCTCTCTCTCTCTCTCTCTCTCTCTCTCTCTCTCTCTCTCTCTCTCTCTCTCTCTCTCTCTCTGTCTCTCTCTCTCTCTCTCTCTCTCTCTCTCTCTCTCTCTCTCTCTCTCCTCTCTCGCTCTGTCTCTCTCTCTCTCTCTCTCTCTCTCTCTCTCTCTCTCCAATGTTTCAGCTAAATTATGACCTTGTACTGTAGCAGTTTCAGATGACTCAGTTATACTGAAACATCCACAAATGATAGCAGTTTGAATGCACCGAGGTGTCTGTTTAAACTACTGGCACACAGCTCGGACACCCATGCATATCCCACAAGACATGCCACCAAAGGTCTCTTTACAGTCCCCAAGTCCGGAACAGACTATGGGAGGCATACAGTACTACATAGAGCCATGACTACACGGTACTCTATTCCACAGTACTACATAGAGCCATGACTACACGGTACTCTATTCCACAGTACTACATAGAGCCATGACTACATGGAACTCTATTCCACAGTACTACATAGAGCCATGACTACATAGAACTCTATTCCACAGTACTACATAGAGCCATGACTACATGGAACTCTATTCCACAGTACTACATAGAGCCATGACTACATGGAACTCTATTCCACAGTACTACATAGAGCCATGACTACACGGTACTCTATTCCACAGTACTACATAGAGCCATGACTACATGGAACTCTATTCCACAGTACTACATAGAGCCATGACTACACGGTACTCTATTCCACAGTACTACATAGAGCCATGACTACATGGAACTCTATTCCACAGTACTACATAGAGCCATGACTACACGGAACTCTATTCCACAGTACTACATAGAGCCATGACTACATGGAACTCTATTCCACAGTACTACATAGAGCCATGACTACATGGAACTCTATTCCACAGTACTACATAGAGCCATGACTACATGGAACTCTATTCCACAGTACTACATAGAGCCATGACTACATGGAACTCTATTCCACAGTACTACATAGAGCCATGACTACATAGAACTCTATTCCACAGTACTACATAGAGCCATGACTACATGGAACTCTATTCCACAGTACTACATAGAGTACTACATGCCATGAACTCTATTCCACAGTACTACATAGAGCCATGACTACATGGAACTCTATTCCACAGTACTACATAGAGCCATGACTACATGGAACTCTATTCCACAGTACTACATAGAGCCATGACTACATGGAACTCTATTCCACAGTACTACATAGAGCCATGACTACATGGAACTCTATTCCACAGTACTACATAGAGCCATGACTACATAGAACTCTATTCCACAGTACTACATAGAGCCATGACTACATGGAACTATTCTATTCCACAGTACTACATAGAGCCATGACTACATGGAACTCTATTCCACAGTACTACATAGAGCCATGACTACATCCACAGAACTCTATTCCACAGTACTACATAGAGCCATGACTACATAGAACTCTATTCCACAGTACTACATAGAGCCATGACTACATAGAACTCTATTCCACAGTACTACATAGAGCCATGACTACATAGAACTCTATTCCACAGTACTACATAGAGCCATTACATAGAACTCTATTCCACAGTACTACATAGAGCCATGACTACATGGAACTCTATTCCACAGTACTACATAGAGCCATGACTACATAGAACTCTATTCCACAGTACTACATAGAGCCATGATTACATGGAACTCTATTCCACAGTACTACATAGAGCCATGACTACATAGAACTCTATTCCACAGTACTACATAGAGCCATGACTACATGGAACTCTATAGAACTCTATTCCACAGTACTACATAGAGCCATGACTACATGGAACTCTATTCCACAGTACTACATAGAGCCATGACTACATAGAACTCTATTCCACAGTACTACATAGAGCCATGACTACATGGAACTCTATTCCACAGTACTACATAGAGCCATGACTACATGGAACTCTATTCCACAGTACTACATAGAGCCATGACTCCATGGAACTCTATTCCACAGTACTACATAGAGCCATGACTACATGGAACTCTATTCCACAGTACTACATAGAGCCATGACTACATGGAACTCTATTCCACAGTACTACATAGAGCCATGACTACATGGAACTCTATTCCACAGTACTACATAGAGCCATGACTACATAGAACTCTATTCCACAGTACTACATAGAGCCATGACTACATAGAACTCTATTCCACAGTACTACATAGAGCCATGACTACATAGAACTCTATTCCACAGTACTACATAGAGCCATGACTACATAGAACTCTATTCCACAGTACTACATAGAGCCATGACTACATAGAACTCTATTCCACAGTACTACATAGAGCCATGACTACATAGAACTCTATTCCACAGTACTACATAGAGCCATGACTACATGGAACTCTATTCCACAGTACTACATAGAGCCATGACTACATAGAACTCTATTCCACAGTACTACATAGAGCCATGACTACATGGAACTCTATTCCACAGTACTACATAGAGCCATGACTACATAGAACTCTATTCCACAGTACTACATAGAGCCATGACTACATGGAACTCTATTCCACAGTACTACATAGAGCCATGACTACATGGAACTCTATTCCACAGTACTACATAGAGCCATGACTACATAGAACTCTATTCCACAGTACTACATAGAGCCATGACTACATGGAACTCTATTCCACAGTACTACATAGAGCCATGACTACATGGAACTCTATTCCACAGTACTACATAGAGCCATGACTACATGGAACTCTATTCCACAGTACTACATAGAGCCATGACTACATGGAACTCTATTCCACAGTACTACAGCACGCACGCACGCACGCACGCACGCACGCACACACACACACACACACACACACACACACACACACACACACACACACACACACACACACACACACACACACACACGTACACATGGATTTTGTGTTGTAGATATGTGTTAGTATAGTAGGTGCCTGAGGGCACGCACTTAATGTGTTGTGAATTCTGTTGTGAATGTATTGTAATGTTTAAAAAAAACTGTATAAACTGCCTTAATTTTGCTGGACACCAGGAAGAGTAGCTGCTGCCTTGACAGGAACTAATGGGGATCCATAATAAACTCCAGGAAGAGTAGCTGCTGCCTTGGCAGGAACTAATGGGGATCCATAATAAACCCCAGGAAGAGTAGCTGCTGCCTTGGCAGGAACTAATGGGGATCCATAATAAACCCCAGGAAGAGTAGCTGCTGCCTTGGCAGGAACTAATGGGGATCCATAATAAACCCCAGGAAGAGTAGCTGCTGCCTTGGCAGGAACTAATGGGGAACCATAATAAACCCCAGGAAGAGTAGCTGCTGGGATCCATAATAAACCCCAGGAAGAGTAGCTGCTGGGGTCCATAATAAACCCCAGGAAGAGTAGCTGCTGGGGTCCATAATAAACCCCAGGAAGAGTAGCTGCTGGGATCCATAATAAACCCCAGGAAGAGTAGCTGCTGGGATCCATAATAAACCCCAGGAAGAGTATCTGCTGGGATCCATAATAAACCCCAGGAAGAGTAGCTGCTGGGATCCATAATAAACCCCAGGAAGAGTAGCTGCAGGGATCCATAATAAACCCCAGGAAGAGTAGATGCTGGGATCCATAATAAACCCCAGGAAGAGTAGCTGCTGGGGTCCATAATAAACACAACTACCATTACTGTAATTACTGTAACCTTCATATCTGCGTATGTGTTCAAATACACAAGGTCACAATGAGACTAAATGTTTAAATATTAAAGTCATATATATGGATCCTTTGTAACGCGTCCTCTCCTCTACTTTCAGGAGATCATCCTGAAGCGAGCGGCCGACATCGCCGAGGCCCTGTACAGCGTCCCGCGTAACCACAACCAGATCCCCTCACTGGGAAACACGGCGTCGCACGGCGGCATGATGGGGGTGAACTCGTTCGGCAGCCAGCTCGCCGTCAACGTCTCAGAAACATCACAGGGTAATGACCAGGGTATGTGGCCATGGGGACCTCCCAAATGGCTCCCTATGCCCTGCATAGTGCACTACCTAGGGGAAAGTCGTGCACTATATAGGGAAAGTAGTGCACTACATTGGGGAAAGTTGTGCACTATATAGGGAAAGTAGTGCACTATATAGGGAAAGTAGTGCACTACATTGGGGAAAGTCGTGCACTATATAGGGAAAGTAGTGCACTACATTGCTAAAGTAGATCACTATATAGGTAAAGTATTGCACTACATTGGTAAAGTAGTGCACTACATTGGTAAAGTAGTGCACTACATTGGTAAAATAGTGCACTACATTGGTAAAGTAGTGCACTACATTGGTAAAGTAGTGCACTACATTGGTAAAGTAGTGCACTATATAGGGAAAGTAGTGCACTACATTGGTAAAGTAGTGCACTATATAGGGAAAGTAGTGCACTACATTGGTAAAGTAGTGCACTATATAGTGAATAGGGTGCCATTTGGGACGCGCACCATGAGTGAAGATAAGCTGCCGACAACAACTAATCTAGCTTTACCCTTTAATATTAAAGCTGCCGACAACAACTAATCTAGCTTTACCCTTTAAATATTACCTGGCCGGCTCTGACTCTCTGCTTGCTGCTTCTCTATCTTCTCTTGCTGGATCTTATAACTGATCCCTGGGGGCTTGACGCTGTTACTGCCTCCCCTGTTCTGTTTGCCTGCCTGGCTCGGCTGGGAATGACCCGCCGACCCACCCAACGCTCGCAACTATTCACTTAGCAGCCGCCTGGGATGATCATACTTAATAATATCTCTTCTGTGTTGCCACTGCTAAGGTCAGTGTTGACATCTGTTCTGTGTTGCCACTGCTAAGGTCAGTGTTGACATCTGCTCTGTGTTGCCACTGCTAAGGTCAGTGTTGACATCTGCTCTGTGTTGCCACAGCTAAGGTCAGTGTTGACTTCTGTTCTGTGTTGCCACAGCTAAGGTCAGTGTTGACATCTGCTCTGTGTTGCCACAGCTAAGGTCAGTGTTGACTTCTGTTCTGTGTTGCCACTGCTAAGGTCAGTGTTGACTTCTGTTCTGTGTTGCCACTGCTAAGGTCAGTGTTGACATCTGTTCTGTGTTGCCACAGCTAAGGTCAGTGTTGACATCTGTTCTGTGTTGCCACAGCTAAGGTCAGTGTTGACATCTGTTCTGTGTTGCCACAGCTAAAGGTCAGTGTTGACATCTGTTCTGTGTTGCCACAGCTAAGGTCAGTGTTGACATCTGTTCTGTGTTGCCACAGCTAAGGTCAGTGTTGACATCTGTTCTGTGTTGCCACAGCTAAGGTCAGTGTTGACATCTGTTCTGTGTTGCCACTGCTAAGGTCAGTGTTGACATCTGCTCTGTGTTGCCACAGCTAAGGTCAGTGTTGACATCTGTTCTGTGTTGCCACAGCTAAGGTCAGTGTTGACATCTGTTCTGTGTTGCCACAGCTAAGGTCAGTGTTGACATCTGTTCTGTGTTGCCACAGCTAAGGTCAGTGTTGACATCTGTTCTGTGTTGCCACAGCTAAGGTCAGTGTTGACATCTGTTCTGTGTTGCCACTGCTAAGGTCACTGGTAGACCTATAGTTAGCTAGATGCTAGGAGTGTACACAGGCCTTCCAGGTAGACCTATAGCTAGCTAGATGCTAGGAGTGTATACAGGTCTCACCGGTAGACCTATAGCTAGCTAGATGCTAGGAGTGTACACAGGTCTCACTGGTAGACCTATAGCTAGCTAGATGCTAGGAGTGTACACAGGTCTTCCTGGTAGACCTATAGCTAGCTAGATGCTAGGAGTGTACACAGGCCTTCCAGGTAGACCTATAGCTAGCTAGATGCTAGGAGTGTATACAGGTCTCACCGGTAGACCTATAGCTAGCTAGATGCTAGGAGAGTACACAGGTCTTCCTGGTAGACCTATAGAAATCTATGAGTGGCGCAGCGGTCTAAGGTACTGCATCACAATGCAAGAGGCGTCACTACAATCCCTGGTTTGACTCCAGGCTGTATCACATCCGGCTGTGATTGGGAGTCCCATATGGCGGTGCACAATTGGCCCAGCGTCGTCCAGGTTTGGCCAGGGTAGGCTGTCATTGGCCCGGGGTAGGCCGTCATTGGTCCGGGGTAGGCCGTCATTGTAAATAAGAATTTGTTTTTAACTGACTTGCCTTTTTCTTAAAAATAAAGGTTACATTTAAAAGCAAAAACCCATGTGGATATTATGTGATGGCTACACAGTCAATACAGACAATCCTGCATACAGGATTGGTTGTATTTACTGGTTGTATTTACTGGTTGTATTTACTGGTTGTATTTACTGGTTGCATTTACTGGTTGTATTTACTGGTTGTATTTACTGGTTGTATTTACTGGTTGTATTTACTGGTTACATTTACTGGTTGCATTTACTGGTTGCATTTACTGGTTGTATTTACTGGTTGTATTTACAGGTTGTATTTACTGGTTGTATTTACTGGTTGTCACCTGGTTGTCTTTACTGGTTGTATTTACTGGTTGCATTTACTGGTTGTATTTACTGGTTGTATTTACTGGTTGTATTTACTGGTTGTCACCTGGTTGTATTTAGTGGTTGTATTTACTGGTTGCATTTACTGGTTGTATTTACTGGTTGCATTTACTGGTTGCATTTACTGGTTGTATTTACTGGTTGTATTTACAGATTGTATTTACTGGTTGTATTTACTGGTTGTCACCTGGTTGTCTTTACTGGTTGTATTTACTGGTTGCATTTACTGGTTGTATTTACTGGTGGTATTTACTGGTTGTATTTACTGGTTGTATTTACTGGTTGTCACCTGGTTGTATTTACTGGTTGTATTTACTGGTTGCATTTACTGGTTGCATTTACTGTTTGCATTTACTGGTTGTATTTACTGGTTGCATTTACTGGTTGTATTTACTGGTTACATTTACTGGTTGCATTTACTGGTTGTATTTACTGGTTGTATTTACTGGTTGTCACCTGGTTGTCACCTGGTTGTCTATGTCTTAGGGTTTTCCTGCTGGGTTTCCGTGTGTTTCAATGAGGAGAAGCACACATCTGTGTACTTACTGGACACAAGACATAATACAGGAGTGGTGTCCGTCAGCGGGCTGATGGACACAGAGTCTTAACAACACAGTAGAACACTGTGGTCCAGCGTCAGGCTTCCCTTTAAGGTTCTGTGCTGAATAGCACTCTATTCCCTACGTCGCCAGTCAAACTCATTCCACGGAGGGTTGAGTGTCTGCGGGCATTCGCTCCTCCTTCGTAGTTGAATTAAGATCACTGATTAGTAAGGATCTCCCCTCACATGGTTGTCTAGGGCTTAATTGAAAGGAACAACTAAAAACCTGCAGACACTAGGCCCTCCATGGAATGAGTTTGACACCCCTGCCCTACATAGTGCACTACTTTTGACCAGAGCCCTATGTTCCCTATGGTCCCTATGGTCCCTGATCAAAAGCAGGGCACTAAATAAGGAATATGTCGTCACTTCGGGCATATAGTAGACTATTTATCTATAAAATAGCCTAATGTTGTGGTTCTACCTTCCCTAAGTCCTTTTCTCCCCCTCTCAACAGTAGGATACAGCCGTCAAACCAGCAGTGTGTCCCCTCGAGGCTACGTCCCCAGCAGCACACCACAACAGGCCAACTACAACACCGTTAGCAACAGCATGAACGGCTACGGCAACCCCATGTCCAATCTGGGAGTACCCAGTTCACCAGGCTTCCTCAACGGCTCCTCTGCCAACTCCCCCTACGGCAGTAAGTATCAAGGTAACGACGCACCACCTCGACTTCCTCCGTGTCTACGAGTCTGAGACGCTTAGATTTTTCTTCATTTTTTAGATTTTACTTGATTTTTGACTTGATTTTTGATTTTCTTGATTTTTGATTTTCTTTATTTTTGCCTAACCCCCCCCTGTTATTGTTGTGATTAGTGTTTGTATTATTTTGGAATGTGTGCTACTGGATAAAAGGAGGGGTGACTCTGGAGGCTAAAAACCCAAGACCCAACTTAAAAAAAAAAAAAAAATATGAATCAATCAGACTTACAAATTTACACGCAAAATAAATGGAAAAGTTTTTAAAAAATGATGACATGGTGCACGCCCCCAAAAAGAAAATGCCCCAAAAATTATAGAAGCAAATTTTTCGTGAGTGATTTTCCCCCAAGTCAAGAGTCTATTGTCAGATACCTATTATCCAGAGCGGCCGAGGCAGAACATTTCATATCACAATCCCACAAACTCCAAATATGATTTGGAATTTTTTTGCTGTTGTTATTATTATTACAAATTGGTTTCTTAGTTACGTAAATGTAATTATTTGTCGAATCCCATCTAAATTCTGATCTTTTTTTGTATTTTTATCACAATCATCTTGATGTCTCCTGATTTCTTTCCAAATCTATATATACGTTTTGATTTGAAAAGAGGCAAGGGCCTTTATCAATTCATTTAATCAAATGAATCTAAAACATCTTGATTTTTTTAATGATCTTTGCCGTGGTGAAACGCCTCTCTGATTGGTGCTTCTGTTTGCTTTATTGCAGTAGTGCCGTCGAGCCCCACCATGGCAGCCTCTTCGGTCAGCCTCTCTACAAACTGTAGCAGTACACACGGCATTTTCTCATTCTCACCTGCCAATGTCATCTCTGCAGTGAAACAAAAGAGCGCCTTTGCCCCTGTTGTAAGGCCCCAAGCTTCTCCACCACCTTCTTGCACCAGTGCAAATGGCAATGGACTTCAAGGTGAGCCGTCCTCCCCTCCTTTTACAGTGCCCTCCATAGTCATTCTGTCCTTCTGTTCTGTTCTGACTTGTTGGCCCACTGGCATCTCTCTGTTCTGTTCTGACCTGTTGGCCCACTGGCATCTCTCTGTTCTGTTCTGACCTGTTGGCCCACTGGCATCTCTCTCACCTGCCTGCCTGCCCACCTCCACCCAAAACCATGGGCAACCATGCACCGCCAGTCTGGGTTAAACGAGAGTACGAGTGGACATAGATGATATATTTGAGGATGGATGATGATTGCGTGGACGGATGGATGGATTGATGGGTACATTATGCCTGCATGTATGTGTTTATTTATTTATTTATGTATTTATTTATCAAACCATTAATGATTAAGGGAAGTTAGGAGTCTCTTGGTGGGTTACTCTCCCCCCATATATTTGTTTTGCATCAGAACACCATAGTACAGAATACCAGTACATACAGGGTTGGGGTCAATTAGGGAAGTTAGGAGTCTCTTGGTGGGTTACTCTCCCCCCATATATTTGTTTTGCATCAGAACACCATAGTATAGAATACCAATACATACAGGGTTGGGGTCAATTAGGGAAGTTAGGAGTCTCTTGGTGGGTTACTCTCCCCCCATATATTTGTTTTGCATCAGAACACCATAGTATAGAATACCAGTACATACAGGGATGGGGTCAATTCGGATTTAATTTGTAAATTGCTCTTTAATTACAATTCCATTTTTTTTCTTCATTTAATGTTTTGTTTATTTGGCCACATACCACAGAAAGCAGAATTTGAAAAATAATTGGAATTAAAGGAAGTAGATGTAATTCAATTAAATTCCATGAAATTGTAATTATTATTTAATATTTATTTCTATCACTAAAGGAATGTTCATTTTGACATCATGTATGGTTACGAATGCCATGTAGCATATGGTTGAAACATTAACAAAATAAAATAATAATAATAATAAT
The DNA here is from genome assembly GCF_034236695.1 of Oncorhynchus nerka. Lineage (NCBI taxonomy): Eukaryota > Metazoa > Chordata > Actinopteri > Salmoniformes > Salmonidae > Oncorhynchus > Oncorhynchus nerka. The sequence goes on from NC_088405.1 coordinate 7,411,199, forward strand.
TCTTCTAAAACTATCTTAAATAATTACAGTGGTCTGGAAATATGTAGGCCGACATTGTAAATAAGAATTTGTTCTTAACTCACTTGCCGAGTTAAATAAAGGATAAATTAAATAATCTTTTAAATATAAAATATGTATTTCCCAGAATGCATTTGATCAAACACAATCTAGTAATCTAGAAATCTTTCATGACAATGAAAAATACTGTTTGACATCTTAAAAACTAATATTTGATATCTTGCGTATATTGCTTGTTAATAAGTGGAAGATAATTTTGATAAAAGGTTTGTCAAATTAATGTCTGAGTTGAATTAGTTTGATATGCTTTGAAATGTGTATTATAATTCCTTCAGTTCAAATGATGCTTCCTGTGGGTTTGTGGCCAGTTCAAATTCAGTTCAAATTCATGGATTGAATTCACTTCAATTCTGAAACTCAGAATTGAGCCGAACCCTGAAAGCCTGATAGATACAACATGTATCCTAAGCTGAGTACTGTAATGATAAACAAACCAATCACATAAGGTCCCATAGCTGTCGTACTTCTGCATTATCCACTGCAGCCCTGGGATCCAGCCCTCTGTCACATCTAATCTGAATTGTACTTCATATGCTTTAATATTCACAACCCATCACCCCCCCTCCACCCATCACCCCCTCCACCCATCCCCCCATCCACCCATCCCTCCACCCACCCCCCCATCCACCCATCACCCCCCTCCTCCACCCATCACCCCTCCACCCATCACCCCCTCCACCCATCACCCCCCCTCCACCCATCACCCCCTCCTCCACCCATCACCCCCCTCCACCCATCACCCCCTCCTCCACCCATCACCCCCCTCCACCTATCCCCCACCCTCTTCCACTGACCCTAGTGAGCCCTTTCCAGTCCTTGGTCCTTGGTGAATAGACTCCCTGTAACTCCGACAAGCACTCCAGAACGGTATTTAAATAAAAATAATGTAGCCAGGATTAGAGATCGGCACGTTCCCAGCCCTTTGGAAAGCAACACACGTCAAACTTCCCTCTGATTTAGCTGGAGTATCGTCCTCGGTTTTCTGCTCTCGGTTAAAAGCGTACACATTTTATCCACTGTGTGTTTTTTTTGCTAGTTGTGCAGTTTAACACCAAGACAACATTACGCAACGCAACACAGTCTATATATATATATATATATATATATATATATGGCTTTTCTAATTGAGAAAAAGCAGAAACTCAACAGAAAATACAGAGGGAGTCATTGTGCAAGCAAAAACACATCAGCGTCAACCAGTTTCCAACGAAAGTGTGATTCTGGATTTTATTTTTCCTGCTCGGTGTCGAGGCCGACGTGTCGTGCTTGAAAACAGGTTTTAGTCATAGTGTGTGCATCCAATATTAATAACGCAGAGAGCTAATGAAGTGGGAAATTAAAAGTTCATGCTGTTACATGTGTACACTTATTAATATGTAGTCTGCAGAAATTAATGAGGAATGCCTTGTCATCAAGTCCAACTGGCAAACTTAAAAGCATTCCAACCATGACACCACAAATAAGTCCAAAGCACTGGAGAAACAGGCCTAATTGTTAAAGTGAGTTGAAGGACCCGAGTATATCAATCTGCTTTCTTCTGGCAGCTCATCTGTAGGATTCTCTCCCTAGCACCTGAACACTACAGTTCAGCTATAGGATACTCTCCCTAGCACCTGAACACTGCAGTTCAGCTATAGGATACTCTCCCTAGCACCTGAACACTACAGTTCAGCTATAGGAGACTCTCCCTAGCATCTGAACACTACAGTTCAGCTATAGGATACTCTCCCTAACATCTGAACACTGCAGTTCAGCTATAGGATACTCTCCCTAGCACCTGAACACTACAGTTCAGCTATAGGATACTCTCCCTAGCATCTGAACACTACAGTTCAGCTATAGGATACTCTCCCTAGCACCTGAACACTACAGTTCAGCTATAGGATACTCTCCCTAGCACCTGAACACTACAGTTCAGCTATAGGATACTCTCCCTAGCATCTGAACACTACAGTTCAGCTATAGGATACTCTCCCTAGCACCTGAACACTACAGTTCAGCTATAGGATACTCTCCCTAACATCTGAACACTACAGTTCAGCTATAGGATACTCTCCCTAGCACCTGAACACTGCAGTTCAGCTATAGGATACTCTCCCTAACATCTGAACACTACAGTTCAGCTATAGGATACTCTCCCTAGCACCTGAACACTACAGTTCAGCTATAGGATACTCTCCCTAGCACCTGAACACTACAATTCAGGGCTCCATTTAATCAGATCCACTAGCCGATATCCGCATAGCGGTTGTGTTGAAGGTGGAACTGCATTAGAGTTGTCAAATCACGAAGCGGCTCCTAAAGCGGATGTTGCCATTGGCTGTAATGAGTTGCATTAACAGAAATCCTGCTATTGGCTGTAATGAGTTGCATTAACAGAAATCCTGCTATTGGCTGTAATGAGTTGCATTAACAGAAATCCTGCTATTGGCTGTAATGAGTTGCATTAACAGAAATCCTGCTATTGGCTGTAATGAGTTGCATTAACAGAAATCCTGCTATTGGCTGTAATAAATTGCATTAACATAAATCCTGCTATTGGCTGTAATGAGTTGCATTAACATAAATCCTATGCGGCCTTGTTGACGAGTTGGAACACTGGAATGTGAGTTGTAATCGACACCTTCATTCAGGGTGTTGGAAACGCTCATTATTTTGTCGAATTATTTTTCAATTTGAGCGTGATTATTTCGGCCAACACTTTATCATCCCCACCTCCAACATGACAAATCATCCGCTATTCGGGTGTCTGCTATCGCTGGTTCATTTGATCTGATTGAATATAGGAATCAGTATATATATATACACTATATATGTCTTAGAAGTAGATGCATACCGTATATCATCATACAAATGTATAAAATCGTATTCATAACACGCAAAACTCTAGAATTTCAGATTATGTGCACCTCAGATACCTTGTGATAAGACTTAAAAAGCTGTAAAATGCAGAGACCTGCTGTATGGTAGAATGCCTTGCAGTAATGTTGGCGTAAAAAAAAACTACCAAGGATTTCAATTTGAGGGAACCTGAGAAGTGTCTGGTCCTTTGCTGGTGAGAGATAGAGAGAGACAGAGAGAGAGAGAGAGACAGAGAGAGAGAGAGAGAGAGAGAGAGAGAGAGAGAGAGAGAGAGAGAGAGAGAGAGAGAGAGAGAGAGAGAGAGACAGAGAGAGAGAGAGAGAGAGAGAGAGAGACAGAGAGAGAGAGAGAGAGAGAGAGAGAGAGAGAGAGAGACGAGAGAGAGAGAGAGACAGAGAGAGACAGAGAGAGAGAGAGACAGAGAGAGACAGAGAGATAGAGAGACACAGAGAGAGAGAGACAGAGAGACAGAGAGAGAGAGAGAGAGAGAGAGAGAGTCCTGGGTAGGGTATCTGACGTTAGCAGACGTGACCATGTTGTTTCTCAGCTGTCAGCCTGGACTGCCTCCTGGGACCTCAGGCCGCTGTTTGCCATTAACAAAACGCTAAAAGAAATATCACACATGTTGGGGAGACAGGATGCTTTTCTCCTGAAAATATCTGAAAGCTCCTCTTTTAAAAAGTGAAGTCTTTCTACTATGTCATGTTAGAAAAGCTAATTTCACTCAGGCCCCGCCACCCCACCCACTCCCCTACACCCTCTCCCACTACCCCCCACCCTCACCCCCACCCACTCCCCTACACACTATCCCACTACCCCCCACCCCCACCCACTCCCCTACACACTCTCCCACTACCCCCCCCCACCCACTCCCCTACACACTCCCCCACACCCCCACCCCCCCCCACCCACTCCCCTACACACTCTCCTACTACCCCCTACCCCCATCCACCCACTCCCCTACACACTCTCCCACTACCCCCACCCCCACCCACTACCCTACACACTCTCCCACTACCCTACACCCCCACCCACTCCCCTACACACTCTCCCACTACCCCCACCCCCATCCACTCCCCTACACACTCTCCCACTACCCCCCACCCACTCCCCTACACACTCTCCCACCCCCTACCCCCATCCACTCCCCTACACACTCTCCCACTACCCCCACCCCCCCACCCTCCCCTACACACTCTCCCACTACCCTACACCCCCACCCACTCCCCTACACACTCTCCCACTACCCTACACCCCCACCCACTCCCCTACACACTCTCCCACTACACCCCCACCCCCATCCACTCCCCCAACCCCTCCCACTATAACCATCCAACCCACTCCCCTACATTTCTGTGCATTGTATATTGCTATACGAACCGAACTGTGATGTTAAAGGTGTTTGTCTTTCCATCTCTTTATCTTCTAGGGATGTCTGGCCTCGTTGTCCCACCCATGTAAAACGAACACTCTTCTCCCCCCCCCCTGAGCACCAGTCGTCACAAAAGGGGCTGCAGGGGGACTTGTTTAGTACCTTTTAGAAGATTCTGGTTGAATCTGTGTCATCAATCATGAATAAAATCAACAACATATTCTGTTTATTCAGAGGAGAGAAAAAAAAAGACTTTTGTTTCAAAAGATTTTATTCAAACAATTATGAATTGTGACATGCAAGCCACTCTGTCATTTAACAATTTAATTTTATTGACTGATTTCTTGTCATATTTTACCATTTCTCAGTCTTGATGAATGGAAGGAAGAAAAATTGCTATTTTGTATAAAAGTGTCTGGTTTGATCTTGGCTTTGTCTAGTTGTTGCTATGTGTTGGGAGCATCTTTGAGGATGATCAATTTGATGAACAACACTGATGACAATACCTCAGAACATGTTTCTCTTTACACGATGCACAACAGTTGAGCGTCTCTATAAATGTGAATTCCTTATTTCTTTCTCTTTTTAATTTGTGGTAAAGAGAAAAGGGGGGCCAAGACAGTGTGAACACATTTACAACTGGAAATAATATGAAATATATGATTTAAAAATAAAAGTAAACATAAAAAAAAAAAACATTAACATGAAGAGGTAAATACAAAAATAATCTGATTGGCTGACAGAGGAGATTTCATCACGACGACTTACTTTATCAACAAAACAAAAATATTACGTTCTAACTTATTGTAGGTAGAAATTGTAAGTCAATGATTTTTTATATATTTTTTTGCCTTCAAAAAGCACACTAACAGAGATGAAAAGCTACTGTCTGTTGGTAAAAATAACCTACTTCCACTTCTGCAGCTTACAGTTAATAAGCAAGTGTGATCTGCAATGTTTTTCACCTGTTTTTGCTAGCACTGTATAATATTCCATTCTTAGGCTACTGTGAAGTCTATGTCTCTTGTATCAGAAGGTTGTCCATTTACTTCTGTCTCCTTATCCCCTAATGTGTTTTTGTATGTGGTTATACAATTGTAGACTTTTGTGATTTTGCCAAAGTTGTAGCTAAATATTTATACACTTGTCTTGAATTTTTTTTCTCCAGATCCACTTAAAATATTTAGGACAAGAGTTTTAATTCCTTCTAGAAACAGCGAGGGGTAAATCATCGTACACACTGCAACACTTTAACATAAACACTTGCGGTTACTAAGGGGAATTTTTGTAACATATCAATTATAAATATTGTATTTATCTTCAAATTTTTTTTTGTAAAATTGCTTTCGATCATTTAATTTGATCTTGTACGTAATTGTGTGTCATGGCCAGATATTGTGATATAATACAGAACATTAAGCCAATAACTATTGCCTACATTCTCTTATTTTTTTGTTGTTGTATTGATAGATCGCAATGTCTATACATTTCATTTGTATCTCAAATTGACATTTTACTTTGTCAAAAATAATTCATTTTGTTGGTTGTTATTTTTTTTTTCTTTTTGAGGAAAAAAAACCAGTCAAAGTTCATTGTTTATTTTTGTATTAATATAAGTTATATAAAACAAAATACTTTTTTTTTTGTTGAATAAAACTGTTTGTTGTATAGTCAAATGACTTGTTTGTGACACATGGCTGTATCAATAATAGTAGACTGTGTGCATGTCCAGCCGGACCCCCTCCCTCCCCCAGAGGTATGATTCAATTCGTGGTCGTACATTTTGGTTTTCCTAGAATGTAAAAAGTCATTTTTACCTGCTACCCCATATCACTTAGCAGAACTGTCTTAAAAACAGGGATTTAAAAAAAAAAACACACATGAAAAAACATCTAATCTGGATTAGAAAATACATGTTAAGAATCACTGATGTTTATTACAATCTGTCAGGAGGAGCTCTTTGGAAGGCCTGAGAGTGATCTGCTGGTTGAATGACATCAATCTGTCAGGAGGAGCTCTTTGGAAGGCCTGAGAGTGATCTGCTGGTTGAATGACATCAATCTGTCAGGAGGAGCTCTTTGGAAGGCCTGAGAGTGATCTGCTGGTTGAATGACATCAATCTGTCAGGAATGAGTGACATCAATCTGTCAGGAGGAGCTCTTTGGAAGGCCTGAGAGTGATCTGCTGGTTGAATGACATCAATCTGTCAGGAGGAGCTCTTTGGAAGGCCTGAGAGTGATCTGCTGGTTGAATGACATCAATCTGTACCTACACCACAATGCCAATCCTTGCTCCATGAACATGAATCAAAGCACAAACATTGTTTACTGAAAATAATAAAAAATAATTATGGTGACCCCCTTCATCTTTTGACCTTTTTTGTTGTTGTTAATGTTTGGCTTAATACTCCCCCAAATCAGAGTGAACATCTAAAGAGATGTTGAAGAGATGCACACATTCACTATCACTAGACAGAATGATCTGTACTGAACATTCCGGAGTAACTCCATCAAATACTGTAGCATCATACTGTAGCTAAATTCACTCATCCTTCTTCTCCTCCTTCTCCTTCTCCTCCTTCTCCTTCTCCTTCTCCTCCTCCTTCTCCTATTTCTTCTTCTCCTTCTCCTCCTCCTTCTTCTTCTCCTCCTTCTTCTCCTCTCCTCCTTCTTCTTCTCCTTCTCCTTCTCCTCCTTCTTCTCCTTCTCCTCCTTCTTCTTCTCCTTTTCCTTCTCCTTCTTCTTCTCCTCCTTCTTCTTCTTCTCCTCCTTCTTCTTCTTCTTCTCCTTCTCCTTCTCCTTCTTCTTCTCCTCCTTCTTCTTCTTCTTCTTCTTCTCCTTCTCCTTCTTCTCCTTCTCCTTCTTCTTCTCCTTCTCCTTCTTCTTCTTCTTCTACTCATTCTCCTTCTTCTTCTCCTCCTTCTTCTTCTCCTCCTCCTTCTTCTTCTTCTTCTCCTTCTCCTTCTCCTTCTTCTTCTCCTCCTTCTTCTTCTTCTTCTTCTTCTTCTCCTTCTCCTTCTCCTTCTTCTCCTTCTCCTCCTTCTTCTTCTCCTTCTCCTTCACTTCTCCTTCTTCTTCTTCTTCTACTCCTTCTCCTTCTCCTTCTTCCCTCACACTATTGATTTCCCTGGTTGTGCCAAATCAACCCACAAGACACATGTTTCTATCAATATTTTGTTATGTTCATCTTTTACTTTGCACTTAACACTTTGTAAAAAAATAAATCTCCTATTGTAATGTTAAGTATAATTGAAAAGGGATGTTCCCTCCTGGCAAACTGCGCACAAGTTTTTTTTTTCTTCCATGAGGAAGCACGATGTACGGCAGCTGTACAAATAAAGAATGAAATGATGAATGTGCAATGTATTTGCTTTGTGACAGCTCAACAAAGCTAAGTGGAGAAGACTGAGAAGTCACCTTGAAAGAGACATGCAAGGTTACATGAACAACATTTGGGAATTTGATCATTTCTGCAATTAGTTTATTTGTGTGTGTGTGTGTGTGTGTGTGTGTGTGTTTTCCAGCTAATTAGACCATGCACTCATTGCTGTGTTGGCTTCAGTCTGAGTCACTAAATGGTCAGCTATTCATTTTGTTTAACGTGTATAATTTTTTTGCGTGTTTGCTTATGTCCACATTTTTACAAATAACTGTATAAAGATGTTCATTTTACACAATATTTAATAAAGGTATTTCTTGTCTGTGAACATTCTCTCTCGGTTATCTTCATTTTCCAAAATGATTTCTTCGTTACTCTTTCAAATACCAGGAAATGGAAAATAGTATACTACATACTCAGTAAAGATGCAAGCCAAAATGAGACTTCCTTAGAGGGATACAAACTCTTCAGTAATTATAGTTTTTGGGAGGAGGTATTTAAAAAAATAAAATAAAAATAAAATGTTTACAGATGAAACCTAGCCTGGGTGCAAGTCTGTTTAGCTTAACATTCCTCTCAATGGCAATGAACAAAGTGGCTGTTCCACTGGATGTCATGGGTGAAAGCACTAATTTGTAAGTCGCCTGGATAAGAGTCTGCTAAATGACTTAAATGTAATGTAAATGTAGCCTGGGTGCAAGTCTGTTTAGCTTAACATTCCTCTCAATGGCAATGCTAACAAAACAGACGGGTACCTCTGGGTAGATCAAAACCAGTGTGCAATGTATTTGCTTTGTGACAGCTCAACAAAGCTAAGTGGAAAAGACTGAGAAGTCACCTTGAAAGAGACATGCAAGGTTACATGAACAACATTTGGGAATTTGATCATTTCTGCAATTAGTTTATTTTTGTGTGTGCAATGCTAACAAACAGACGGGTACCCCAGGGTAGATCAAAACCAGTGTCGCTCCTTTACAACCCAAAGCTCTACCGCTACTTAGTTCAACATTTGGTGGCATTAGGGGTGGCATTAGGAGTGACATTAGGGGTGGCATCAGGGGTGGCATCATTAGGGGTGGCATTATGGGTGGCATCAGGGGTATATAAGGGGTGGCATTAGGGTCTATGGAGATAGGGGTGTCATTAGGGGAGGTGTCATTAGGGGAGATATCTTCTGTCTATAAGGGGAGATATCTACTGTCTATAAGGGGTGATATCTTCTGTCTATAAGGGGAGATATCTTCTGTCTATAAGGGGTGATATCTTCTGTCTGTAAGGGGTGATATCTTCTGTATATAAGGGGAGATATCTTCTGTCTATAAGAGGAGATATATTCTGTCTATAAGGGGAGATATCTTCTGTCTATAAGGGGAGATATCTTCTGTCTATAAGGGGTGATATCTTCTGTCTGTAAGGGGAGATATCTTCTGTCTATAACGGGAGATATCTTCTGTCTATAAGGGGTGCTATCTTCTGTCTATAAGGGGAGATATCTTCTGTCTATAAGGGGAGATATCTTCTGTCTATAAGGGGAGATATCTTCTGTCTATAAGGGGAGATATCTTCTGTCTATAAGGGGAGATATCATCTGTCTATAAGGGGAGATATCTTCTGTCTGTAAGGGGAGATATCCTCTGTATATAAGGGGAGATATATTCTGTCTATAAGAGGAGATAACTTCTGTCTATAAGGGGAGATATCTTCTGTCTATAAGGGGAGATATCTTCTGTCTATAAGGGGTGATATCTTCTGTCTGTAAGGGGAGATATCTTCTGTCTATAACAGGAGATATCTTCTGTCTATAAGGGGAGATATATTCTGTCTATAAGGGGAGATATCTTCTGTCTATAAGGGGTGATATATTCTGTCTATAAGGGGAGATATATTCTGTCTATAAGGGGAGATATCTACTGTCTATAAGGGGAGATATCCTCTGTCTGTAAGGCGTGATATCTTCTGTCTATAAGGGGAGATATCTTCTTTCTGTAAGGGGAGATATCTTCTTTCTGTAAGGGGAGATATCTACTGTCTATAAGGGGAGATATCTACTGTCTGTAAGGGGAGATATCTTCTGTCTGTAAGGGGAGATATCATCTGTCTATAAGGGGAGATATCTTCTGTCTATAAGGGGTGATATCTTCTGTCTATAAGGGGAGATATCATCTGTCTATAAGGGGAGATATCTTCTGTCTGTAAGGGGAGATATCCTCTGTCTATAAGGGGAGATATCATCTGTCTATAAGGGGAGATATCTTCTGTCTATAAGGGGAGATATCTTCTGTCTATAAGGGGAGATATCTTCTGTCTATAAGGGGAGATAACTTCTGTCTATAAGGGGAGATATCTACTGTCTATAAGGGGAGATATCTACTGTCTGTAAGGGGATATATCTTCTGTCTATAAGGGGAGATATCTTCTGTCTGTAAGGGGTGATATCTTCTGTCTATAAGGGGAGATATCTTCTATCTGTAAGGGGAGATATCTACTGTCTATAAGGGGAGATATATACTGACTGTAAGGGGAGATATCTTCTGTCTGTAAGGGGAGATATCATCTGTCTATAAGGGGAGATATCTTCTGTCTATAAGGGGAGATATCTTCTGTCTATAAGGGGTGATATCATTAGTCTATAAGGGGAGATAACTTCTGTCTATAAGAGGTGTTATCATCTGTCTGTAAGGGGAGATATCTTCTGTATATAAGGGGAGATATCTTCTGTTTATAAGGGGTGATATCTACTGTCTCTAAGGGGTGATATCTTCTATCTATAAGGGGTGATATCTTCTGTCTATAAGGGGTGATATCTTCTGTCTATAAGGGGTGATATCTTCTGTCTATAAGGGGAGCTATCCTCTGTCTATAAGGGGAGATATCTTCTGTTTATACGGGGTGATATCATTAGTCTATAAGAGGTGCTATCATCTGTCTATAAGAGGTGCTATCATCTGTCTATAAGTGGAGATATCATTAGTCTTTTAGAGGTTCTATCATTAGTCTATAAGGGGTGCTATCATTTGTCTATAAGATGTGCTATCATCTGTCTATAAGAGGTGCTATCATCTGTCTATAAGGGGTGCTATCATCTGTATATAAGGGGTGCTATCATCTGTCTATAAGGGGTGCTATAATTTGTCTATAATGGGTGCTGTCATTAGTCTATAAGAGGTGCTATCATCTGTCTATAAGAGGTGTTATCATCTGTCTATAATGGGTGTTATCATCTGTCTATAAGAGGTGTTATCATCTGTCTATAAGAGGTGTTATCATCTGTCTATAAGAGGTGTTATCATCTGTCTATAAGGGGTGATATCATCTGTCTATAAGGGGTGCTTCTGTCTATAAGGGAGATATCTTCTGTCTATAAGAGGTGTTATCATCTGTCGATACGGGGTGTTATCATCTGTCTATAAGAGGTGTTATCATCTGTCTATAAGAGGTGTTATCATCTGTCTATAAGGGGTGTTATCATCTGTCTATAAGAGGTGTTATCATCTGTCTATAAGAGGTGTTATCATCTGTCTATAAGAGGTGTTATCATCTGTCTATAAGAGGTGTTATCATCTGTCTATAAGGGGTGTTATCATCTGTCTATAAGGGTGTTATCATCTGTCTATAAGAGGTGTTATCATCTGTCTATAAGGGGTGTTATCATCTGTCTATAAGAGGTGTTATCATCTGTCTATAAGAGGTGTTATCATCTGTCTATAAGGGGAGATATCTTCTGTCTATAAGGGGAGATATCTACTGTCTATAAGGGGAGATATCCTCTGTCTGTAAGGGGTGATATCTTCTGTCTATAAGGGGAGATATCTTCTTTCTGTAAGGGGAGATATCTACTGTCTATAAGGGGAGATATCTACTGTCTGTAAGGGGAGATATCTTCTGTCTGTAAGGGGAGATATCTTCTGTCTATAAGGGGTGATATCTTCTGTCTATAAGGGGAGATATCTTCTGTCTATAAGGGGAGATATCTTCTGTCTATAAGGGGAGATATCTTCTGTCTATAAGGGGAGATATCTTCTGTCTATAAGGGGAGATATCTTCTGTCTATAAGGGGAGATATCTTCTGTCTATAAGGGGAGATATCTTCTGTCTATAAGGGGAGATATCTTCTGTCTGTAAGGGGAGATATCCTCTGTCTATAAGGGGAGATATCATCTGTCTATAAGGGGAGATATCTTCTGTCTATAAGGGGAGATATCTTCTGTCTATAAGGGGAGATATCTTCTGTCTATAAGGGGAGATATCTTCTGTCTATAAGGGGAGATATCTACTGTCTATAAGGGGAGATATCTACTGTCTGTAAGGGGATATATCTTCTGTCTGTAAGGGGAGATATCTTCTGTCTGTAAGGGTGATATCTTCTGTCTATAAGGGGAGATATCTTCTATCTGTAAGGGGAGATATCTACTGTCTATAAGGGGAGATATATACTGACTGTAAGGGGAGATATCTTCTGTCTGTAAGGGGAGATATCATCTGTCTATAAAGGGAGATATCTTCTGTCTATAAGGGGAGATATCTTCTGTCTATAAGGGAGATATCTTCTGTCTATAAGGGGAGATATCTTCTGTCTGTAAGGGAGATATCTTCTGTCTATAAGGGGAGATATCTTCTGTCTATAAGGGGAGATATCTTCTGTCTATAAGGGGAGATATCTTCTGTCTATAAGGGGAGATATCTTCTGTCTATAAGGGGAGATATCTTCTGTCTATAAGGGGTGATATCTTCTGTCTATAAGGGGAGATATCTTCTGTCTATAAGGGGAGATATATTCTGTCTATAAGGGGAGATATCTTCTGTCTATAAGGGGAGATATCTTCTGTCTATAAGGGGAGATATCTTCTGTCTATAAGGGGAGATATCTTCTGTCTATAAGGGGAGATATCTTCTGTCTATAAGGGGAGATATCTTCTGTCTATAAGGGGAGATATCTTCTGTCTATAAGGGGAGATATCTTCTGTCTATAAGGGGAGATATCTACTGTCTATAAGGGGAGATATCTACTGTCTGTAAGGGGATATATCTTCTGTCTGTAAGGGGAGATATCTTCTGTCTGTAAGGGGTGATATCTTCTGTCTATAAGGGGAGATATCTTCTATCTGTAAGGGGAGATATCTACTGTCTATAAGGGGAGATATATACTGACTGTAAGGGGAGATATCTTCTGTCTGTAAGGGGAGATATCATCTGTCTATAAGGGGAGATATCTTCTGTCTATAAGGGGAGATATCTTCTGTCTATAAGGGGAGATATCTTCTGTCTGTAAGGGGTGATATCTTCTGTATATAAGGGGAGATATCTTCTGTCTATAAGAGGAGATATCTTCTGTCTATAAGGGGAGATATCTTCTGTCTATAAGGGGAGATATCTTCTGTCTATAAGGGGTGATATCTTCTGCTTGTAAGGGGAGATATCTTCTGTCTATAAGGGGAGATATCTTCTGTCTATAAGGGAGATATCTTCTGTCTATAAGGGGTGATATCTTCTGTCTATAAGGGAGATATCTTCTGTCTATAAGGGTGATATATTCTGTCTATAAGGGGAGATATCTTCTGTCTATAAGGGAGATATCTTCTGTCTATAAGGGGAGATATCTTCTGTCTATAAGGGGAGATATCTTCTGTCTGTAAGGGGTGATATCTTCTGTCTGTAAGGGGTGATATCTTCTGTCTATAAGGGGAGATATCTTCTGTCTATAAGGGGTGATATCTTCTGTCTATAAGGGGTGATATCTTCTGTCTATAAGGGAGATATCTTCTGTCTATAAGGGAGATATCTTCTGTCTATAAGGGGAGATATCTTCTGTCTATAAGGGGAGATATCTTCTGTCTATAAGGGAGATATCTTCTGTCTATAAGGGGAGATATCTTCTGTCTATAAGGGGAGATATCTTCTGTCTATAAGGGAGATATCTTCTGTCTATAAGGGGAGATATCTTCTGTCTATAAGGGGAGATATCATCTGTCTATAAGGGGAGATATCTTCTGTCTATAAGGGGAGATATCTTCTGTCTATAAGGGGAGATATCTTCTGTCTATAAGGGGAGATATCTTCTGTCTATAAGGGGAGATATCTTCTGTCTATAAGGGGAGATATCTTCTGTCTATAAGGGGAGATATCTACTGTCTATAAGGGGAGATATCTTCTGTCTGTAAGGGGAGATATCTTCTGTCTATAAGGGGAGATATCATCTGTCTTTAAGGGGAGATATCTTCTGTCTATAAGGGGAGATATCTTCTGTCTATAAGGGGTGATATCTTCTGTCTATAAGGGGAGATATCTTCTGTCTATAAGGGGAGATATCTTCTGTCTATAAGGGGAGATAACTTCTGTCTATAAGGGGAGATATCTACTGTTTATAAGGGGTGATAACTTCTGTCTGTAAAGGGTGATATCATTAGTATATAAGGGGAGATAACTTCCGTCTATAAGGGGTGATATCATTAGTCTATAAGGGGAGATAACTTCTGTCTATAAGAGGTGTTATCATCTGTCTGTAAGGGGAGATATCTTCTGTCTATAAGGGGAGATATCTTCTGTTTATAAGGGGTGATATCTACTGTCTCTAAGGGGTGATATCTTCTATCTATAAGGGGTGATATCTTCTGTCTATAAGGGGAGATATCTTCTGTCTATAAGAGGTGTTATCATCTGTCTGTAAGGGGAGATATCTTCTGTCTATAAGGGAGATATCTTTGTCTATAAGGGTGATATCATCTGTCTATAAGAGGTGATATCATCTGTCTATAAGGGGTGATATCATTAGTATTTTAGAGAGATATCTATCATTAGTCTATAAGGGGAGATATCATTTGTCTATAAGATGTGATATCATCTGTCTATAAGAGGTGCTATCAACTGTCTATAAGAGGTGCTATCATCTGTCTATAAGGGGTGCTATCATCTGTCTATAAGGGGTGCTATCATCTGTCTATAAGGGGTGCTATAATTTGTCTATAAGGGGAGATATCTTCTGTCTATGAGGGGAGATATCTTCTGTCTATAAGGGGTGATAACTTCTGTCTATAAGGGGAGATATCTTCTGTCTATAAGGGGAGATATCTTCTGTCTATAAGGGGTGTTATCATCTGTCTATAAGAGGTGTTATCATCTGTCTATAAGAGGTGTTATCATCTGTCTATAAGAGGTGTTATCATCTGTCTATAAGGGGAGATATCTTCTGTCTATAAGGGGAGATATCTACTGTCTATAAGGGGAGATATCCTCTGTCTGTAAGGGGTGATATCTTCTGTCTATAAGGGGAGATATCTTCTGTCTATAAGGGGAGATATCTACTGTCTATAAGGGGAGATATCTACTGTCTATAAGGGGAGATATCTTCTGTCTATAAGGGGAGATATCTTCTGTCTATAAGGGGAGATATCTTCTGTCTATAAGGGAGATATCTTCTGTCTATAAGGGAGATATATTCTGTCTATAAGGGAGATATCTTCTGTCTATAAGGGGAGATATCTTCTGTCTATAAGGGGAGATATCTTCTGTCTATAAGGGGAGATATATTCTGTCTATAAGGGGAGATATCTTCTGTCTATAAGGGGAGATATCTTCTGTCTATAAGGGGGGAGATATCTTCTGTCTATAAGGGGAGATATCTTCTGTCTATAAGGGAGATATCTTCTGTCTATAAGGGGAGATATCTTCTGTCTATAAGGGAGATATCTTCTGTCTATAAGGGAGATATCTTCTGTCTATAAGGGGAGATATCTTCTGTCTATAAGGGGAGATATCTTCTGTCTATAAGGGAGATATCTTCTGTCTGTAAGGGGAGATATCTTCTGTCTGTAAGGGGATATCTTGATATCTTCTGTCTATAAGGGGAGATATCTTCTGTCTATAAGGGGAGATATCTACTGTCTATAAGGGGAGATATATACTGACTGTAGGGGAGATATCTTCTGTCTATAAGGGAGATATCATCTGTCTATAAGGGGAGATATCTTCTGTCTATAAGGGAGATATTCTGTCTATAAGGGGAGATATCTTCTGTCTATAAGGGGTGATATCTTCTGTCTATAAGGGAGATATCTTCTGTCTATAAGAGGAGATATCTTCTGTCTATAAGGGGAGATATCTTCTGTCTATAAGGGGAGATATCTTCTGTCTATAAGGGGTGATATCTTCTGCTTGTAAGGGGAGATATCTTCTGTCTATAACGGGAGATATCTTCTGTCTATAAGGGGAGATATCTTCTGTCTATAAGGGGTGATATCTTCTGTCTATAAGGGGAGATATCTTCTGTCTATAAGGGGTGATATCTTCTGTCTATAAGGGGAGATATATTCTGTCTATAAGGGGAGATATCTTATGTCTATAAGGGGAGATATATTCTGTCTATAAGGGGAGATATCTTCTGTCTGTAAGGGGTGATATCTTCTGTCTATAAGGGGTGATATCTTCTGTCTATAAGGGGAGATATCTTCTGTCTATAAGGGGTGATATCTTCTGTCTATAAGGGGAGATATCTTCTGTCTATAAGGGGAGATATCTTCTGTCTATAAGGGGAGATATCTTCTGTCTATAAGGGGAGATATCTTCTGTCTATAAGGGGAGATATCTTCTGTCTATAACGGGAGATATCTTCTGTCTATAAGGGGAGATATCTTCTGTCTATAAGGGGAGATATATTCTGTCTATAAGGGGAGATATCTTCTGTCTGTAAGGGGAGATATCTTCTGTCTATAAGGGGTGATATCATCTGTCTTTAAGGGGAGATATCTTCTGTCTATAAGGGGAGATATCTTCTGTCTATAAGGGGTGATAACTTCTGTCTATAAGGGGAGATATCTTCTGTCTATAAGGGGTGATATCTTCTGTCTATAAGGGGTGATAACTTCTGTCTGTAAAGGGTGATATCATTAGTATATAAGGGGAGATAACTTCCGTCTATAAGGGGTGATATCATTAGTCTATAAGGGGAGATATCTTCTGTCTATAAGGGGAGATATCTTCTGTCTATAAGGGGTGATAACTTCTGTCTATAAGAGGTGTTATCATCTGTCTGTAAGGGGAGATATCTTCTGTCTATAAGGGGAGATATCTTCTGTTTATAAGGGGTGATATCTACTGTCTCTAAGGGGTGATATCTTCTATCTATAAGGGGTGATATCTTCTGTCTATAAGGGGTGATATCTTCTGTCTATAAGGGGAGCTATCCTCTGTCTATAAGGGGAGATATCTTCTGTTTATACGGGGTGATATCATTAGTCTATAAGAGGTGCTATCATCTGTCTATAAGAGGTGCTATCATCTGTCTATAAGGGGTGATATCATTAGTATTTTAGAGGTTCTATCATTAGTCTATAAGGGGTGCTATCATTTGTCTATAAGATGTGCTATCATCTGTCTATAAGAGGTGCTATCAACTGTCTATAAGAGGTGCTATCATCTGTCTATAAGGGGTGCTATCATCTGTCTATAAGGGGTGCTATCATCTGTCTATAAGGGGTGCTATAATTTGTCTATAAGGGGAGATATCTTCTGTCTATGAGGGGAGATATCTTCTGTCTATAAGGGGTGATAACTTCTGTCTATAAGGGGAGATATCTTCTGTCTATAAGGGGAGATAACTTCTGTCTATAAGGGGAGATATCTACTGTTTATAAGGGGTGATAACTTCTGTCTGTAAAGGGTGATATCATTAGTCTATAAGGGGAGATAACTTCTGTCTATAAGAGGTGTTATCATCTGTCTGTAAGGGGAGATATCTTCTGTCTATAAGGGGAGATATCTTCTGTTTATAAGGGGTGATATCTATTGTCTCTAAGGGGTGATATCTTCTGTCTATAAGGGGTGATATCTTCTGTCTATAAGGGGTGATATCCTCTGTCTATAAGGGGAGATATCTTCTGTTTATACGGGGTGATATCATCTGTCTATAAGAGGTGCTATCATCTGTCTATAAGAGGTGCTATCATCTGTCTATAAGGGGTGATATCATTAGTCTTTTAGAGGTTCTATCATTAGTCTATAAGGGGTGCTATCATTTGTCTATAAGATGTGCTATCATCTGTCTATAAGAGGTGCTATCAACTGTCTATAAGAGGTGCTATCATCTGTCTATAAGGGGTGCTATCATCTGTCTATAAGGGGTGCTATCATCTGTCTATAAGAGGTGCTATCATCTGTCTATAAGAGGTGTTATCATCTGTCTATAAGGGGTGTTATCATCTGTCTATAAGAGGTGTTATCATCTGTCTATAAGGGGTGTTATCATCTGTCTATAAGAGGTGTTATCATCTGTCTATAAGGGGTGTTATCATCTGTCTATAAGGGGTGTTATCATCTGTCTATAAGGGGTGTTATCATCTGTCTATAAGGGGTGTTATCATCTGTCTATAAGAGGTGTTATCATCTGTCTATAAGAGGTGTTATCATCTGTCTATAAGAGGTGTTATCATCTGTCTATAAGGGTGTTATCATCTGTCTATAAGAGGTGCTATCATCTGTCTATAAGGGGTGCTATCATCTGTCTATAAGGGGTGTTATCATCTGTCTATAAGGGGTGTTATCATCTGTCTATAAGAGGTGTTATCATCTGTCTATAAGAGGTGTTATCATCTGTCTATAAGAGGTGTTATCATCTGTCTATAAGGGTGTTATCATCTGTCTATAAGGGGTGTTATCATCTGTCTATAAGGGGTGTTATCATCTGTCTATAAGGGGTGCTATCATCTGTCTATAAGAGGTGTTATCATCTGTCTATAAGGGGTTTTATTGTTAGTGTATAAAGAGTGGTATCATTTTGAACTCTTTTATAGTTTGACTGCTGGAAGAGGCCTTTATGAAATCTATAGTGATCGCCAGGGTCAGCTAGAGGGATTGATATAAAGGCCTGAGGAGACTAGTCCTCTCTGGTAAACAACCACACATCTCATCACCAGGGTCAGCTAGAGGGATTGATATAAAGGCCTGAGGAGACTAGTCCTCTCTGGTAAACAACCACACATCTCATCACCAGGGTCAGCTAGAGGGATTGATATAAAGGCCTGAGGAGACTAGTCCTCTCTGGTAAACAACCACACATCTCATCACCAGGGTCAGCTAGAGGGATTGATATAAAGGCCTGAGGAGACTAGTCCTCTCTGGTAAACAACCACACATCTCATCACCAGGGTCAGCTAGAGGGATTGATATAAAGGCCTGAGGAGACTAGTCCTCTCTGGTAAACAACCACACATCTCATCACCAGGGTCAGCTAGAGGGATTGATATAAAGGCCTGAGGAGACTAGTCCTCTCTGGTAAACAACCACACATCTCATCACCAGGGTCAGCTAGAGGGATTGATATAAAGGCCTGAGGAGACTAGCCCTCTCTGGTAAACAACCACACATCTCATCACCGGGGTCAGCTAGAGGGATTGATATAAAGGCCTGAGGAGACTAGTCCTCTCTGGTAAACAACCACACATCTCATCACCAGGGTCAGCTAGAGGGATTGATATAAAGGCCTGAGGAGACTAGTCCTCTCTGGTAAACAACCACACATCTCATCACCAGGGTCAGCTAGAGGGATTGATATAAAGGCCTGAGGAGACTAGTCCTCTCTGGTAAACAACCACACATCTCATCACCGGGGTCAGCTAGAGGGATTGATATAAAGGCCTGAGGAGACAAGTCCTCTCTGGTAAACAACCACACATCTCATCACCGGGGTCAGCTAGAGGGATTGATATAAAGGCCTGAGGAGACAAGTCCTCTCTGGTAAACAACCACACATCTTATCTACCTCTCAGCGAGCTCCTGGAAAGCAGGTCAGAAAACGTCAATTTCTCATCAAGACAACGTTGTTTGTGTCCATTTTTGAACAATTAAGAGAAGGAAGAGAGGCGGAGTTGGCGATTGGCAGCTGATTATGTCACCGTGCGCTAGCTGAGATCACACAGGGTCGTCTGATAATGAGGGGAGCTGATAGCCAATGTGTCAATATGCCAAAGAACAACATCTGAATGTCTGAACAGGGACCCCTTGTGCTTCGTTCTTCAGATACCTCTGATGATTCACTGTCTGATAAACATGCACTTCTTTATGCACACACACACACACACACACACACACACACACACACGCACGCACACGCACACACACACACACACACACACGCACACACACACACACACACACACACACACACACACACACACACACACACACACACACACACACACACACACACACACACACACACACACACACACACACACACACACACACACACACCTGCTGTCTATCGCCGCATGAGTCTTCGACTCACGATTGAATTAGCACAATGAATAAACAGAGCAACAAAAGAATGAGGCTGGCTCTGTCTATTATAGTCTATTAAACAATACACCCCCCGGTATCTCTGAGCGATAAGGCTTTTATTCAATATCTAAACACCTATCATAAGAAATAAAACCAGAACAAATCTGCAACAGATTAGAAATGGATTTTTAGTCGCTTGTCATTCAGGCTTTCGTCCATTGCTTTGAAAAGTGTCTGATTTGGCCAAACGACCACTTCTGAATGTGAGGATAATTATTTGCCGATTAGCTATTTTCATAAAGCTCCAATGGATATGTTTTTATCTCAACATCAAATCATTCCTGGGGTAGTAATTAATTACATTATTGCGATTGTTTTAAATTAAAATTGTTAAAAATAAATAAAAATAGCTTCTTAGCAAAGATAAATTTCTCAAGCAGTAATTTTAGCAAGGATTGTCTGGGAGTGGTCTGAGTGGGGAGGAGAAAATGTGACAGTTAGCTGTTATTGGAAGAGAAGTTTGGAACTCTCTTTCTTATTGGTCTATTAACTCATTTACAACATGGTGATGTCATCATGGAAGGCCAAAATTCCAGCCCAACAAAACAGGCTGAAATTTCAGGTGATCTTTTCATATACTAAAAGGGCATTATCATTATTTTCACAATTTCAAAACATTAATGCAACTTAATGGTGTGGAAATACTATATATATATATATATAAAATGCAGGGATTCATGTTTTTGACTGCACAGGGCCTTTAATAGATAATACAGTTTGTATTTACCAACTACTTGATTTGGCTGAAAAAGAAATCTAAAATCCGAACCATTCCTGGAGTCAAAAAGACACCAACAACATGTTAGTAGGAAGCGCTAATGAACAGTTGTTAAGAACATGTTTGAAACTCTATCAGGGCTTTATCTAACTGGAGAGATGTCTGTCTGTAGACACAACTGTGTGACTGGGACTGGGGCAGCTTGTGAACTTCCTGGTTAGAGACTGTGTGCATGATTAGGCGGTGCCCTGCCGTGTTTCTCTGACCAAGGCCAGGCGGCTCCGGCAACAAACGGTGTACTCTTACTGCCTGACTGTACCACTGTCCCAAATGGCACCCTAATCCCTTTCTAGTGCCCTATGTTTAACCAGGGCCCGGATCGGGAATAAGGGTACCATTTGATAGACATCCTGGGGCAGTGGGAGTCATGAGACAGTCAGGAGACATACGTGGAGATTGCCATGGGTACCGACAGTTGGGACTGTAAAAACAAAGATTATGCCATGAACCCGGAATGTGGGGGTGGATAAGCACTCTTTAGAGAGAGAGAGAGAGAAATCAAATCTGCACCAGTATAGTTAGTGAGACATGAGGCACACTGTTGCCTGGGCAAAGATTGCCAAAAGACTGTCTGAACATTAGCCAATTGGAATTTTACTACTTTCAGTTCAGCGCCACAGTAACAAATGAACGTTATACTATAATATTTTATTAGAAATGTTATCGCCTGTGTCACGTAATCCAATGATGTTATGATATTGATGGAAAAGTGACTTCAAAGTAAAGCAACTTTTATAAAACTACACAAGAGTCATCAAAATTACATTAGTGTCGGCAACAACAACAACAGAAAATACATTTTCCCTCAGTAGGGAATATATTCCTTTTTACAACATTGAATTCAATACAAACCAGATGAATATTCATTTACATAAAGTTAGCACACCAACGCTGTCAATGGTAGAGTTTTCACTGTATGAAAGGCTTGTATGAAGGGCTTGTATGAAGGGCTTGTATGAAGGGCTTGTATGAAGGGCTTGTATAGGGCTTGTATGAAGGGCTTGTATGAAGGGCTTGTATGAAGGGCTTGTATGAAGGGCTTGTATGAAGGGCTTGTATGAAGGGCTTGTATGAAGGGCTTGTATAGGGCTTGTATGAAGGGCTTGTATAGGGCTTGTATGAAGGGCTTGTATGAAGGGCTTGTATAGGGCTTGTATGAAGGGCTTGTATAGGGCTTGTATGAAGGGCTTGTATGAAGGGCTTGTATAGGGCTTGTATGAAGGGCTTGTATGAAGGGCTTGTATAGGGCTTGTATGAAGGGCTTGTATAGGGCTTGTATGAAGGGCTTGTATGAAGGGCTTGTATGAAGGGCTTGTATGAAGGGCTTGTATGAAGGGCTTGTATGAAGGGCTTGTATAGGGCTTGTATGAAGGGCTTGTATGAAGGGCTTGTATGAAGGGCTTGTATGAAGGCCTTGTATAGGGCTTGTATGAAGGGCTTGTATGAAGGGCTTGTATGAAGGGCTTGTATGAAGGGCTTGTAAAGGGCTTGTATGAAGGGCTTGTATGAAGGGCTTGTATGAAGGGCTTGTATGAAGGGCTTGTATGAAGGGCTTGTATGAAGGGCTTGTATGAAGGGCTTGTATGAAGGGCTTGTGAAGGGCTTGTATGAAGGGCTTGTATGAAGGGCTTGTATGAAGGGCTTGTATGAAGGCCTTGTATGAAGGGCTTGTATGAAGGGCTTGTATGAAGGGCTTGTATGAAGGGCTTGTATGAAGGGCTTGTATGAAGGGCTTGTATGAAGGGCTTGTATGAAGGCCTTGTATGAAGGGCTTGTATGAAGGGCTTGTATGAAGGGCTTGTATGAAGGGCTTGTATGAAGGCCTTGTATAGGGCTTGTAAAGGGCTTGTATGAAGGGCTTGTATGAAGGGCTTGTATGAAGGGCCTTGTATGAAGGGCTTGTATGAAGGGCTTGTATGAAGGGCTTGTATGAAGGGCTTGTATGAAGGGCTTGTATGAAGGGCTTGTATGAAGGGCTTGTATGAAGGGCTTGTATGAAGGGCTTGTATGAAGGGCTTGTATGAAGGGCTTGTATGAAGGGCTTGTATGAAGGGCTTGTATGAAGGGCTTGTATGAAGGGCTTGTATGAAGGGCTTGTATGAAGGGCTTGTATGAAGGGCTTGTATAGGGCTTGTATGAAGGGCTTGTATGAAGGGCTTGTATGAAGGGCTTGTATGAAGGGCTTGTATGAAGGGCTTGTATGAAGGGCTTGTATATGAAGGGCTTGTATGAAGGGCTTGTATAGGGCTTGTATGAAGGACTTGTATGAAGGGCTTGTATGAAGGGCTTGTATGAAGGGCTTGTATGAAGGGCTTGTATAGGGCTTGTAAAGGGCTTGTATGAAGGGCTTGTATGAAGGGCTTGTATGAAGGGCTTGTATGAAGGGCTTGTATGAAGGGCTTGTATGAAGGGCTTGTAAAGGGCTTGTATGAAGGACTTGTATAGGGCTTGTAAAGGGCTTGTATGAAGGGCTTGTATGAAGGGCTAGTATGAAGGGATTGTATGAAGGGCTTGTATGAAGGGCTTGTATGAAGGACTTGTATGAAGGGCTTGTAAAGGGCTTGTATGAAGGGCTTGTATGAAGGGCTTGTATGAAGGACTTGTATGAAGGGCTTGTAAAGGGCTTGTATGAAGGGCTTGTATGAAGGGCTTGTATAGGGCTTGTAAAGGGCTTGTATGAAGGCCTTGTATAGGGCTTGTATGAAGGACTTCTGACTTGGTATGTATAACAAATGCAATGTTAGGATCACGTTTTTATTATTGGCTATATGAATATTTGTTGATCAAGATACTGTCATTTTTTTGCGGGGGTGGGGGGGGGAGATTCTTTGCAATGTGATTGTTAGCTCTAAAAAAAAAAGCAAACAGATAAACATCTATTTTCAGAGGAGTAGAATAGATACTTGTATCTCCGCAACGAAAGGCAGCAGCAGCACTGCCAGTGACTACTCTCCTCAGGGAACCGGCTGTGATTTACTGCATGCCTGCGTGATATTGAGAGGGAGGGCTTCTGTGATGTATAGCGATTACAAGAAGTGGTGTTCAAACCAACGCTCTCTACAACAGGAGACTAAAGTTTACGTCAATATTATCTTCCACTACCTCGGTGGTGTTCGGTGGAAAATGGGTGAATCACCGTCAACGGCAGATATAATTGGGGTAGCAGTAATGACGCCGGGGGGGGGGTAGCGGCAGCTCCCTGCTAGCCTCGCTCGTCTTTGGATTGCCTACGGCTCTGCACTTTGACCCCGTGACTTGATTTGAGAGTGCAGCATGGCGTTTACATGAGCTAACCCATGACTCCTGCTGCAGGCCCGGATTACGAGCTGGTATGGATTGAGGACGTATGCATATTTAATGATCACATACATTTTTTTTTTAAATGATGCTTTAAAGACAACCAATAGGGTTCAGTTATAAAGAGTCATGTTGCTGTGATTGGGTGAAGTGCATGTTGGGATAGGAGGAATCGTTTGATATTGGAGAATGTTCTATCTCTCAGTGTGCTACAGATGTGGCATCTTCATTTGATCCCTTTTTTTGTTTTGTTTGTGTATCTGTTGTGGTTTTTTTGGGGCGGCAGGTAGCCGAGTGGTTAGCGCTTTTGGCCGGTAACTGAAAGGTTGCTGGATCGAATCCCAGAGCTGACAAGATAAAAATCTGTTTTTCCTGCTCCCTGAACAAGGAAGTTCCCCGGTATGCCGTCATTGTAAATAAGAATTTGTTCTTTAACTGGTTTGTCTTAGTTAAATGTAGAAAATATTTCTGATAGGCAGGGAGCAACAGTATTATTTACAGCTTGTTTTTTTTAGCATTAGGTAGCTGGTTAAAACTCCATATGAACGATACAAGACAGAAACAGCCATTGGTTCTCTTGTTTGCCTCCTGTATATTTACCCTGTTAGAGTGGGGAGGTGTGGACATCCCTTCTCCTTCAGACACACAGGTGACTGACCTCCAATAGCCTATTGTTGCTCTTTACTCACTGGGTAATTGGTGGAATGATATGATTCATTAGTCCAATCAATTCTGCAATCGTTCTGAAAATCAGTTCTGCCTCTTGATTTATTACAATAGATTACTTGCCAAACCGGTTTTGACAGGGAAAACATCAGCGCTATGTTCTGGATAAATATACTGTAGCTTCTACACATTGTAGTAGTAGGGTAAATATACTGTATGTTCTACACATTGTTGTAGTATTATAAAACATACTGTAGCTTCTACACATTTTGTAGTATTATAACACATACTGTAGTTTATACACGCTTTGTAGTAGGATAAATATACTGTAGCTTCTACACATTGTAGTAGTAGGGTAAATATACTGTAGCTTCTACACATTGTAGTAGTAGGGTAATATATACTGTAGCTTCTACACATTGTAGTAGTAGGGTAATATATACTGTAGCTTCTACACGTGTTGTAGTAGGGTAAATATACTGTAGTTTCTACACACTTTGTAGTAGGATAAATATACTGTATGTTCGACACATTGTGTAGTAGGGTAAATATACTGTAGCTTCTACACGTTTTGTAGTAGTAGGGTAATATATACTGTATATTCTACACATTGTTGTAGTAGGATAAATATACTGTATGTTCTACACATTGTAGTAGTAGGGTAAATATACTGTAGCTTCTACACATTGTAGTAGTAGGGTAAATATACTGTATATTCTACACATTGTAGTAGTAGGGTAATATATACTGTAGATTCTACACATTGTTGTAGTAGGGTAAATATACTGTATATTCTACACATTGTAGTAGTAGGGTAAATATACTGTATATTCTACACATTGTAGTAGTAGGGTAAATATACTGTATATTCTACACGTTTTGTAGTAGGGTAATATATACTGTAGCTTCTACACGTTTTGTAGTATTATAAAACATACTGTATATTCTACACATTGTAGTAGTAGGGTAAATATACTGTAGATTCTACACATTTTGTAGTAGGGTAAAATATACTGTAGCTTCTACACGTTTTGTAGTATTATAAAACATACTGTAGTTTCTACACGTTTTGTAGTAGGGTAAAATATACTGTAGGTTCTACACATTTTACAGTAGGGTAAATTATACTGTATGTTCTACACATTTTACAGTAAGGTAAAATATACTGTAGGTTCTACACATTTTACAGTAAGGTAAAATATACTGTAGGTTCTACACATTTTACAGTAAGGTAAAATATACTGTATGTTCTACACATTTTACAGTATGGTAAAATATACTGTAGGTTCTACACATTTTACAGTATGGTAAAATATACTGTATGTTCTACACATTTTACAGTATGGTAAAATATACTGTAGGTTCTACACATTTTACAGTAAGGTAAAATATACTGTAGGTTCTACACATTTTACAGTAGGGTAAAATATACTGTATGTTCTACACATTTTACAGTAAGGTCAAATATACTGTAGGTTCTACACATTTTACAGTAAGGTAAAATATACTGTAAGTTCTACACGCTTTGCAGTTTTATTCTGATGTTCCATATCATTCATCTGTTAGCTACTGTCAGGCGAGGTGTTCACCTGTATTCATTCTTCACACTTAACCCAAGTCAACTCAATACACAGACATGCATTCAAATAGACTTAACATGCACCACATTGTAATGGCCTCACCTCTGGTCTGAGGATCCGGCACTACAAGCCTGCTGTGAATACAGCGACACCTGAGCTGTGCTCCATCGACCTCCCAGAGACTCAGAGCCACGCAGGCTTACTGCTATCTCCTCAGCTCACTGAATAAATAACTCCTGACGGCTTCTACCTTCAGACATGGATTGGGGAATATGCGTCCCAAATTATACCCTGTATCCTACGTAGTGTGCTAGATTTTGACCATAGCCCTATGGACCCTATGGGTGCTCTGGTCAAACGTAGTGCATTATATACGGAATAGAATGCAATTTGGGACGCAGGAACGGTAGTGGATGGTGACGGATCAGAGAGGACATTTAGGGAAGTTACAGGCTACGTTACAGACCTTGATTCAGTGAATTTAATGTGTAAGAGATCATAAGTCATAAAGCTAGAGAAGATTAAAAAAAAGAGAAGCTTAAAGAGACAGAAAAAAAGGAATCTAGATGTACTAAGCGGAATATAAATGTTAAAGTGACAATGAATCACAATAGAGAGATTAACCTTTAATACTGGTTGTAACCAGAGACCATGCAGTAGTGGCTTACTGTAAAATGATCTGGTCGGAGCACATCAATTCAGCCCCTATAATACCAGACCTATACTGTTCTTATTCCTACAGTGGTTTACTATACAGATACTGAATACCTGCTCACACAAATCACATATTCATGTCCAGTTTGAATGAAGAAGAAGAAGAAGAAGAAGAAGAAGGAGAAGAAGAAGAAGAAAAAGACGAATGAGAAGAAGGAGAAGAAGAAGAAGAAGAAGGAGAAGGAGGAGAAGAAGGAGAAGGAGAAGGAGAAGAAGAAGGAGAAGAAAAAGAAGAAGAAGGAGAAGAAGAAGAAGGAGAAGAAGGAGGAGAAGAAGGAGAAAAGGAGAGAGAAGGAAGAAGAAGGAGAAGGAGAAGGAGAAGAAGGAGAAGGAGAAGAAGAAGGAGAAGAAAAAGAAGAAG